>NW_027361716.1:23752500-24220000 GCF_039654945.1 Dendrobates tinctorius
AAAAGCAAGTGTGAAACTAGCCTAAGGCTAGTTTCACACTAGCGTTTATGAGCGCAGCGACGGCCTGCGCACGGCCGCCGCTAAGCCCCGCCCCCTGCCGCGCCTCCGCCGGTAGCTCCGCCCACCGGCGCATGACGCTGCATGTGCCCTGCGTCCCCTATCTTTATCACTGGGGGCGCAGGCTGTGCGCAGTATGCGGTTGGCGGCGCATGCGTCCTTTTGACGGTGCGCCGACCTGCGCCAAACGCAACCTGCTGCAGTTAGCCTAAACTAGCCTAAAGCAGCTGGAGGAGTGGTGCCATCAGCTGCATGCGGGAACTGACTCCACCCCTTCACACAAAAAGAATGGGGTTTACAGAGTGGCTCAGGAGTATGAGCGGGTATTCAGCAAGCATCCTCTAGACTTTCGGAAGGCAAAAGGAGTTCAACATCACATCCCCACTGGAGATCACCCACCCATTAAAGAAAGGTACCGGCCGATACCCCCAACACAATATCAATGTGCCAAAAGTATGTTGCGGGAAATGAAGGAGGCTGGGGTGATCAGAGATAGTTGTAGCCCCTGGGCAGCTCCAATAGTCTATGTGAAAAAGAAAGATGGTACCATGAGAATGTGTGTTGATTACAGAAAGATTAACAGCATTACACATAAGGATGACTACCCATTACCCAGAATTGAAGAATCATTAGCTGAACTTAAAACTGCTAACTATTTTTCCACCTTAGATCTCACTAGTGGGTATTGACAGGTTCCATTGGCAGAGGCAGACAAGGAGAAAACAGAGTATACTACACCAATGGGTCTCTGTGAGTTTAACTACATGCCATTTGGGCTCAGCACAGCCCCTGGGATGTTTCAACGGCTAATGGAGTGCTGTCTTGGACACAAGAACTTCGAGACAGTTCTGTTATACCTTGATGATGTCATTGTTTTCTCCAAGACTTATGAAGATCATTTGGAGCACCTGGCTGGGGTGTTTGACGCCCTGTCCAACTTTGGCCTAAAAGTGAAGCCATCCAAATGCCACCTCCTGAAGCCCAAGGTACAGTACCTCGGTCATGTAGTGAGCGCAGAAGGTGTAGCATCGGATCCTGACAAAGTTACTGTCATCCGGGACTGGCAGAAGCCCAGCATCCTCCATGAGGTACGTCAATTCCTCGGGTTGGTAGGCTACTACTGAAGGTTCATCAAAGGCTTCACTGAGATAGCCACACCTATGCAAAATCTTCTGGTGGGGCAGCCCAAGAAAGCCAGAAAGAAGAGTCCTACATTTGAATGGAATGAGGAACTGGAAAGGTCCTTCACTCGACTGAAGATGGCTCTCACAGGAGATGAAGTTCTGGCCTACCCAGATTATGATCAACCATTTGCTCTTTATACTGATGCCAGCAATGTGGGACTGGGAGCAGTACTGTCACATGTACAGAATGGCAAGGAAAGAGTGATCTCCTACGCCAGCAGGAAGCTTCATCCCACTGAAAGAAACCCTGACAACTACAGTTCCTTCAAACTGGAGTTCCTCGCCATAGTCTGGGCTGTGACTGAACCATTCAAACATTACCTAGCTGCAGCCAAGTTTACCATCTTCACGGACAACAACCCGCTGACTCATCTGCAAACTGCAAAACTTGGTGCACTGGAGCAGCGATGGATGGCCCGGCTGTCTAACTATGAATTTACCATCAAATATCGAGCAGGGCACAAGAATGCCAATACTGATGCTCTGTCCAGAATGCCCAATCTGTCAGATGGGGGAGAAGATCCTGAAACGCTCGAAGAAATTGAGATACCTGCCTTTCACCGGCCAATCGCAGCCCAACAAACCCAAGGAGTGAGAAACAAGTGCTATAACGTGAAAGAGGCCACCCTAAATCCATTGCCTCATCATGACAGGGCAGAAATGCAGGATAGCGACCCCCGCAGTCCGATTGGTAAAGGAGCTGCTGACACAAGTGGACTCACGCCCAGGTCCAGATGCTCCTGAAGAAGCCCAGCAGTTGTGGAAGGAAAGAGGCAAGCTGTTTATCTATGAGGGAAAGCTGTATAGGAGGAATATCAATGTCCACACTCACGAGCTGGTCTGACAGGTGGTAGTCCCAAAGAGGGAGGCATCAATGGTCTTGGAAGCGTACCACAATGGAGCAGGACACTTCGGGTGGAAGAAGTTGGAGGCTTTGCTCCAGGAGAGATTCTACTGGGCTGGTATGAGAAAGGCCATTGAAAATTGGTGCCGGGAGTGTGGACAATGTAACCTGCGCAGAAAGGACCGTAACAGCCAGCGAGCCCCCTTGCAGCCAATAATAACCAAACAGCCACTTGAGTTGGTCGCCCTAGACCATGTGTTAGGAACGGCGGAGCGCACTGAATAAAAATAAATAATAAAGTGCATTCGCCGCTAGGGGTCCACCGTGCAGTAGGTGTTACACTGCTGCTAGGTAATGAATGATGAGCAATATGGCGGTATAATGCGCACGGGTTCAACTTCACCTGAAGTGCGCAAAGCAGGCTCTGTTCACACACAGAGGCGCCGCAACAAAACATACAAAAATGCTGAGCCTGTTAGTGTCACAGATCACAGGGAAATGCACACATGGTATCAGGTCACAGGAGCAGGACCCAGGGCAGAGGAGCTGCATCCGTCTAGACCTACCGTGTGTGCGGCGTCGCTACTGCGGATGCCAAGGAGGGCTGCAACTGCAGCGTGGCGTAGGACACTGCCGCTAGTTGACAAAGCAAGGAAGCAGGCGCAATGTCAGATGCTAGAGAAGAGGTGTGGTGTGCACAGTGGCCTAAGGCTTGCCACTGACTGGTGCTGACTGCTGCACTAATTCCCTATCCACATGCGTAATATCAGAGGGAAGGGTTTTCAAATGAGTCAGTCACCAGAGTCATACATCCATCACCATTTACACATTTAGCTTGAAAAGTCTATACTAGCGCATGGCCGAACGGTCATGCACGCTTTTTATAGCCGTGCGGGACCTTTCAGATCTCCGAGATGAACCAATGAGATCAGGAGCAGGACCTGGGCACATGACTCCCGATCTCCAATGGGAGATCGTCTCGTGGGCATGCCCAGTAGGAGCACAGAGGAACTTAGTCTCTTGGGCGGTCTGCTGCAAAGTAATCTTCTCTGTAGTAGATAGACAGCAGGAGACCGCAGAATGTGAGGCTCTGGATTCCTGCAGAGCAGACGCAGAAAACTGACGCCTAATACCATGTGAAGCTTGTCCCAAGCCGTTCAGGCTATGTTTATGCTCTTACCATCGTTGACCACTATTCAAGATTCCTAGTAGTCGTGCCTGTCAAGGATCAAACAGCCAGGACAGCAGCCAGAGCCTTCCAACAGCACTTTTGTCGACCACACAGATATCCCGAGCGAGTGCTTACAGACCAAGGACCAGCCTTTGAGGCAGAAGTGTTCCAGGAATTCTGTAACTTGTATGGTTGCAAGAAAATCAGGACAACACCGTATCATTCAGACCAATGGCATGTGTGAAAAAATGAATCAAGTAGTAATCGATCTACTAAACACCTTGCCTTTGGAATCTGTTATGAGCTCATTTTCTCCTTCACCTTTGATGTCCAATGAACTCCCTCTGCTGGTGAAAGGAGGTAGTGAAATTGGTTTCGATGGGAAAAACCTGTCATCTGAACAGGTGGAGTGTGATTGGACATCCGGAATCTCTGAGTGGATATAAGGTCGCCGACGCCCTGCTGGATTGCTGGTGATCCTCTCTGCTCTGAGCTCTGGCCTCCAGTTTAGTCCTGTCTACTAAAGCTAAGTTTTTGCTCTGCTATTGTTCCAAGAGATTTTGTCTGGTTTACTTAGTGTTTGTGCAGGGCGGCACAGGTCTGATATAGACCTGATGATGCTGTGCGGCCAGCCAATCACTGTAAAACCACAACCAAGATGGCTGTGACATTACAGTGCATGGCAGACAATCCCTGCATGTTGATTGGCGCTCTAAGTGTGGTAATAAGTGGTTGAACATCCAATTGGAAAAGTGTTTCTTTTGGGGTATCACAAGGCTCTGTCACAGCCCCAGTGTTGTCCTACATTTTTATAAATGATCTAGATAAGAGAATTGAAGGTAAACTAATCAAATTTGCAGATGATGCAAAGCTAGGAGGTAGAGCTAACACTAGAGAAGACAGAGATATAGCTAAGCTTGAACAATGGGCAGCCACTAATAGATTGATGTTTAACAAGTAGAAATGCAAGATTCTACATCTGAACAAGGAAAACTAAAATTACATATTGTGGTGTAATGACCACTGTGTCCGCTAGGGGGCGCTGTGTGAATGCCCCAAGAGAGAGAATGAGTGGCAGAATATGGAAGGACCGTTATGTATCTCAAGGTGGGTGGCCTTGAGATGGAGACTTATGTATGTGTGTGGATCAGCAATGACATTGCTGAGATGTTGCTTCAATGTGTCAGGGAGAAGTCTCCAGGTAACTAGGGAGATGGGCAGACCTGGTTACCTACAAACCCACCCAGGGGGTGTGTTTAAAGAACACTGTTGTAAAGAGTGTGAGTGGTTGAAGCACCTGTGATGAGGTCAGTTATGTGACCCGGTGGGCGTGGCTATGGACCATATAATGTGGCCAGGGTAGGTAACATGTGGTGAATGCTGGGACCTGGCTGGTCCAGTGTGAAAGGTCCCGTCTGAGTGAGATTGGGCTGCCTTATACAGCAAGGGAACGCTGTGTTAATGGCTGCACGTGCCTGAGAATTCCCTGGAAGGAATGGACGTCTGCCGCATGATGGTGAAGGAACCATGAGTGACCCTGACGGGGTGAGATAACACGGAGGCTGAAGAGCCTGTGTAATGGACATTTGCTTAACCTGTGGGATATAAGGATAACCAGAGTGAAACTCTATAATGGAAGCTATGCTGTAATGTGAAGTTTATGATGCCGGAATAAACCGCATGGACTATGTTATGTTGTATGAAAAACCCGGTGCCGGATGTGTTTTATTTGCTGCCTAGTGAGGATTCCCTATCTGAATAACAGCGCTACCTCACAATTGGTGGAGAAAGCTATGGGTATTGTTGTAGCCTTGTTGCTGGGAGCAAGGGAAGAGGACTGCAAAGTCGGTTGCTAAGGGCAACGGTTTCCAAAGGCGTATGTTGCAGTGCTGGCAATGCTGAGCCAGGAAGGCTGACTGTTGGGGAAGCCACTGCCTGGCTGTGGTTCTGGAACAATGGGGCGGCCTAGTGAGTAAGGCACTGTCCGGATCGGTGAGCCCAGTGCGGCTGTTTCCCCAGGAGAAAGAGACTGGTGATTGCTATAGGTTGCCTCTGTGGAGAAGAGGTATCCGAGGACCTGTGTGGCCGACACAGGTAATGGACGGGTGTTCATGTTGTACTGACCGGGGTCAGTGATAAAGACGGTGTACCTGGAGGGTTCAGTGAGCAAGGTCCTGGAGAGTCAGTGTTGGGAGATTCTAGGAGAAGAATCTTCTCCCTGGAGCACGTGGTATGACCTTGGACCTGGTGAGGCGTGAGTGTTGGGCAGTCTCAGGCGGAGACGGATGTCCTGAAGAGCACCCGCTAAGCTCCTGGACCTGGTGAGGCCGGTGTGTTGGGAAACCCTGGGAGGAGGGTTGGCTCCCTGAATAGCACCTGGTGCGCCCTGTGTGTTGGATGGTCTCAGGCTGAGACGGAACGTCCTGAATAGCACACAGACAGGACACGTGAGTTTTGTGTGGTGTGTTTTTTTCCTCTTGTCTCAACTCAGCTGCGGTGGCTCAGTGGGAGTCAAGAAGGTGACAAGCGGCTTCCTGTAACTCAGCAGGGTTATGAAGGGGACAAGCGGCTTCCTGTAACTCGGCGGGGTTACGAAGAGGACACCAGCAGCCGGTGGTGTCTGTGATCGGTGACAGCAGGAGCTGTGGTGGTGCCAACAAGGACTTGTGTGGTATAGTAAAAGAGACAAACTGTGTTGTGTGAACTGTGGTCTGAGAAGACCGGTATAACGGACATGGGGAAATCCCGAAAGGGGGCGGTGGCCCAAATCGGGGTGGTAGCCCAAAAGGGGGTGGAGACCCGAAGGGGGCGGTGACCCAAAAAGAAGTGGCACCCCAGAGGGGGGCGGTGACCCAAATTGGCGTGGTAAACCAAAAAGGGGTGGAGTCCCAGGTGGGGGCAGCGACCCAAATTGGGGTGGTTCAGGAAATGGCAGCACTGGTTGCCTCAGTGGGTATGTCTGGGGAACTGCAGTGTGTCTGTATGAGTTTTGAGAAGTGCGGCATGTATTTTCTGGATAATGACGGGCCACAGGTGTGTACCGAGATGCTGCACTGGGAAGGAGTCTCTGGTAGACTGGACTCAGAGAGTCAGGTGATTCTGACAGGAACTCCTCTTGTTTTATCTCTGACCGAGAAAAACGCTAGGGTTCGCTGTAAACATGGGGTCACGGTGAACTATGCAGTAGACAGAGTAATGTTTGAGGGGACCAAAGGTGGTGAGTGCCAAGGGTCAGGATACCACGGGACTTAGTCTATACCTTGGAGAGGGGCCGGGACTTTGTTTTTTTGATGTATGGTCGGACGATGGAGATGTTTCGACTGTGGGGCAAGCAGACACTGAGACAGTGACAGCTCCTGATGTGGACAGGTCAGAGGTAAACTGACCGGAAGAAGAAGTACATCTGCCCAACTTACGGACCTGATGTTTCGTGATATGATGGATTGTTGGCTGGGAGATGAGACGACTGGGGGGAAAACACGGTTAAACGGTAACGGGACTGTTCACTCGGCTGACGGGACTGACCCAGTGGTACCCTTTGACAATATAATCAAAGAAGTAGTGGTGTGACACGTGCTGACAAAAAGGGAACAAGATCATGAGATACAGTTAATAAGAGACAGTGGAAGAACATCTCGAACGAGAAAGAGTCCTGAGACAAATGGCCGTGCACACGGTGGAGGGGCTCAAGAAAGAAGTCTTGGAGCTCAGAGGTCACCTGTCCACCTAGCAAAGTGTGAACAAGAACCTCAAGTAAGAGATGGAGGAACTCAGAGGAGTAGTAAAAAGTCTTCTGCGGGAGAAGTTGGACGAAGACTTACCGCGGGTGAGCGTGAGTGATAAGACAGAACTGCCAGTAGCCATCGTGGCAAAGAGTCATGAAGGGATCAAATTGTGTGAAGTTGGTGAGTGAAGAACTGAAGAAGACAGTCACCCGGTCGGGTCAACGGTAGTGAGGGAAGTGTCCGTGGTAAAGCTAGAGCCTTCGGTCCAGGAAGAGAGCAAGACCACGACCTTCCAGTCTGTGATTGATGTACCAGAGGACATGCAAGAAGCCTGTGCTGAGGAAGGTGTGCATGAGGCTTTTAAAGAGGCGGTCAAGGCGTGTAAGGTGCACTGGGCACCTGAAACTCAGCAGTTGGTGATAATATCAGCCAGAGAAGATACATCAAACCGAGTAGCTGTCCTGAAAGAGATGCATCTACAATGTCTCTACGCCAAACAGCTGGTCAGGCGGAGTAACATGAAGGCTGCTCGACGCCTAGAGCTAGCAAGGGAGGCTTGGATCGGCTGGGTTTTCGGAAAGATGTGGTTCCGGTACCCAAAGCTCTGATTGGGAGAATCATTGGAAGATCCGGGAAGGTAATGCAAGACCTTGTGAATATCTCCGGTGTGGTGAGGGTGAGGATCCCTCCTGATGATGAAGACCAGGTATCCAGTGAAGTGGGTAGGATTCCCATCATGGTGGTTGGCACCGTGGAGAGCCTGAGAGACTTTCAGATGCTCGTGGAGTATCGAGTGGCGTACCTGCAAGAGATTGAGCAGTTAAGGCTGGACCACCGGCGAATTAATAAAGAAGTACAGAATACCCGGTGGCGGCCGCCTACAACCCAAGATGTAAGGACCCGAAGGGTTCCTCCAAGTAGTTGACATGGCAGGTGGCCGAAGAATGTCAGCAAGTGGCAGTTCGACGGGCCGTACGAGGCTGAGAAACATTAGTTCCTGTGAGACACTGAATGGGTCAGACTCCGGCCAGACAGTAGGCCCGATTAAGATTGATGACCGCACCAACCGGCAGAGCCGGTCAGTGGGAGAAAGGTCAGGTGACGAAGCACACTGTAGGAGGGTGGTGCCTAAACAGTGTCTGATGGCGCAGACAGACTGTAACTGGAGGGCCAAAGATCAGGGCCGGTATTCTGATTGCTGGGGGCGGGGGAGGCCTAACGTAGAGATGAGACCGTATGATAGATGGAGATGGTTCTCTCAACCTGTGGGGCAAGGTGTAATGAGTGCCCGGTCTCGAGAGCCTGGTGTAATGTTGTGTGTTCAACCCACAAGTTTGAACAGAGGGGGGAGGTATGTGGTGTAATGACCACTGTGTCCGCTAGGGGGCGCTGTGTGGATGCCCCAAGAGAGAGGATAAGTGGCAGAATATGGAAGGACCGTTATGTATCTCAAGGTGGGTGGCCTTGAGATGGAGACTTATGTATGTGTGTGGATCAGCAATGACATTGCTGAGGTGTTGCTTCAATGTGTCAGGGAGAAGTCTCCAGGTAACTAGGGAGATGGGCAGACCTGGTTACCTACAAACCCACCCAGGGGGTGTGTTTAAAGAACACTGTTGTAAAGAGTGTGAGTGGTTGAAGCACCTGTGATGAGGTCATAGTCATGTGACCTGTGGGCGTGGCTATGGACCATATAATGTGGCCAGGGTAGGTCACATGTGGTGAATGCTGGGACCTGGTTGGTCCAGTGTGGAAGGTCCCGTCTGAGTGAGATGGGGCTGCCTTCTGACAGCAAGGGAACGCTGTGTTAATGGCTGCACGTGCCTGAGAATTCCCTGGAGGGAATGGACGTCTGCCGCATGATGGTGAAGGAACCATGAGTGACCCTGACTGGGAGAGATAACACTGAGGTTGAAGAGCCTGTGTAATGGACATTTGCTTAATCTGTGGGATATAAGGATAACCAGAGTGAATCTCTATAATGGATGCTATGCTGTAATGTGAAGTTTATGTTGCTGCTGTGGTTTATGATGCCGGAATAAACCGCATGGACTATGTTATGTTGTATGGAAAACCCGGTGCCTGATGTGTTTTATTCGCTGCCTAGCGAGGATTCCCTATCTGAATAACAGCGCTGCCTCACAATATGTAGAATGGAAAGAATAAAACAAAGCAACAGCATGTGTGAAATGATTTGGGTTTACTAATAGATCATAGACTGCATGAGTCAATGGTGAAATGCAGCAGCAAAAAGGCAAACACCATTCTAATATGTTTTAAGAGAAACATAAAGTCTAGATCATATGAAGTAATTATCCCCCTCTTCTCCTTCTTGGTCAGGCCTCATCTGGAATACTGTGTCCACTTCTGGGCACCATATTTTAAAAAAAGACGTTGAAAAACTGAAGCATGCTCAGAGAAGAGCCACCAGGATGGTAAGCAGACTGCAAAGCATGTCCTACGAGGAATGGTTAAAGGATATGGGTATGTTTAGCCTGCAAAAAGGAAGGCCAAGAAGAGATTTAATAGCTGTCTCCAAATATCTGAAGAGATGTCACAGTGTAGAGGGATCATCATTATTCTCATTTGCACATGAAGACACGAGAAGCAATGGAATGAAACTGAAAGGGAGAAGGTACAGATTAGATATTTGAAAAAAAAAATTGACAGTGAGGGTGATCAATGAACAGGCTGCCACAAGAGGTGATGAGTTCTCATTCAATGAAAGTCTTCAAACAGAGGCTGGACAGACATCTGTCTGAGATGGTTTATTGAATCCTGCATTGAGCAGGGGGTTGGACATGATGACCCTTGAGGTATCTTCCAACTTTAACATTCTATGATTCTATGAACACCAGGTTGAATTGCTGGTTTAACTACCTAGTTCATGCTGTTTCACAAGCTACTTACATATGTAATACTATTTACATATGTGACACACCAGAGTCCGGTTGTCACAGTGACATCGCCTCCCTCTATGAGATGAAGTCAAGCTTGGAGGCAGAAGGGGACCCCCATACCAGGTAACATAGATTAAATCACGATTCCTGCTGCAGGTCAGAAAAGGGAGCTACCTTATAAATTCTGGCCATCAGAGGGGGTTGGTGAGTCAGCTAGAAGTGAGCTGAGGGGGTTGTCATGGAAACGAGAGCAGCTGTGAGCTGTGAGGAAAATGACAAGACAGTTAAACGTGAGGTAAAAAGATCTTGCTGGAAGATCCAGTCAGTTCAAGACAGGGAGCTGATCTGTGAGGAGCTGGTGAGGAGGAGCTGATCTGTGAAGAGGGAAAGGACAAGAGCAGAGATGGAGAGGCTCTGGGGAAGCTAAAAACTGCATATAGCAGACCCCAGAGCAAAGCGCTAATAGGGAGAAAAGGGACGTCAGAGTCCTTGGTGGACAGGAGCTGTATGTCCTGATCGCCGAATATGAAAGTACAGGGGATTGTAAATTTCTGTGCAACATTGAACACCTGAGGGCATGGCAGCGGATAAGGAGCCCAGGGCCGATGGTGAAAAGGATGGTACCTGTGGAATAGGCTCACGCTGACAGCCGTACAGGTTAGTGAAATCATCACACAATTGAGGGTCGCAGCATAGTTATAAACAGCGGAGACCCACACACAAAGCGCAGAAGGAAGATCCTAAATCCCCACCTGGTAAGGTGGATCCCCTGAATGCCTCCAGGCGAGCCGGACTCATTCCATCACCTGTATGTGGTACTCCGGATAGCAACCAACTGCCAGTAAAAGGTAAACAAACTGCTCCTCTCTGTGTCCTCCTCTCACTTCTCTGCACCCCAATGTTCACAGCCATTTTGACTATTAATCTAACATCTTTGCCCTGGGACTATTGCTCTACCTGTGGAGAGCTATTTTCACCTCAGCTGCGACACACCAACAGTCTCAGGGGGAACAACACCGCAGCACTGGTCACCTCTGACCAGAATACCACAGGTGGCGTCACGTATTTAATCATCTATAAACTTTATCTTCATTTTTACCACATCTAACAACATCACAAAAACTTTTCCCCTTTCATCATTTTTATTTAATGGAAGCCCCAGGGCCACGGACCGGGTCGCCGCCGCCGTGACCCTGTCCCCCATTGAAGTCGACGGGCCCGGTACCGAGTACCCCATGGTCCTGCACAGCGTGCGCGCTCTCATGCCGCCGCGCCTGCCCGGGCGCTCCACATACACTCTGGCTCTGTGAGCTTCTCTGCTCCTCTCATGCATGCTCATACATGGAAAGTGTGTATAAAATGTTTGAATATTGACTTTTACATGAGCAGCGGTTCATAGCAGCTTGTAAAAGAATCATTAACTAGGCAGTTAAGACCACAATTTCAGCATGGTGTTTCAGAAAGAAGCAAGCATACTTCGCAAGTTTGTAAAGACTGATTAAATAAAGACTTTAAAAAAGCTAATTAAATATGCAAAAAAAGTTTAATTAATCTAGAATTGTCCAAACACTGAAATATAAAATGTTGTCAAACCATTCCGAGAAAATGTTGCAGTGCTTGTAACATTATTTTCCAACTTAAGAACATGACTTGATGGTTGTATAATTTCAAGCCAATGCCATTAACATGTTAGTGAGTTCTCTATACTCAAATAACCCGTATGGTTATCAGATCAGAACAGTTTATTGCTTTGGAGCACAAAGGAGATTTTCTAAGTTAATATGATCAATCCGTTTTCTACTCTTGTATTTGGTGCTATCAACAATGACAAAACGTGGACATTTCTAGCATATTCTTGACTCCATGACATGCAGAAATTTTAGTACACTGCTTCTGAATAAGTTACAGAGTGTACAATAAATGTAGTTTCATTCAGAAAAAAATAAAAAGAATTATTCTGTTCTGTACAGCTGTTTATGACAAGTCTTGCCAACTGAATTCATATCCAAGGACACGATACGCATGTTATTCCATATCACCGTGCCAAGTTTGCCACCTGATATAAGACCAATGTGTCCCATTGTTCAGGACTCATATGCCATCATGAGACCCTGGATAGCTCTGTCTCTGCTTCTAGCTGGTAAGCCATCTGAGAAAGAAAAAGAACTTTAAACTTTTTCTTCTTCAATTTTTAATGGTGTGAACAATTATTTTAAAATGTAACCATGATTTTATTTTTTTTCATAAATCAGTAGTACACATGAAAATGAGGAACTGTAATAAATATTGTTAGATATACTTAAGTCTTCCTGGAATGATCATTCACAGTATTCTCAATTCACAGGTAAAATCTGTCGTCTGTGTATACAGATTTTCCCTTTACTAAGATAGGATATGATAATTGGTGCTTATGAAGTTCTATGGAGAAGTGAGGAGGGACGAGCTAGAGGGAGACATTCTGCTGAAAGTTCTCCTGAATCACCAGTCACACTTTTCCAAATTTTTCAAGCCCTTTTTGTAATACTCCTGTAGCTTAAAGTACTTGCATATGTATAAAAGATCGTAGATTACATGTCATATATTTACACATAACGTATAGATGTAGGATTTCAGTAATCTTAGCACTTGGTAGTTTCTTCAGAAGAGAAGGGCAATGTCTGATTCAAATGTGATGGTGCAGCAGGGGAAGTGAACACAGGCCGGCGTCACGTTAACGCAGAATATGGGCTAGTGCTATTCGAGAAAACATCGCATAGCACTCGGACCAGTGTTTTTCTATGAGGCAGCTCACATCACTGTTTATTTTCTCAGGCGTATTCCACATGCGTGTAAAATCATAGCATGCTACGATTGTAAGCGTATATCGTCCGAGACTCGCCAAAGCAAGCCTATGGGTGCAAAAAAAAAATCACACAGCACTCGGACCATGCGAGTGCTGTCCGATTTTTACGCACCGGTGTTCTTTGAAAAGCCGGCAATTCATGTGACGCATACAGTAAAATCACAGAGTGACAGGTTAGAATTAGTGATGAGCGAGTATACTCGTTACTCGAGATTTCCCGAGCATGCTCGGGTGATCTCTGAGTATTTTGGCGTGCTCGGAGATTTAGATTCTGTCGCCTCAGCTGCATGATTTGCGGCTGCTAGACAGCCTGAATACATGTGTGGATTTCCTAACAAACAGGCATTCCCCACATGTATTCAGGCTGTCCAGCAGCCGCAAATCATTCAGCTACAGTGAAACTAAATCTCCGAGCATATCGAAATACTGGGAGATCACCCAAGCATGCTCAGGAAGTCTCCAGAAACGAGTATACTCGCTCTTCACTAGTTAGAATAGATAGAATAGATATATACTGTACACAAAGAATAAATAGATATATACACTCACTGGCCACTTTATTAGGTACACCATGCTAGTAACGGGTTGGACCCCCTTTTGCCTTCAGAACTGCCTCAATTCTTCGTGGCAGAGATTCAACAAGGTGCTGGAAGCATTCCTCAGAGATTTTGGACCATATTGACATGATGGCATCACACAGTTGGCGCAGATTTGTCGGCTGCACATCCCTGATGCGAATCTCCCGTTCCACCACATCCCAAAGATGCTCTATTGGATTGAGATCTGGTGACTGAGGAGGCCATTTGAGTACAGTAAACTCATTGTCATGTTCAAGAAACCAATCTGAGATGATTCGAGCTTTATGACATGGCGCATTATCCTGCTGAAAGTAGCCATCAGATGTTGGGTACATTGTGGTCATAAAGGGATGGACATGGTCAGCAACAATACTCAGGTAGGCTGTGGCGTTGCAACGATGCTCAATTGGTACCAAGGGGCCCAAAGAGTGCCCAGAAAAAATTCCCCACACCATGACACCACCACCACCAGCCTGAACCGTTGATACAAGGCAGGATGGATCCATGCTTTCATGTTGTTTACGCCAAATTCTGACCCTACCATCCGAATGTCGCAGCAGAAATCGAGACTCATCAGACCAGGCAACGTTTTTCCAATCTTCTACTGTCCAATTTCGATGAGCTTGTGCAAATTGTAGCCTCAGTTTCCTGTTCTTAGCTGAGAGGAGTGGTACCCAGTGTGGTCTTCTGCTGCTGTAGCCCATCTGCCTCAAAGTTCGACGCACTGTGCGTTCAGAGATGCTCTTCTGCCTACCTTGGTTGTAACGGGTGGCAATTTGAGTCACTGTTGCCTTTCTATCAGCTCGAACCAGTCTGCCCATTCTCCTCTGACCTCTGGCATCAACATGGCATTTCCGGCCACAGAACTGCCGCTCACTGGATTTTTTTTCTTTTTCGGACCATTCTCTGTAAACCCTAGAGATGGTTGTGCGTGAAAATCCCAGTAGATCAGCAGTTTCTGAAATACTCAGACCAGCCCTTCTGGCACCAACAATCATGCCACGTTCAAAGGCACTCAAATCACCTTTCTTCCCCATACTGATGCTCGGTTTGAACTGCAGGAGATTGTCTTGACCATGTCTACATGCCTAAATGCACTGAGTTGCCGCCATGTGATTGGCTGATTAGAAATTAAGTCTTAACACACAGTTGGACAGGTGTACCTAATAAAGTGGCCAGTGAGTGTAGATGTCAGTGGCACACACATGTATATATGGTTTATCAATCATATTTCACAATGGTATATACTATATAGAAAAGAAGTGAGGATAACAAAAAAGTGAAATGAAGTCATTATCTTTACTGAATACAATTAAAAATGTGAGAAAAATTTAAAAAGACAAGGCAAGATGGCCTCCAAAAAAGGGGGATTGACTACGGCAGAAAAAAAATTAAATTTTAAATGCAATAGAAAAATTGGTAACCCTATGAAATTATAATAATGCAGATAGGATTTCCCAAGCAAAATAGTCTATATAGGAAGAAGCTACCTAGTGAAACGGCGTTCGTCGGGCAGGGGTAAACAACCTGCGGCAGTTAACCCCTTTCATACTTGCAATCACTGCACCAGCCCTAGCAGTCCTTTAACATCAGGTAAAAACAACTTGTGTTTACCGTCTTATGCATGTGCACTTTACTTACAATCTCTCATTCTGTGCAGTTCTAGGTGCATTCTAATTGATAAACCCTTATGTTATTATTTTTATAAGAAATACTTCAAAGGTTCCTAACTGTCAATATGGGCGACATGTAGTGTTGAGTATTCTGATACTGCAAATATCGGGTATCGGCCGATATTCGCGGTATCGGAATTCCGATACTGAGTTCCGATACTTTTTGCATATCGAATACCGGAATCGGAAGTTCCCATAATGCTATGAGCCAGTTTGATTTCATTCAGCCAATGAGGAATCCTAAGAAGTGTGGGCACATCCTGTTAGGCATGTAGGCATGTTAACTAATAGCATGTGTTATGATTGAGTCACCGAGGAGGAAAAAACAAAACACAAGCTCAGCCCAGAAAATCAGAGAGGTTGGAAACTAGTGGATTGCAGACCCCTAATCCTATCACACAACTAGCAGTAGCCGTGGAGTGTTCCTACGGTGATCCTAGACACCTCGTCACAGCCGGAAATCTACATAAGCCTAAAGAGAGAAAAGGGAAAAACTGACTGCCCCAGAGCAGCCCCCAACATATAATGACGGTGAAGCAAGATGAAAACACTAACACAGATAGAAAGATAGGTTGAGCAAACGATGGGGCCCAAGCTAACTAAAAAGGACAGGACAGAAAAGCTGCTGTCTGCAATCCGAGAAAACCCTGCTAAAAATATTACCAACACAACTGATAAGCAAAAAGGACCCTGAAGTCACTAGACTTCAAACCCTATATAAGCACTCAGAATATTCTGAAAGCAGAGCAAAAGAGAACACTGATCAAGGAAAAAGAATCCAGCACACCCCCAGCCGGGGATGGCTGAACTCAGAAAACAAGGAAAACAAAACCAAAACTAATAAGTTCAATAGCAGAGCAAAAACTTATCTTTGGGAAGCAGGAATCAGACTGGTCTCCAAGAATCCAGCAAAGAAATCACCAGCCACTCAGAAGGGCGTCGGCTGCCTTATATCCAGTCTGAAGTTCCCGTTACCCAGTCACAATCCACCTGATCAGGTGTTTGGTTTCTTTCATCCAAATCAGCCTCACTACCTTCCTTCACCAGAAGAGGGAGATCCTCAGACACAAAAGGTGAATGAACAGATGAGCTCACAACAGTACCTCCCCCTTGAGGAGAGGTCACCGAACCCTCATCCAAGCCACCAGGCCGATCAGGATGAACCCGATGAAAAGCATGCACCAAATCTTTCGGCATGAATATCAGAGGCAGAGACCCAGGAATTATCCTCCTGACCATAACCCTTCCACTTAACCAAATACTGGAGTCTCCGTCTAGCCAGACGGGAATCCAGTATCTTCTCTACCTCATATTCCATGTTACCTTCAACCAACACAGGGTCAGGAGGTGCCGCCATAGGAACTTCAGCAAACCTCTTCAACAAGGACTTATGAAACACATTATGAATTTTAAATGTAACAGGAAGAGCCAACCGAAAAGAGACCGGATTAATAATCTCCAAAATCTTGCAAGGTCCAATAAATCTAGGTTTAAACTTTGGAGAAGCCACTTTCATAGAGTTATTCTTTGATGACAACTAGACCATATCACCCACCTTAAATCGGGGACCAATGGTCCTATGCTGGTTAGAAAACCGCTGGGCCTTTTCCTGGGAAAGAGACAACTTATCCACCACTTGGTCCCAAATGTGCTGCATTCTTTCCATCACAGTGTTAACCCCTGGACAGGCAGAAGACTCCACCTGCCCTGAAGAAAATCGAGGATGAAACCCAAAGTTACAGAAAAAGGGTGACATCAAAGTGGCAGAACTAGCTCTATTATTTAAAGCAAATTCGGCCAAGGGTAAAAATGAGACCCAATCATCCTGATCAGCAGATATAAAACATCTCAAATAAGCCTACAAAGTCTGGTTTGTTCTCTCCGTCTGCCCATTGGTCTAAGGGTGAAATGCAGAGGAGAAGGACAACTGAATTCCCAACTTGGAACAAAAGGTCCTCCAGAATCTAGAGACAAACTGAACTCCTCTGTCCGATACAATGTTCTCAGGAATCCTGTGCAAGCGAACCACCTGTTGCAAAAACAAGGGCATCAACTCTGAGGAAGATGGCAACTTAGGGAGTGGTACAAGATGGACCATCTTAGAGAACCTATCACAAATCACCCAGATAACAGTCATCCTCTGAGAGACAGGCAGATCAGAAGTAAAATCCATTGAAATATGGGTCCATGGCCTCCTGGGCACCAGCAAGGGCATCAACAACCCACTAGAACGAGAAAAAGGCTTAGATCGGGAGCAAGTCCCACAGGACTGCACAAAATTTCTGACATCATGAGACAAGGCAGGCCTCCAGAAAGACCGACTCACCAAATCTCTAATACCAAAAATACCTGGATGACCAACCAACGCGGAGCAATGAACCTCAGACATCACTTTCCTCCTCCACTGGTCAGGAACAGACAACCTACCACTGGGACAACGCTCAGGCTTATCCTCCTGAAACTTCTCCAGAGCACGTCTCAAATCGGGCGAGATGGCAGAAAGAACCACCCCCTCACCTAAGATGGTAGCAGGCTTGGTCACAATAGGAGAATCAGCCAAAAAACTCCTAGAGAGGGCGTCAGCCTTAACGTTCTTAGTGCCCGGAAGAAAGGAGACCACAAAATCAAAACATGTGAAAAACAAGGCCCACCTGGCCTGTCTCGGATTCAAGCGTTTAGCCGACTCAAGGTAGATCAAATTCTTGTGGTCAGTGAGGACCACAACTTGATGTCTAGCTCCCTCCAACCAATGTCTCCACTCCTCAAATGCCCACTTCAAGGCCAACAGTTCTCGATTCCCCACATCATAGTTGCGTTCTGAAGGAGAGAACTTTCGGGAAAAGAAGGCACAGGGGTTCATTTTAGATGTTACAGGATCCTTTTGGGACAAAACAGCTCCTGCACCAGTCTCTGAAGCATCCACCTCCACCTGAAATGGAAGTGAGACATCGGGTTGTCGCAAAACCGGAGAAGTGAACCTCTGCTTCAGCTCCTGAAAAGAAGAAACAGCCTCTGGAGACCAATTCAGCAAATCAGGGCCCTTCTTAGTCAAATCAGTCAATGGTTTGGCAATAACAGAAAAATTGGCTATAAACTTACGATAAAAATTAGCAAACCCCAAAAACTTCTGGAGGGACTTCAAAGAAGTGGGCTGAACCCAATCATAAATGGCCTGTACCTTGGCCGGGTCCATTTCAATAGTTGACGGAGACAAAATAAATCCCTGAAATTAAATCCCGGAAAATATCATTCATGAAGCACAGGAAGACAGAAGGGGCGTTAGTGAGCCCAAAAGGCATCACCGGGTACTCAAAATGTCCCTCCGGAGTATTAAACGCGAATAAGATTATACGCCCCCCTGAGGTCAAGCTTGGTAAACCAGCAAGCACCTTCAACTCAAGAAAATAGGTCAGAAATCAGGGGTAACGGATACTGATATTTAGCAGTAATTTTGTTAAGGGAGCGATAGTCAATACAGGGCCTTAATAAACCATCCTTCTTGGCCACAAAAAAAACCCAGCACCCAAGGGTGAAGAGGATGGTCTAATATGATCCTTCTCCAATGACTCCTTAATATAAGAACGCATAGCCTCATGTTCGGGTACAGATAAATTAAAAAGTCGACCCTTGGGAAATTTACACCCCGGACTCAGCTCAATTGCACAGTCATAACTCCTATGAGGAGGCAAAGACACCGACTTACTCTCACTAAACAGATCATAAAAATAAGCCAAATAGTCAGGAACCTCATGCGACTGGGGAGAGGTGGAGAAAACAGGAGTGTCACTAAGAGCACACCGACAACCCCAACTCACCACAGACACAGATTTCCAATCCAAAACTGGATTATGGAATTGCAACCAGGGGAACCCCAGAATGATGGTATCATGCAAATTATGCAACACCAAAAATCTGCAATTTTCTTGATGGTCTGGAGCGACCCGCATTACCACCTGGGTCCAAAACTGAGGTTTATTCTTCGCCAACGGAGTAGCATCAATACCCCTCAAAGGAATAGGCATCCGCAGGGGTGTCATAGGGAAACCACAACGTTTAGCAAAATCCAAATCCATTAGGTTCAAGGCCGCTCCTGAGTCCACAAAGGCTTTAGCGGAAAATGTAGATAGGGAGCAGATCAGAGTAATTGCCAGAAGAAACAGAAATAGTATTAGAGGCATCTCCACAGAAAAAACACAGCTTATTATGTCTTCTAAACTCCTGACGTTGCGCCCTAGACAAACCTCTATCACATTGCATAGGTTCAGACATTTGTTCAACAGGTGGCAGCATTTACCGTGTAATTTTACGTTCACGTAAACGCTGATCAACCTGAATGGCTAATGACACAGAATCGTCAAGACCAGAGGGAACAGGAAATCCTACCATAGTATCTTTTACGGATTCTGACAAACCCTTCCGAAAGAGAGCTGCCAAGGCACCAACATTCAAGTGGTGAGGACCGCCCACTTTCGGAATTTTTGACAGTACAGTTCTGCAGAATCTTGACCCTGGCTCAATGCCAACAGGGTCTTTTCAGATTGATCAATCGCATTAGGTTCATCATACAGCAACCCCAAGGCCTGAAAAATTGCGTCCACATTTGTTAGAATAGGATCATCTGGTACTAAAGAAAATGCCCAATCCTGGGGATCGCCGCGCAGCAAGGATATGACAATTTTAACCAGCTGCGCAGAGTTCCCCGGTGAGTTAGGCTTCAAGGCAAGAAATAATTTACAATTATTCTTAAAATTCAAAAATTTAGACCGATCCCCAAAAAACACATCAGGAGTGGGGATTTTTGGTTCAACAGCGTGTATTCACACGAGCAAGATAGGCGGAAATTCCTTGCACTTCAGCAGCAAGCTGCTCCACACGATCAGACAATTGCTTAAACTCCATCAGAAAAAATATTCCTCCTATGGTCTCAGAGAAAAAGAGGAAAAAATATACACACAAAAAAAAAATTCTGACACTTTTTTTTTCTTTTTTTTTTTCCCTTTTAACAATTCCTTCCTGCTTTTGAGTACCTTAGAATCTGCGGTATGACTGGTGATTCTATTATGATTGAGTCACCGAGGAGGAAAAAACAAAACACAAGCTCAGCCCAGAAAATCAGAGAGGTTGGAAACTAGCGGATTGCAGACCCCTAATCCTATCACACAAATAGCAGTAGCCGTGGAGTGTTCCTACGGTGATCCTAGACACCTCGTCACAGCCGGAGATCTACATAAGCCTAAAGAGAGAAAAGGGAAAAACTGACTGCCCCAGAGCAGGCACCAAAGCAATAGGCAGCCCCCAACATATAATGACGGTGAAGCAAGATGAAAACACTAACACAGATAGAAAGATATGTTGAGCAAACGATGGGGCCCAAGCTAACTAAAAAGGACAGGACAGAAAAGCTGCTGTCTGCAATCCGAGGAAACCCTGCTAAAAATATTACCAACACAACTGATAAGCAAAAAGGACCCTAAAGTCACTAGACTTCAAACCCTATATCAGCACTCAGAATATTCTGAAAGCAGAGCAAAAGAGTACACTGATCAAGGAAAAAGAATCCAGCACACCCCCAGCCGGGGATGGCTGAACTCAGAAAACAAGGAAAACAAAACCAAAACTAATAAGTTCAATAGCAGAGCAAAAACTTATCTTTGGGAAGCAGGAATCAGACTGGTCTCCAAGAATCCAGCAGAGAAATCACCAGCCACTCAGAAGGGCGTCGGCTGCCTTATATCCAGTCTGAAGTTCCCGTTACCCAGTCATAATCCACCTGATCAGGTGTTTGGTTTCTTTCATCCAAATCAGCCTCACTACCTTCCTTCTCCAAAAGAGACACAAAAGGACACAAAAGGTGAAAGAACAGATGAGCTCACAACAGGCATGGCTGTGATTGGCTACGAGCAGACCACCCAGCTGCTCCTCCCCCAGACACACGCTGAACAGTGATCTATGGAAAGTGAAACTAGTGAGGGAGGAGGAAACTACCAGTTCTCATTTCAATGCCAGAACACCCCCCCGGACGTTTATCTTAGAAGCAAGAGATGATATCTTGGAAACCGTGCAGACTAGCCACAGAAGGTAAATTACTTATTGTCAGCATTCTGCAGCCTAGATATGCACTGAGATTATGTGAAAAGCCCGGACAACCTGTTCTGTTATGTATTTCCGCCAAGTTGGATCGCCCGCCAGGGCTGGTGGGGTACTCGGTACAGGGCCCGTTGGTTTCAATGGGAGATGTCATGGTAGCTGTGACCCGGTCCGTGGCCCTGGGTGTTCTAAAAGGGAAATTCTAAAAGGGAAATGTTGAACGTGTGGATGATGATTAAATTTATGAGTGAATGATTCGTGACGCCACCTGTGGTGTTCGGCAATGAAGATGTTAAGCCGACGCTGCAGATAGATCCTCTGGGACAGATGGTGTGGTGCAGCTTTGATGTTGAGGCCCTCCACAGGTAGAGCTGTAGTCCCAGGGCAGTGTAGATGGAGAGGTAGTGAAGAGACGTAGATGGTGCGCAGGAATAACTGGAGGACACCAGGGCATGTAGTTCCAAAGCTTTACTCAGTCTGTTGTGCATACAGGTGCCTGCATCCGTGCCATGTCCTCCGGGTCAGGGGCTCAGTCAACCTCCAAGCTAGATGAAGCACTCTGTTCCAACACTCCGCCAACATGTGCCTTTTCTGAACGTCTCCCTCTATTGCTACACAACCCCTTTAACATAGTCAATATCTTTGTAACTCCGAACGTCTTAAAAAAAATTACTTCCTGCTATTCCATTTGATTGGGCTAAACCTCTATGCCTTTAATGTCTCCTCCACCTCCCCCAATACATTCTACATTATTCTTAGTTGTTTTCGTTCATTTAGAATTAACCTACAAGGAAAGAAAGGGTTTATTTTAATTCCGATATTTCTGTCCCATTGACTTGCATTGGTTTCCGGTATCGGAATCGGCGATATCCGATACTTTTTGGGTATCGGTCCAATCCAATCCGATCCGATATTTCCCGATATCGGAAGGTATCGCTCAACACTAGCGACATGCAATATTGCTTCCCTGCAAAACTTAGTAGCAGCAAACAATAGCATATTATTGTCATTACTAAGGCATGTTGACTCCTATATAGACTATTTTGTATGGGAAATCCTTTCTGCATTATTATAATTTCATAGGGTTACCAATTTTTTTGTTGTATTTATAATTTAATTTCTTTTCTGCCGCAGTCAATCCCCCTTTTTTTGGAGGCCTTCTTGCCTTGTCTTTTTAAAATTTTCTCACATTTTTAATTGTATTCAATAAAGATAATGATTTTATTTCACTTTTTTTGTTATCCTCACTTCTTTTTTATATGGTATATACCGTTGTGAAATATGATATAGTAAGTATCGAAGTGACCCTGCCTAAAAGGAAAAAAGGACTATGAGATTAACAGATGTATATATGTATATATAGATAGAAGAAAAGCTGGCAGTTAGTCTGCCGTGTACTGTAAAATCAATGCAGGAGATGACATGATAGAAGAGATGGATTACATAAGTAAATACACATAGAATAGATGTCAGTGACAGATACAATTAGTACAGTGTGTACCACTTACTGTACATGTATTTATTTAATAAAATATAATTTTTTTGAAAAAAAAATGGTGTGGGCTTCCGTGTAATTTTCGTAACCTGCAGCGGGAAAGCCAATGGCTGGGAACCGAGGTCTATAGCCTGGGAAGGGGGTAAGACCCATAGAGCTTCCCAGGCTATTAAAATCAGCTCACATCTGTATACTTAGCCTTTACTGGCAACTAAAATGGGAGACCCTAAAAAAATTACATAGAGTCCTACTATAAATAATAACCAGCAAAGGCTATGCAGACAGCTGCGGGCTGACATTAATAGCCTAGGAAGGGGCCATTGGTACTGGCACCCCAGGCTAAAAACATGAACTCTCAACCACTCCAGAAAAGGCACATCTCCAAGATGTGCCAATTCTGCCACTTACCTTGTAGCTGTGGCAAGTGGAGTGATAGTTGGCGGGTTTATGTCACCTTTGTATTGTCAGGTGACATCAAGCCCCAAGGTTAGCAATGGAGAGGCAATAAGACATCCCCAATACTAACCCCATAGTCACAATGTATGAAAACACAGACACCCGGAAAAAAGCCCTTTAATTGAAAGAATGACACAAACTTCTTTAATAATCTTAATTAAAGCATACTTTTGACCTCGCCCATTCCCCTGATGCCCTCATAATCTGCAAAAGAGATAAAAAGCAAACAACAATAGTCCTCACCTTTCCACAGAGATGCTGCCTATCCATTTTCCCACGACACATCCAGCTATACTACATCTAGATGGTAGGCTGCATGGTGGCATGATTCAACCATACAGCCTGCTATCCTGCAGAGACACTGAACAGCGTGTGCTCAGTGTCTCTCAGTGTCTCTCAGTGAACTTCTATTACCTATCTGACTGCACCTTAAGCATGAGAACGTTCTCCTGCTTGCAGTGCCATCAGACAGGTCCAGCGAGTTCACAGCCAATGAACTCACTTCACCTTGCTGATGTCAATACGAGCGCCATGGGAAAATTTCTATAGCAAAAAAAGATTTACTACAAAACTACAATTTCTCAGTAAAGAGCTCATTGTCATGGGAGAATTGCTGAGCAATTTATGGATTCGAAAAATTGTATATAGATGATAACATCTATATCCATTTTTTATTCATACACAGATTTTAAGTATTGGGATCACATTTTTTGCAGCAAAAATTGATCAGCAAAATATATATATTTTTTAATGTGCCCTAATGTATGTATTTAGTGATGTTTACAATATCAGAATGCTTATTGTTATTGTTCCCACTCTAAAAATATGTTTTTCTACAGTGACTTTAGTTTCAGGTCGACCCGAGTCTAGAAATCTCATACAGTTTAGAAAAATAATAAAGTGCATAATACCAGACAGCCGTCCCCTGGAAGAATACAATGGCTATGGATGCTACTGTGGACTTGGAGGCTCTGGTACACCAGTAGATGAGCTTGACAAGTAGGTTCTTAAAGGTTTTGAACACAAATGCATACTTGAAAGTCCTGAACCTCAATGCAGAATCTGTATCATTACCACAAATATATATAGAACTGGCGTTCACTTATGTAGTGTGTAGGGGGATGGGAAGACTTTAAAGGGTATTAAGTTATTCAATTTCCTTTATTTTGTTAGACAGCATGAAAACAAGCATGCTTGCAATAGACTTGCATTTTCTATCTGCTGCCATTCTCCTTCTGTTGTTAATTTCTATGGATTCTGCCACACTAGGGTGTGGCCCTTCTTAATTGTCTGTGGCCGAATTGGATCTCTGGCAGAGATTTTACGTGCACGGAGAAAAGAATACACAAGACAAGGTGTATCATGTCAATATGATTCTTCTCTATCTTTAATCCAAGGTGTACAGTTTTTATAACAGAAATTGCGCTATCTCATTGTGTTACATCATGGGTGCATTTCCAAATTACTGTTTACCCCAAATAGCAAATTAGTATTGATCTCATATGATCTCATATGTTCCCATATCGCTACAAAATCATTATGTACATAATTATCGTCTTCTAGCCCGATCCACCCAGTCCACCCAGTATTGCATGAAGCCTAGGTGGGTTATACAATACAGAAACAATTCTCAGAAAATCAGAAGTATCTTAAAGTTACATGATCACAATATTCAGCAAAGCGTCTATATAGTGGTACAGTTTTGATTCTTGTATATATTCATGTGCCATATATTCTCCCCTTAACACTGTGAAAAGCTTTTTTCTTACAGATTGTACAGCTTGTTTCCAAAGAGTTGCCCAGTGTGCTCAGTAGTTACATCTAGGAGAGGAATTAATTGCTAATGTCACAGCCACCTCTCTCTAGCTCACTTATTTCTATACATCAGTTTGCTCACCTCCCTCACCGCTTCTCAGCTTCTCATAGAGCTGTTATCACTCTTGTACAATTAGAATTGGGGGGATTCTGACATTGCAATCCCCCTTGCAACAGTGGTTTTCTGATCAGTTTTCCTAATCATGACTCTTACTTTTCTGAGCCATGTACTTGTTGAAATGCACTGTTATGCATGGTCACTCTAGGAGGAACATGTTGCCTTCCTGTGCAGTTCAACACGACGCACGCGGATGCCTCCGCATACAACGCATGTCCCTGCATACCCGATGTTAAAGATAGGTACGCAGTCCACATGCACATCTATGCGGATCTGAATGGAAGAAGTACGCAGCCCTATGCAGAGCACCCAAATGAAAATGTGAACTTAGCCTAAGAAAGTTTAGTGCTGCTGATGACCATGTGCTCAAAGTGAAATGGAAGTCTAATTTGACATTGCCAATTTTGTAAGTTTTCCCACCTACAAAGAATGGAGAGGTCTGTAATTTTTACAGCAGGTACACTGTGAGAGTCATAATCTTAAAAAAAATCCAGAAAATCCATTATATGATATTTACATTATTAATTTGCATTTTATTGCCTAAAATACGAATTTGATACAATAGAAAAACAGAACTTAATATTTGGTACAGAAACCTTTCTTTACAATTACAGAGGTCAGAGGTTTCCTGTAGTTCTTGAGCATGTTTGCACACACTGCAGTATAGATTTTGCCCACTCCTCCATACAGATTTTCTCCAGATATTTCAGGTTTTTGGTCCGTCGCTGGGAAACATTGAGTTTCAGCTTCCCCCCAAAGACTTTCTGTTGGGTTCAGGCCTTGAGACTGGATAGGCCATTCCAGGACCTTGATATGCTTTTTAAGGAGCCACTCGTTTGTTGCCCTGGCTGTTTGTTCATTGTCATGTTGGAAGACCCAGCCACAACCCATCTTCAATGATCTTACTGAGGGAAGGAGGTTGTTGGCCAAAATCTTGTGATACATGACCCCATCCGTCCTCTATCCAATACAGTGCAGTCATCCTGTCCCCTTCGCAGAAAAGCATCGCAAAAGTATAATGTTTCCCCACCATGCTTCATGGTTGGTATGGTACTTCTTCCTCCAAACAGAGCAAATGGAGTTGATATCAAAAAGTTCTATTTTAGTCTCATCTGACCATATGACATTCTTCCATGCCTTCTCTGGATCATCCAGATGGACATTGGCAAACGTCAAATGTGCCTGGACATGTGCTTGCATGAGCAGGGGACCTTATGTGCCCTGCAGGATTTTAATCCATGACGATGTAGTGTGTTACTAACAGTGATGTTTGAGACTGTGGTCCCAGTTCTCTTCAGGTTATTAACCAGGTCCTCTAGTGTAGTTTTGGTTGGGTTACTGACCTTTCTCAGAATTATCCTTACACCACGAGGTGAGATAATGCATGGAGCTCTAGTGCAAGGAAGATTGACAGCCATCTTGTGCTTCTTCTATTTCTCAATAATTTTGCCAATAGTTGTTACCTTCTCACCAAGCTGCTTTCCTATTGTCCTTCAGCCCATCCCCGCCTTATGCAGGTCTACAATTTTGTCCCTGGTGCCATTAGCCAATTCTTTGGTTTTGGCCATGGTGGAGAGTTTGGAGTGTGATTGAATGAATATGGACAGGCGTCTTTTATACAGATAATGAGGTCAAACAGGTGAAATGAATGCAAGTAGTGGCTAGTGAGTGCTGAGTAGGAGGGTTTCTTAAAGAAAAACTAAGGTCTGTGGGGGACAGAATTCTTGATGGTTGGTAGGTGTTCAAATCCTTATTTCATGCAATAAAATGCAATTTCATTATTTAAAAATCATACAATGTGATTTTCTGTTTTTATTTGTAGATTCCGTTTATCACAGTTGAAGTGTACCTATCATAAAAATTACAGACCTCTCCATTTTTTGTATGTGGGAAGACTTGCAAAATTGGCAGTGTAGCAAACACTTCTTATAACCACTCTATCTAGTGATACGAAGAATAAAAAAAAGACATTGTCAACAAGGACATAATGATTGCGACAATAGAAGATGCAACCATGACAGGTCCCGTGGAGTCAGGAGGCCCACTGTCATGATCCAGGCTGGGGTTTGTTTCTTGTTATTCTCTCCACGGTCTGGTCATGCAGGAGTTATCCTCCTTTGCCTCGTTTTTGGGTTCTGTGGGGCTATTTCAGTCTGCTGTGGCCTGCAGACCAATGTCAGTGATAGTTCATGCTTCCAGTCTAGAGCAGCTTACCCCTTGATATCGTGTTTTGTCTTCTAATCGTGTACTCTGATCCCGTGACTTCTCTTTCCTGCCTCTCCACTTCCCTTAGTGTTTGCTCCCTGTGTTTGGACCTCTTGGTATGTGACCCGGCTTGTCTTCTGACCTGTTTGACTGTCTCAAGTCTCTGTTACCTCTACTCCCATCTGTTTCTGACTTCTAGCTTGTATTTGACTACGTGTATTGCTGTGACCTCTGGTACTTCGTTCCCTCTCAGTTTCTGACTTGACTCGTCTGACCTATCTTTCGCTACCAGGTGGCGCCTGTGCTTCTGCTCAGTGGTGCTGCGCTGTGTGTGCAATCTCTCTTCCCTCACCAGCTCCACCTGGTGGAGGTTGCACTGTACTGCACTGCAGTACCATTACACCCATCAGTGCCAGTCCTGTTTTCAGCTGAATGTGCAACCTCCAATGCACATTCAACTGAAATGTATTGCAGTAACCATCGGTTCCCTGCACTGCAATTTTTCTTTAACGGGTTAAAGAAGATAATGGTGGACATTATAATAGAATGGGCTCATTATTACAGATGGGGTCCAGGAAGAGGAACATCATTATTGAATGGAGACCAGGACGGGGAAAAGTATTAGAAGATGGAGGCGAGGATGGGGGAGATTATTATAGGACGTGGGCCAGGATGGTGGACATTATTACTAGATTGGGGCAAGGACAGGGCACATTATTACAGGAAGGCACCAGGACAGAGGAAATTATTGCAGGATGGACCCAAGGATAGAGGCCATTATTACAGAAAGGGGCCATTATTAAAGACAGTTAAAGGAAAGGCAGCAGCACAGACAATGATTTGAAATAGGGTGAGCATGCCTCAAACATGATTCAATAGTCAAAATAGTCAAAAAATATAGAGTGAGGCAGTGAAATAAACCTTTTATTCACCTATGCTTGTATGGGTGAATACAAAGTTAATTTCACTGAATGTGTTATCTCACTCTCCATATTTTTGGCCATTATTCCACAATGGATCTCAGGATGGAGGACATTATTACAGGATGGGGGCCAGTATGGGCAACATTATTAATGTTATCCAAATTTTGCATGCATGCCCATAAATTTTTATGTTAGTGATTATTAAAATTTTTAAAGAATACATTTAACAGAAAAAACAAACAGATTAAAACAAAAGGTCATTTTCTGAAGATACATAATTTTTTAGCATTGCCACAATATAGTCCCTTGTGTTACTGAGGTGTATTTACAAAATGTGTTATTAAAAAGATGAAAAGGGGAAGAAGGTCCAGTGGCAAGTGTAGTTTGAGCCACTTGACTTGCAGACATAGGTTACTGCGTTAGGTTCTGTTATCATATACACTGGATCCTCCATTCATAGACTTCATCCAGATTTGACGAAAATGCTGAACACAATAGTGCGCATGTTGTGCTATTTTGCCCAGAAAATATGAGACCCAATTCCAAAAATCTGAGTAGATATGGTCTCTTGGGCACTGTCCTTGTAGCTGTCAACCTGTAGGGGTATGGCGATACATTTTTTTTCATATTTCCTTTTTCTTATAATAGAAATAAAAAAAATAAAGGTATACAGTGAATTTCCTCTTATTGATTTAGTGAGGCAGTACTGGGCCGCAGGTGTTTGAATGGAGGAAGACATGACAGGGTTGAGGGGGATATAGGGAGCTGAGGATGGATTAAGGGGTGGCATGGTAAGGGTTAACCCTCCGTCAGGAACAATATTCGCACTAACTCGTAATGGAACAATGTGCCTGTCAAGCGCAGGCTAGAAAAATGCCTAGAATATCTAATTTTCTCAATTTCAGTGATCTAAAAGTGATCAGAGACCTTCATAGGGATGTAATAAAAGAGACTACACATTATCAGGTGCAAAACAAACCCATTTACTCAACATAAAAGTAATAACTTTGATATACACAAATTTCAAAACTCCCACCAAATAGCCCCCAATGATATCAAGTTACGGTTATTAAAAAGAGAAAATTTTGGCACAAAAACAATTTCTAGGCACCTAGAATAATATTACACACAGAATTAATCTGAATTAGATCCTGAAGGTTCCCCAGAAAAAACACATTTGCAAAGCAAAGAGCAAGAATTGCAATACATTTTTGCATGTGTCAGGCAGATTGCATGATGACATTTGAGACATTCATAATTTGAAAGCCTTCTGTTCCCGCTTTCCATGGTGCAGGTGGTGCATCTTCTTCTTTTGGGAGGTGGTCCAGGTGTTGGATTTTCAGTATCAATATCTGGGCGGAATCTTTTGAGCCTAACTTGAAGGCCAGAGGGGATACCGATGGTTTTCATACGTCTCCTGCGTAGCTCTCCAAGCATTAGTTCATGGGCCAATTTTTTTAGGTACAATCGTCTACGGAGTGGTTCAAGCTGGTTTTCAAGGTAAATGATTTGTGAATTTATACCACCCAAATTTAGCATAGCGAAAAATATGACCATTGGCCAGCGCTTGGTGTTTCTGCTGACGCTGAAAGTTGAGCACATCTGATCAGCTTTATCAACACCCCCTTTGGTTTCATTATAAAATGTAATAATCTCTGGTTTTTGTTGTGCTTCAGATTTAGGATCGATGGCATCATCATTATGAAGCGTTGAGAGAAGAAGTACTTTTTTTTTTTTCGCGTGGTACATAGGAAACCAAAACCTTTCCATCATGGAATGCAAACATACTGCTGTACTGTTTTCCCCCTGTCACAGTAATAAGCTGTGGCGGCAATTCTTTATCATTTTTTCTTACAGTTCCGACATATGAAAGCTTCTGCGTTTTTAGATAATCAATAAGATCACAATTTGAAAACCAATTATCAGCAGTTATATTGCGACCTGATCCAAATAAGGGCTCAGACATTCTTTTCACAACATCAGTGGGTTTGTTGCTGACACAGTAAGGACCATCTGGCTGTTTTCCAGCATAAGTTTCTATGTTGTATGTGTAGGTCTTACTGACATCAACAAGGGCATACATTTTTATTCCGTATTTGCTAGGTTTTGATGGTATGTATTGATGAAATGCGCATCTGCCCTGAAAACCAGGGAGCATTTCGTCAATTGTGACATTTGCCCCAGGGCGATAGTTTATCTTACAGTTTTCCACAAATTTTTGGAATACATTGTGAATTGGAGCAAGCCGGTCATATGTTTTACGTTCGGTTCGGGTAGTTCTGTCATCAAACCGAAGGCAACGAATTAGAATCTTGAATCTTTTTAGAGACATAACAAGGCTAAATTTTTCAATTCCATCACTTTCTATACCCCAAATGAGGTTCCATACTTTTTTTATGCTTGGATTCTTGTTCCATTTGTTTTTTTTTATCTTTTCCCATATAATAAGATTCTATATCTTCTTCCTCCTCATCACTGTCACCATCTTGCTCTGTTTCAGAATTTAGTTCACAGACTTCCACCTCATCATGAGAATCAATCTCACTTTCTTCAAAATCCTCATTCATTGTGGGGTCTGCATCATCATCATCATCTAACAGCATGTTTCCCACTTCCTCAACATAATGGGGTTTTGAAAGATCATACATTTTCTTCTCCATTTCAGAAGATAATCTGAAGCAAGAGAGAGAGAATATGCATTAGGGAACAATGTGCCTGAGAAGCACACTTTCATTTGTAAGAAAATCTGCCTTATTTATATGAAATATCCACAAACCTTTCTCTATCCATTCATAAAACAAGCTAAATAAACAATAGCAATGACTAAAAACATTACATACCAACCTTATAAAGTGTGATGTGTTCGGGACCAATGAGCCTGAGAAGCCAGCACAGCTATATCTTCCTCTGCAGACCAACTGTGGTATCAGGTTTCACACAGCAGCTAGAGCCAGGAGACTATCTAGAGAGAGGGGGTTTCCTGAAAATCTGGTGAGAAAGGAGAAATGAAAGTAGAAGAGCTGCGCCTGTCAGATCCATTGTTCCTGATGGAGGGTTAAGGGATTTGAGTGTGATAGGGCTGGGATAGGGCTCTGAGGGGTTGGAGGGGTCAGAGGTGGGGATAAGGGGATCATTATAAAAAGAGGGGCCATCTTAGTGGGGCAACCATTTTAGGTACCCCTTGCAGTGAGAAACAAGCTGTGTGCCTAGAGTACCTGTAGGATGGAAGTAGAGCTGATACTCCAACAGCTGAGGGACGCTGCCGCTGCAGGTTTGCGAGGTGCAGTATGGCTGCAGGCCTCTGCACAGGGCTTGCTGCAAGGAGGGGGGGTGGGCACCCTCAAGCCCCACAGGATGGATGCCAGGCTTGGAGGACCAGGCCTCTGCAGTGCCTCAGTCCTGAGGCTACCCCCCAGGTCCGGTGCCATGTTAGGAGCCCCTCCGGGGACCCTCCGGCAAGGGGTGCATGTCGCAGGCCGAAGGCATTCAGTTCCAGAGCCGGAACGAATCCGGCATGGACTTGCAGCACGGGGAGGAGTTGGCCTCCCTCTCGACAGTGCGGCAGTGATAGCTGAGGATCTGGGCCTAGGCACGATGGGTTCCCAACAAGGAATGGGCCCCGCTCAGCATCACCAGGAAGCTACGGTGGACAGACGGGGGTCTGCGGGTCAGGCGCCTTCATGGAAGACCCAGCGGGGTGGCTCCACCCACCCATCTGCAGCGTCTGTAAGTGAGGATCCTGGCACAGGGGCGGCAGGGGTCCCTCATGGAGAGGCCTCTGCTCAGCATTGTCAAGGGTCAGGACAGGGGCGAGTGGAACAGGCCTCTCGGCATCAAGCAGCCAGTGATAGCTCCGCCCACTCGCTGTCTGCAGCGAAGTTTCAAAATGATGGCGAGCAGCATTGTGCTAACTCTGCAGTAGCAGAAAGGGGGAGCAAAAGAAGATGGCCACTGGAGAAGCTCCCGGTTGGGGGTTTCGGGGGTCACTTAGATGTATGGGGAGGGGAAAACAGCATCACAAGCATTTGTCAGCGCACGCAGAAGTCACGGAAGCACAGAGTGCAACGCGGAGGACTACCGTACCCGAGGCTTACGCAGCAGACCATTGAGGCCGGCTGTATAGGGCTGCAGAAACTTTGGGTCAGCAGAATGCCACAGTGTAAGGCACAGACCGGCTTCATCTGGATTACGGATTGGCGGCTGCTGGAGACACAGCACCCAGGCAGCCAGGTTTGAGAGACACAGTTTTTCCTTTTAACCCGTCACTAGCTTCCCCTGGGAATATAGATATGTTTTCTGGGGGGGCTGAGACAGTTCATTTGGACAATGCGGCTAAGGGTGAGGTTTATGTCTGTTTTTACAGAGGACATGAGGGAAAAAATCTGGAATACATGGACCTTTTTTCTTTGCTTCTCTTGGAACGTTTTAATTTAGACAGGGTAAGAAGGGATGAGTCTAGGAAAGAGGATGAAGATAAGAGGATGTTTCACTTAATTACTTGAACTTTCTCTAATTGGTTGCATGCGTTTGCTACCCTAGCTACCGTTATTGGGGAAAAGTCACCAGAGAATAATTTGGCCCTCTTTTGGATACGGGAGGCATATGGAGTCTATGGGGGGCAGGGATGGCTCAAATATGATGAGCAGTTCTGTCAACAAAAAGCAGTATGGCCTAGCATCCGTTGGGATCACAAGGACATAGCACTATGGATGAGAGTAAGGGCGCCAGGTAGATCATGACAGGGAACTCAGTCTTTTCCTGGGGGCCCTGGAGGTCCGGGACAGTCAGGGCACTCAGTGGTGATGCAAAGAGGGCTGTGTTTCTCATTTAACGAAGGTTCCTGTAGATTTGGGGCCAAAATGCAAATTTAAGCACAAATGTTCTTCCTGTGGAAGCAGTCATGGGGCATCAAAATGTTTTGCGGGAGGAAAACAGATGGGGCCAGATGGAATTGAAAAAAGGAATGACACCAGTGCGTCTGGTAGAGATGAAGCAATTTCTAAATAGATATCTGGATGTTACTGAGGGATGGTTTCAGAGATGGCTTTAAAATTCCTTTTGTTGATGTCAAGGTGAGGTTATCAACCAAGAATTTGAAATCAGCCATGGAATTCCCTGAAGTGATCACCGATAAACTGAATAAAGAAGTGCCATGGGCAAAATGGCTGGACCATTTCAGTCGGCTCCCATTAGAAATTTGAGGGTTTCACAGCTGGGTGTAGTGCCAAAAAAGGAGCCTAACAAATTCAGGTTGATTCATCACCTTTCTTTTCCAAAAGGTTTGTTGGTTAATGATGGGATTGATCCCCAGTTATGTTCTGTTTTGTACACATCTTTTGAAGCGGCCATGGACTTGGTTTGGGAGTGTGGTAAGGGGGAGTGGCTGGCAAAGACTTATATTAAAGTGGCTTTCGTTTGTTTCCGGTTCACCCTGACAGCATGCATTTGTTGGCATGCTTCTGGGAAGGGTTTTTTGTGTGTTCGCTATCATGTGCAGACTTTGAAACGTTAACCACGTTTTTGGAATGGACTGTCAAGGGGGTGTCTGGTTTGAGTTCATGTATTCACTATTTGGACGGTTTTTTGCTCATCGGTTTGGCACAGTCACACGATTGTTCCTTGTTACTTCGAACAATAGAGGGGGTATGCCAAAAAATTTGGGGTCCCCTTAGCAGCTGAGAAGATGGTGAGCCCAGTGACCTCTTTGAGGTTTTTGGGTATTGAAATTGATTCAATCGCAATGGAGTGTAGGTTACCGGAGGAAAAAGTGCTGGATATGAGAGCAGAGGTGAGGCAGGTTAGTAGTCTGAAGAAGGTAACGTTGCAGGAGGTTCAGTCGCTGTTAGGCGAATTGAATTTTGCATGTCAAATTATGCCGATGAGTAGAGCATTTTATCAGACTTAAGGAGTTGAAGGATGATTTGAAAGTGTGGGCTCTTTTCTTGGAATCATACAATGGGAGGTCTATTTGGATCGCACCAGTTTGTCTGCAGAAGATTTAGGATTTTTGGTGAGTTCATCTGGCGAGCTTGGATTTACTTTGTTTTGCAAGGCGTCTGGTTGGTCGAGCATTGGCCACAATCTGGAAGGATAGGGGCTTAGCGGCTAACCAGGTGCTGTGATAGATGTTCTCCATCGTTGTGGTGCTATCATTATAGAGCAGGAGAGTTCAGAACAAAAATATTGAGTTTGTTGTGAGTCGGTAGGAGCGGTGAGGGCCATAAATTCATTACCATCACCTGATCAAGCATTGGTCAGAGTTTTATAACATATGGTTTGGGTGGGCTTGAGTTTTAACTTGTGGGATCACGTTCAGGAGTGGGTACCTCAAGTGGAATCAACAGGGTTGGTGTGTCCAGAGGATTTGTGAAACCTTCAGTTGGGGCAGTAAAGGATCTGTTATCCAGATCTTTATCAGCTGGAACGTGGGCACATTATACTAGGGCATGGGGGTTGTGGGAAGCTTGGAAGGCAAAGTTGGGGGGGGAATTGGGGGATGAGAGCAAGTTATTATTGTTACTTGGCATAATTGGGAAGCTGGTTGGTCAGTCCCTAAAATTACCAACTTCATGTCTGGTTTAGCTTTTGGTTTTATGTTCAGGAGGTTACAGGATTTAACAAAATCCTTCTTGGTTCTTCAAGCGGCGAATGGTTGGAAAAAAGGCTGGAGGGTATCAGATGGGAGACGCCCGGTGTCCTATGAAGTGTTATTGATTTTGGGCAACCAGTTAAAGGATGTCTGTTCCTCTCCAGGGGAGAGAGTTCTTTTTAAGATGGCTTTTTCGCTGGCGTTTATTGGGTCTTTTCGTTTGGGGGAGTAAGTTATTCCATCCAGATGTTGGAAAGGGGGGCTGCTTAGGCAAGATGTGGATATGTATGGGAATAGGTTAGTGATATTTATCCGGTCTTCTAAGACGCATGTGGAGGGAAGGGCTTGTAAGATGGTACTTTTTGAGGTGAATGGTTCCCCTTTATGTCCAGTGAGGTATATGTGGAATTTTTTGAGGAATAATGGACCGGTGAGTGCCCTGTTGTTGGTACATGTAGACGGTTCCTTTTTTGTCACGTTTCCAGTTTGTGACAATATTTAAGAGATGTTTGGAAAAAGGGGGCATTCCTTCAAAAAATTACAGTGGTCATTTGTTTCATATTGGGGTGGCTACGGAAGCGCTAAGAGGGATTTGAGGGAGGAAGTGGTAAAGAGGATTGGTCGCTGGGAGTCTTTAAGGTTCCTATCCTATGTTCATCCGTCCTTGGTATAAGTCTGTGAGCAGATGTAAAATGGTTCAATTTTATATGGTTGTTGTGTTTTGTTTTTATTTCAGAGCCGGGACAGCTGCTCATATGGATCATGGGACATTCCTTTGTCTTATGGTCTGCGTTGAGAGCAGCGGTTCGGCCAGGCAGGAGGCAGCTGGGTGTGCCAAGTAATTTAGCGGTCTTGAGGTGGATCGTAAAATGGGGGATGGTGTGGATACAATGAATGACAAAATTTCACAGATTTGTTTGTTAGGACCGAGCACTGGAGGTGTTGGTGATACATTTTGGGGAAACGATCTGGGAAAGTGACCATGCAGGGAATTAATTAAGGACATTAAGCTCGATATGTTGTGGCTACAGTCCATGTTTCCCAGGTTTTTGGTAGTGTAGTCTGCCATTCCTAGGATGGTATGGTATGGAGCAAGGTTGGTACTAGGTGTAAATAGAGCTAGGATCAAAATGAATAGAGCAGTGTCCCACTTTATGGTAAGGAAAGGGGCGATCGTGGTGCATCACATGGACTTGGACTCGGGTGAGGGGGAATTTTGGTGGAAGGGCGGGATTCATTTAAATGCGATCGGGCTTGATATGTGGTAGTTAGCTGTGCAGGAGGGCATTGAGAAAGGCTTGAAGGTGTGGAGGGACATAAATGTTTGAGGGGTCAGAACATTTATGTTGGTGGCGTGGGAGGTGGTCCTTGAAGTTGGTGATGCTATTAAATGGCGGCTCGGAGGGGGGATCTCAAGAGGTCCTGGACTCCCACTTGGTGGACTAAATGGACGGGAATGTAATTATCACACGGAAGGGATAAAAAGCGATCCGTGTTTAGTGGTAGTGGATACTGGCCAGTCGAGTCGTTTTTTTGGTGTCTCTGAGCTGGTGCTTAGCGGCTAGAGGCAAGACTCGGTCTGGGGCCAGGTTCGAATATTGACCCGAGGCTGTTATAGTTTGGGACTTCGAGGACCGCCCCCTTTTGGCTGGTGTTTAAAATGTTATGTTAAATATTAATAAAAGGATGCTGTGGCCAACTTGTCCAAAAAAGTGGAGAGTCTTTATTAAATTGGATATGGAATTAGAATCTCTGGGTAGAAATGGCTTGGGGGATCTTAGAAGGTGGGTTGAAGCTCACAAGAGTCACAAATACCCAATTATCAAGAAGGAATTTGCAGACTAGCGATGCTGACTTTTGATTCTTCTTTCACAGATGCTGTCAGATTCATGATGACTGCTATTCACAATACAAGTCAATTCAAAACTGTGATATAATATTCGACAACCCTTACACGGAGTTTTATGCATACAGCTGTATTGACAACACTGTGACCTGTAAAAGTAAGTATAATACTCCATGTGCAGAAAAACATTCCTACTGTTAAGGAGTAGGGATGAGCAAGCACTAACATGCTCGGGTGCTCAAATCGAGCAATTCCTAATACTCGCATGCTTGTTTTGAGTAATGAGTATGATGGAGGTCAATGGAAAAGCAGAGTTTTTCCGGCAGACCCTACATAGAGATCTGGGGGGCAGTGAAAATGTTCAAATAGATGGGACAAGTGCTTAATGGAAGGAGAACAACATTGGGAAGACCCCTGGGAGCATCTCTGACTACCAGATCACTGCTGACAACAATGGTGTTACACTCTTACTCCACTTTACTGAGGGACAATAAAAAAATTCCAAACTCGCGAGAATTGCATTTTACACGAAAAAAATGTTAAGAAACATTTTTTTCCTGCATAATGACTTGTATATAAGGCATCATTTAAAATTATTTAAAAAATTATAATTTAAGTAAAGCAAAACTGTTTTTTTGTAAAAAAATTAGGAAATTTCAGTTTAATTTATGAAGGAAGCAAGAACTGCCAAAAATAAGGGAATCCAATACACCCTGTATTAGACGTAAAGGAGGGTCTCATACACATTCTGTTCACATTGTCATGTATTGGACTTCTGGACTCATAAAGGCTCTGCACTTTTGAGGCTTAGCACTAGTCCCAATGTTAATCTATAGGGCAGCTCACATCATCCGTTTTTTTCTCGCCCATATACGTGCGAGTTAAATTGCAGCATGCAGCGATTTCTACCGTATCTCGACCGAGACTCGCCAATGTAAGTCTATGGTGGCGAGAAAAAAAATGGATTACACACGTACCATGCGTGTGACTAGCGAGAAATATGCACTGGTGTTCTTTAAAAAAGTTGTCAATTCAGTGCACTATACTGTAAAATCACACTGACAGGTTAAAATAGAATAGATAGAATACATGTATACAAATAGTATAGGTATATATATGTCAGTGAGACATATATATTTATATTTCATAGAGATCTAGATAGCAGCATAGGTTAAAATTCAATTGTCGGTATCTGTAAAATCATTACAGAACCCAACAGGATATGAGACATGGTTTACATACAGTTATTTTTTATATGTCCCTCACTAATAATGTTAGTAATGTACAGTATGTGTGTAAAATTTTGAGCTGTAGGTGTTGAATGAAAGGATTACTTCACGGAAAAAACTGGCGTGAGCTCACGCGCAATTTTCTCCACCAGAGAGGGCAAGACAGTGACTGAGGGCAGAAATTGATAGCCTAGAGAGGAATCCTTGTTTTTGGGCCCCCCTGGCTAAAAAAATCTGCCCCCAGCCACCCCAGAAAAGGCCCATATGTAAGATCTCACCAATTCCGGCACTTACCAGCTCTCTTCCCATTTCCCTGTAGCGGGTGGTATATTTGGTAATAAGGGGTTAATGTCACCTTGCTATTATAAGGTGACATTAAGCCTGATATATATAGACTGTATATATGTTTTCACGAATATTTGAGGCTATAGACCCATGATATGTCCATTTTGCCAGCCGGCGATAAAATCTGGCCGTACGATGCCATACGGATGTCACACGGATACTTTGATGCAAGGAAGTCGCATTCTCGCTTTGCACATGGATGACATATGGATCACTGTTCATCAAACATTTGTGCGATTCTCGTCAGTGAAAAATGGACCGATTTTTTATAAGTCTAGTGTGACTCCAGCCTAATAAAGATAACGGTATGCGCACACGTCAAGTAGAATTTCTGCACCATTTCTGGATCTCTTGACAAGAAAAATGCAGCTGCAAAAACGTGCATTTTTGGTGCGTTTACCAAATTGACATGCTGCTGAATATTTTGTGCACCAAATCTGCAAGTCAAAAATACTCAACGTGTGCATGACCCTTTAGGTTTCTCATTCACTTTGCTGGAATCTGGTTTTGCCTTCAGGTTTTGTCACAAATCCCCACCGAAAAAATACACCAAATCTGCAAAGTGTTCACACAGCCTAAAAATTTTTCCAGGCTTACATAGCAACAAACTCTACCCAAGAATATATAAAAGTCTATGGATGAGCAGTATAATAACAATAATTTTTTAAACTAGTTTTTGAGGCTTATCTAGCAACAATTAATACTACATATGACCAAAAAGGGTGTAGAAGTGTGTACTTCCAAAATACATAATACCCAAAAGAGGAAAACTTGGGAAACCTTGATAATCAAATATACCAATCTTTATTGAACAATCAATTCTAAAACAGTACAATTAAGAGCAGGAGGATGAATATATGTACAGAGTGAACCTAACCCAAACCCTTTTACAATAGAGAATAAAGAAATGAATACTACTAATACTGTATATCCATAGTGATACCTTTATTGGCTAATCAGAAAATAATATGTTTGCAAGCTTTCAGAGCACAGAGGCTCCTTCTTCAGGCTGGATTACAAATAGATTAATAAGAAAAATGCACAAAATTTAAGTGATGCCACAGAAGGACATTTGTTCAGTAGGTGGGAGGTGTGATGCCTCCTAAAGATAAGCCAAGGAAATCAAATTAGGCAGTTTTTTACTAATGGAGAGGCAGTAGGAATGATATCAGTTCTTAGTTATCTGGAGTCTGTCTGGTGGAGGTGATTCTCAGAGTGATACCTTTATTGGCTAACCAGACGGATTCCAGACACATCAAACTTATTGAGAATTTCACAAGAAAAGCAAAGGTGTGCTTGGGTTTAACGTAACATTATTCTTTCATGAGTTATTTACAAGTTTATAACCACTTATAAAATGTGTTCAAAGTGCTGCCCATTGTGTTGCATTGTCAATGCCACCCTCTTCTCCCACTCTTGACACACTGATAGCAACACGGCAGAAGCACAGGCTTCCAGTATCCATTGCTTCAGATGCTGCACATCTGGTATCTTCACAGCATAGACAATTGCCTTCAGATGATCCCAAAGATAAAAGTCTAAGGGGGTCAGATTGGGAGACCTTGGTGGCCATTCAACTGGCCCATAACGACCAATCCACTTTCCAAGAAACTGTTCATGTAGGAATGCTCGGACCTGACACCCATAATTGATGGTATGGTGTCGTATATTGGGTACAAAGATAGTGGGGCCATTCTTCATTAATAGAAACCTCAATGCTACTGGATATCTGAAATTGTTTCATGGTGATGTTTTGCCCTCTTTATGCGCTGAAGATGGAACGTTCCTGAGTTTTTCCAGCAAGATGGTGCACCACCACATTATGGGTGTCAGGTCTGAGCATTCCTACAAGGAATCTGAACCACTTAGACTAGAATTTCTTCTGCGGTGTTGCTATCAGTGTGTCAAAAGTGGGAGAAGAGGGCTGCATGTGCAGCACTTTGAACACATTTTATAAGTGGTCATAAACTTGTAAATAACCCATGAAAGAATAAAGTTACGTTGAAACCAAGCACACCATTGTGTTTCTTGTGAAATTCTCAATATGTTTGATGTGTCACCCTCTTCCCTTTGGAAAAAATAAAGTTGGATCCAAAATGGCCAACTTCAAAATGGCTGCAATGGTCACCACCCATCTTGAAAAGTTTCCCCCCTCCTATATACTAATGTGCCACAAACAGGAAGTTGATATCAACAACCATTCTCATTTTATTTAAGCGTATCCGTACAAATGGTCCACACTGATATCCAAGTGTGTGTTGTCTCACTCGCACTCATATGCATACATATGGGTGCGATTGAGCCGAGACTCAGCCGAGTGTCGGTGAAAATCGCAGCATGCTGCGATTTCTCTCGCACGTAGAATAGGAAAAAAACGCTGATTGGAGCTGCCCCATAGATGAATGGTGGTCCGAGTGCTATGTGATGTTTTATCGCTAGTGTGACCCTGACCTAAGTCTATATATACACCAAATAAAATTCAGGAGTAGTTGCCAATATTTTTGGTGATACATAATCGATGCCTCTGACCCTCCGGGAACATCCACATGCAACATCCCTACTAGTTTCACCTTGGTTCCCACTTTTGGGCAGAGTTTATATAATCCCCATTCCATCTTGCTCAGGAGTTTTGGGGAATACCAGGACAGTTAGCACTTTTGGACATATTATTCTCTACTATCATCTATTTAGTGTGCGACGAATGCATATGGGACATTATACTTGGCACACTTACTGTTTATAATGTATTCATGTTAATAGTTTGATAAAGCTTATTCATTGTATTTTTCATTCTGTATAGGTAATAACAACCCCTGTGAGATGCACATATGTGAATGTGACAAACAAGCAGCTCTCTGCTTTTCTAAAGCCTCCTATAATGAGGCATACAAGAACCTGGATAAAAAAAAATTCTGTTAAAAATGGAACACACTGCAACAGCTACATTTATATGAAGTAAAGATAAATGTTAATTCATGTGGTTGTGCTTTATTTAATTAAAAATTGTGCTTTGGTTTATTTATTGCACTGAAAAGAAAAATCAGCCTATTTTAACCTTCCTGAATAGGTCAGATTTTATACTTCTGACCAGTCTCATTTTATGAGGCAACAACTCTGGAACGCTTCCCAGAGATTCGGAAATTATTTTTTCATGACACATTGTACTTTATCGTAGTGATAAATTTAGGTTGATATGTATTATGTTTATTTGTAAAAATATTGGAATTTTGACAAAAATTTTGAAAATGTAAAAATGTAGAATTTTTGTATTTTAATTTTTATAACCTTAGGCCAGGGTCACAATAGTGTATGGCATCCAATGCGAAAGCATCGGATGTGATATGCTAATGACCCTCAGCTCCTGCTCTGCTGCGAGTGGGAGCAGAGTGTCATGCGACTGTGCTCTGATCCTTTCGCACAGAGAAGATCGGAGCACAGCTGCGGAGGAGGCGGAGAAAGTAATTTCTCCATCTCATCCATTGCCAGGGTCAGCGTATTTCGCTCAACACCCGGATGATGTCCGAGTGATGTGCGCTGTGTCACTTGCACCCATATACTTATATGGGTGCGAGTGAGCCGAGACTTGGCCGAGTGTTGGTGACAAGTGCAGCATGCTGCGATTTCACTCACACGTAGAATACGACCGAGGAAAAAACTTGGATGGGAGCTGCCCCATCGCTAGTGTGACGCCGGCCTTAAAAAGATAGTTACAGTATATCACACAATATAGTTAATGAATAACATTTACAACATTGTCTACAATACATCAGCGTCATTTTTGAAATTTTTTTTTTGTTAAGTTAGAAGGGTTAAAAGTTTATAAGCAATTTTCCATTTCTGCAACAAAATGTACAAAACCAAAATATCCAAAAGTTACATTAATTTAAAAGGTGCTCAAAAACCATGTTCAATAAGTTTGTTAACCCATCAGGTGCTTCACAGTAATAAAATCAATATGGAGAAAAATGAAAAATGTACATTTTCCCACAAAAATGTTAATGTAGCCACAACTTTCACATTTTTACAAGTGTAACATGCAAAAATGGACCATAGAATTTGTTTTGCAATTTTTCTGGAGTACGTTGATATCCTTAATGTGGTGGAAAACTACTGATTGGGAGCACAAGAAGGCTCAGATGGAAAGGAGCACCAATTGACTTTTGAAATGCAAAATTGACTGGAATGGATAGCAGACACCATGTTGCTTTTGCACAGCCCCTCATGTCCCTAAACAGTGGAAACCCCCCACAAGAGACCCACTTTTGGAAACCATACCCCTCAAGGAACTTATGTAGAGGTGTGGTGAGCATCTGAAAACCATACGAGTGTCAGAGTTTTATAATGTTAAGCTGTGAAAACGAAAAAATACATTTTTCACTAAAAAATTCTACTTTAGCAACAAATTTTTCATTTTTGCGAGGATAGCAGAATTAAATGGACTACACAATTTGGGCAATGTCTCCTAAGTACAATATGCCCTATATGTAGCATAAAACTACTGTTTAGGAACATAGCAAGGCTTGGAAGAGAAGAAGCACCAATTTAAATCTGGAGCATCATTTTATTTGGAATAGATTGTGGTGTCATGTCATATTTGAAGAGCCCTGGACATACCTAATGTAACAACCCTGCTGGCATCACTGCATGGCCTCCCATCCCCCGCACATCAACTGCTCTAGGTCATGCTGTGATTTTTGTCTTCTGCCAGCCCCATGCTCTGTGCCTCTTGCTTCCTGTCTGCTCTCCACATGCTTCCTGGCTGTGTGCAGAGAGGGGGAAGCGCCGGCACTCTCTGGTTCCTATAGAATCAGTGAGCACCTGCCTAATGTGCTCCCGGCCAGTTGTCAAGAGGTCTCTGGTCCACCCAGTGGACCCTGCCTGTGCAATGTCCTAACTCAGTTAGTGTCTTGCTGCTGAGCTGCCAGGCCTTGTTCTGTGTTTTGCCTTCTCTGGAGGCTTTATTCCTAGCTTTGCTTTGTACTTGTTTGTCTGCCCTCCAGGAGGCAGAATATCCTGGTCTCTGTGTCTTTGTTCTAGCCTTGTCTTGTACCTGTCTTGCCGCCCTCCAGGTGGCACAATATCCTGGTCTTAGTGCTATTGCTCCTAGCCTTGCCTTGTACCTGTGTATACCCTGATCCCTGTGTCTTTGCTCCCGTATCTTGACTCGTACCATTACCTTGTGTGAACTCAGTCTTACCTCTGTCTCTTGGTCTCCTCATCTGAGACTCCTTTCCTGCTGTGTTTTTCCTTGTGTCCTCTCCATGTGCCTGTGCTCTGTACTCTTGTGGCTCTGCTTATGCTCCACACTCTTGCGGCTCTGCCTCCTCAGTACTCTAGTGACTCTGCCTGTGCTCCGTACTCTGGCAGCTTTGCTTATGTGTCGCACTCTAGCAGCTCTGCCTGCTCAGTACTCTTGTGACTCTGCCTTTGCTCTGTACTCTTGCAGCTCTGCCTATGCTCCGCCCTATCGCGGCTCTGCCTGCTCAGTACTCTTGTCACTCTGCCTACTCTGTACTCTTGCGGCTCTGCCTGTGCCCCGTACTCTTGCAGTTCTGCTTTGTTCTAGTTCTGCTGCTGCAGAACCTCTTGCTGCTTTACAGCTCTTCTCCGCAGCCTTGTGGTCCTCCTCCTGTGTGAACAGGTCCAAACCTGTTTCTCCATACACCATTCCTTCCTGTCAGTACCAGTACCTGCACCCGCTGTGTGAACAGGACCCTACCTATTCCATACACCACTCCTGCCTGCCCTGTGTCTCAGCCATGCCTGCCTGCCCTGTGTCTCAGCTGTGCCTGATTGCCCTGTGTCTCAGCCTTGCCTGCCTGCCCTGTGTCTCAGCCGTGCCTACCTGCCCTCTGTCTCAGCTGTGCCTGCCCTGCGTCTCAGCCGTGCCTGCCTGCCCTGTGTCTCAGTCATCCCTGACTGCCCTGTGTCTCAGCCATGCCTGCTTGCCTACTCGTCTGAGTATCAGCCATGCTTTTCTGCCAGTTGTGCCTGTCGCTCGCACCTGTTCTAGTGTTCCTGTTCCCCAGTGGGATCAGCAGCCACAGCCAGACACCACCCAGGAGTGGCACCTGGCAGCTGCCTGCTGCACAAGCCTGATCTCACCATCAGAGGCTCCAGTGAAAACCAAGGCAGCTGTTTTAGTCACACCCCTTCCAGGGTAGTCTGCTTTGTGGCACAGTGGGGCCACAGCCCCCTGGCTCATGCCCACCAGTCAGGGCGTTAGCGTGACACCTAACAAGCTGAAACCCCTACAAGTGACCCCATTATGGAATCTATACCTATTGAAGATTTCATCTAGGGGTAAAGTGAGCATTGTTAAACCTCTGGTGATTCATATAATTGTACAACATTGGGCTACGTCAATTAAAAATTACAATTTTTTCCACTAAAATGTTGTTTTGGCCCCCAAGTATTTAATTTTCAAAATGGATATTTGGAGAAAATGAACAATGCAGTTTGTTATGTCACCTCTCCTGAGTACACTAATGCACCATATATGGTCAAAAACTACTTTTGAGCCATGGTGCAAAACTCAAAAGTGATGATGTTTTTGCTGTAATAATTTGAGGGTGCCATGTGTTAGGCGTCGGGTTCCCGCCTCTGCACGGGAGGAAGCCCTAACCTTGCCTTCTACGGTCTCCCATTCTGTTCCAGCCGCAGAGGGGGCTGCTCAGCAAAGGCGTCGATCCCGGCACCTTGCTCAAGCTTGTGCTGTCAGGTTGGTTGCTACCGCCACCTCTGGGTCAGCTTTAGCAATCCGCACTAGCCAGCAGCGAGCAGCTCCAGAGTCTAAGTCCTTTTTGCAGCATACTGAGCATGCCTATGGGATGACCTCTGATTGGAGGTCACGTGCTCAGGTCTTCAAACAGCTCAGATTGGACCATCAGGAAGGTCCCGGAAGGACGCTGCTATAAAAGGTTCACATGGCCGCTCGGCCATGCGCTAGTATAGACTCTACTTGCTATTAGTATGTGTGATGATGGATGATTGAGACAGGTGACTGACTCATTATGACTCCTTCCCTCTGGTTTTGCTTGTTCATAGGGTATATGGTTTAGAGTCAGTGCCTACTAGTGGCATGGTATTGCGCCACTGAAGCTACCTAGTCACAGCACCATACTTAGCGCCAGATTGTGCCATCCAGCACATGGCACCACTCACTGCGTCTACCGCAGCGTCCATCAGAGCGGCACTGTGCGCAAACATTGCGCTTTCCAGCCATAAGGTTAGGCTAGTTAGTGGCGTCCGCCAGTGCGGCGCTGTATGCACCGTGTGCTTTATCTTTAATTTGTGTATGTCCAGGCACCGCAGTAGCAGCGCCGAATGCTAGTGGGTCTAAAGGGACTCTAGCCCCGTGTTCTTGGGGCAGGGTCCTGTGACCACAACACTAGCGCTCACTCAGTGGTATTGCGGTCCTGTGAAGTAACAGGGTCCGCTTCCTATTAACCGGATGAAGTTAACCCGTGTGTACTAGTTATACCGCCTGTTATTGTCCGCCATTACCGAGCAGCAGTTGTCATCGGTGCACGGTGGACCCCGGGCTGCAAATGCACCTCTTACCATCTCTTTATTATTTGGTGCATTCCGCCAGCCCTAACACCATGTCACATTGGCAGAGCCTTTGAGGTGCTAGAACAGTAGAACTCCCCATAAGTTACCCTATTACACAAAAATACCACCCAATGAATACATCTAAGGGTGCAGTGAGCATGTTGACACCACATACAGTTAGGTCCATATATATTTGGACAGAGACAACATTTTTCTAATTTTGGTTCTAGACAATAACACAATGAATTTTAAACAAAACAATACAGATGCAGTTGAAGTTCAGACTTTCAGCTTTCATTTGAGGGTATCCACATTAAAATTGGATGAAGGGTTTAGGAGTTTCAGCTCCTTAACATGTGCCACCCTGTTTTTAAAGGGAACAAAAGTAATTGGACAGATTAAATAATTGTAAATAAAATGTTCATTTCTAGTACTTGGTTGAAAACCCTTTGTTGGCAATGACTGCCTTGAACTTGAACTCGTGGACACCACCAGACGCTGTGTTTCCTCCTTTTTGATGCTCTGCCAGGCCTTCACTGAGTGGGTTTTCAGTTGTTGTTTGTTTGTGGGCCTTTCTGTCTGAAGTTTAGTCTTTAACAAGTGAAATGCATGCTCAATTGGGTTGAGATCAGGTGACTGACTTGGTCATTCAAGAATATTCCACTTCTTTGCTTTAATAAACTCCTGGGTTGCTTTGGCTTTATGTTTTGGGTCATTGGTCATTGTTTCATACTACAGATGGACAATCAGTTTGGCTGCATTTTGCTGGATCTGAGCACACATTATGGCTCTGAATACCTCAGAATTTATTCAGCTGCTTCTGTCCTGTCACATCATCAATATACACTAGTGACCCAGTGCCACTGGCAGCCATGCATGCCCAAGCCATCACACTGCCTCCGCCGTGTTTTACAGATGATGTGGTATGCTTTGGAACATGAGCTGCACCATGCCTTTGCCATACTTTTCTCTTTCCATCATTCTGGTAGAGGTTGATCTTGGCTTCATCTGTCAAAAGAATGTTGTGCTGGCTTTTTTTGATGTTTTTTAGCAAAGTCCAGTCTAGCCTTTTGATTCTTGATGCTTATGAGTGGCTTGCACCGTGCAGTGAACCCTCTGTATTTACTTTCATGCAGTCTTCTCTTTATGGTAGATTTGGATATTGATACGCCTACCTCCTGGAGAGTGTTGTTCACTTGGTTGGCTGTTGTGAAGGGGTTTCTCTTCACCATGGAGATTATTCTGCGATCATCCACCACTGTTGTCTTCCGTGTGCTCCCAGGTCTTTTTGCATTGATGAGTTCAACAGTGCTTTCTTTCTTTCTCAGGATGTACAAAACTTTAGATTTTGCTACTCCTAATTTTGTAGCAATTTCTCGGATGGGTTTTTTCTGTTTTTGCAGCTTAAGGATGGCTTGTTTCACCTGCATGGAGAGCTCTTTTGACCGCAATTTTCCTTCACAGCAAAACCTTCCAAATGCAAGCACCACACCTCAAATCAACTCCAGGCCTTTTATCTGCTTAATTGAGAATGACATAATGAAGGGATTGCCCACACCTGTCCATGAAATAGCCTTGGAGTCAATTGTCCAATTACTTTTGGGCCCTTTAAAAACAGGGTGACACCTGTTAAGGAGCTGAAACTCCTAAACCCTTCATCCAATTTTAATGTGGATACCCTCAAATGAAGGCTGAAAGTCTGAAATTCAACTGCATCTGGATTGTTTTGTTAAAAATTGATTGTGGTAATGTCTAGAACCAAAATTAGAAAAATGTTGTCTCTGTCCAAATATATATGGACCTAACTGTACTACACCATGGTGACACCACATATAACTAAGATGTTGTTTTAGCACCAAGTTTTTAATTATTGCAGGGGCTAATATGAAAAAGTTGACCTCACAGTTTGTTGTGCATTCTCTCATGAGTGCACCAATATGCTACATGTAATCAGGAAATGCTTTTCAGGCACAGTGGATAGCTTAGAAGGAAAGGAACACCATATTAAAATGCAGATTTTACAGCTATGGTTTGCTGGTGCCATGACCCACTGGAAGAGCCCCTGAGGTGCCAAAACAGCAGAACCCACATAAGTGACCCCATATTGCAAACTATGCCTCTCAATGAATTTATTAAAGGGTGCAGCAATTATATTGACACCACAAGTGTGTTACAGAATTTTATACCATTGGGCAGTGAAGAAAAAATAATTACATTTTAACACAAAAATTTTGCTTTAGTCCAAGATTTTACATTTTAAAATGATTAAAAGTGTAATCATAATTTTCTCACAATTTCTGGTGAACATGGAAATACCACATATGTGGCTGTGCAGTACTGTTTAGCCACATGGAAAAATTAGGGAGGGATGGAGTGCTATTTCAATCCTAGATCAAAGATTTTCCTAGAATAGTTTGCAGATTCCACATGCAGAGCTCATACAATATGTGCTAGGAGAGCAAAATTGCTCATCAAGTGTCCCCATTTTGGGAATTATAAACCTTTGGGAATTTATCTACAGGTGTAGTGATGATTTACTGCATGGGTGTTTTCCAGCAACATGCAGCAGTGGATTTTTATGGAGTGAAAACTGCAAAATGCCATTGCAGTGCCAGGACTTGTGGTGTCAAGTGTTTTATGCCCAGCTTGTGCTTCCGGAGTCATGCAGCTGTAAATTAGGAGGGCACTCATTCCTACAGAAATGCCAAACATGTGGATGCTAAATGTGGCTTAGGCACACTGGGGCTCAGAAGGGAGGGGGCGTTTTGATTTGGAAGAGAAAAATTTGCTGGATTTTTTTTGGGAGAGAGTCCTTTCACTTTTCCAGAGTCTTTGTGTAAGGCCGGGGTCACACCTGTGAGAAACTCACACGAGTCTCGCATCTCAATACCCGGCGCTGCCGCCGGCACTCGGAACCAAAGTGTGAGGCTGCATGTATTTCTATAAAGCTGAGCGCTCCGGTCTGAGTGCTGGCGGCAGTGCGGTGTATTGAGACTCGAGGCTTGTATGAGTTTCTCGCAAGTGTGACCCCGGCCTTACCAGTAATATGGAATCTCTCTCTATTTCCATTAACAGATGACAGACCTGAGTTTTTTTGTGGACGGAGTTGAAGCTTTTATTGCAAACATTTTACGTAACATTTTGAATCACATTTGTCTTGTGCCTTATGCTGAGTACTTGCATCTAGTGATGAACGAACGTGCTCGCCACTACTGATTACTCACCCGAGTATCACTGTACTCGGTGTACTCAGCGAGCCCCTAGCATTTCTGGGATTACTCTGCGGGAACTCGGGTCTCCACCCTGCATTTTTGGGGGTCTTTAGAGACCCAATCACCATGTAGGGATTATCTGCCCTGCATTGTAATGCTGCAGCCATCTTTGTTGTGGTCGTGCAGTGATTGGTTGGCCGCATAGCATCATCAGGGGTATAAGAGACTGGACATCGCCCTGCTCGGCACATTCAGCTCCGGATTGAGATAGTGTAGGGAGAGCTGCTGCCGAGATAGGGTCAGATTTGGGGATTTATTAGTCAGTGTGGGGTCTACCATCCTAAACAATTCAAATCCAGCTAATCCAACAGTCCTTCTATGGGCTCATACTCACGTGCGAGTCTCTCGCATGAATACCCAGCACTGCCGCCGGCACTTGGACCGGAACGAGTGGCTGCATAGAAATACATGTAGCCGCACGTTCCGGTCTGAGTGCCAGCAGCAGTGCTAGGTTTTCATACAAGAGACTTGCACGAGAACTGTGCGAGTCTTTCGCAAGTGAGTATGAGCCCTTAGGTCTAATTCTGGATTAGATAGGTTGCAGTGTTAGGTAGGCAGGGAACTGTACGTTGCTCTATACATACTAGTGCAAGGCCTGCAGGCACAGTATGTGTGTATATAGATATCATAAAAAAGGGGGAGACAGAAGCGCACAATAGGGTCTTATCCAATGATATAAACGTTTCACAGATATGGATCCACTCACCTGGTTCAGTTGTGTGGAACACAACAACCATAAGCACAGATGGGTAGGATCCGATGAACTGCAGCAATCAGCCGGTCACTAGAATTGCATATATAGGAAGGAGAGAAGTCCGGCTTTCAGGATCGCGCTGTTCCAGTCCAAAGTTCACAAGGAGTTAATCCAAGGACCAAGCAGTGATTATAACTTTCTTTTTATTCCACAAACTCTACGCATTTCGTGTACACACTGTACACTTCCTCAGGAGCAAAGTAACTTTGCTCCTGAGGAAGTGTACAGTGTGTACACGAAACGCGTAGAGTTTGTGGAATAAAAAGAAAGTTATAATCACTGCTTGGTCCTTGGATTAACTCCTTGTGAACTTTGGACTGGAACAGCGCGATCCTGAAAGCCGGACTTCTCTCCTTCCTATATATATAGATATCATTGCATACATCAAGAGGGTCCATTCCATTACTGTCTGCTGCTACTACCTATAGTATAAATTAACCGTATTTACCTAGCCCCAGGTATAATTGTCTAGGAAAAATATTTTGGCCAGGTTAATAGAGATTATTTTATTGCAAAGCAATCCAGAGCCCTTTTTTTCTCCATTTGCTTTTTGACACTGCACATTACAGCCAGATCCTTTTCCTAGCAGAGCATGAAAATCCAACAATTTTAAAGGGGTTCCAAAAATCACTTTTAAGTGTGCAGTGTGGTATGGAAGAGTAGAATATTTTTTGAGTGTCTTACACAATTTCTTGACACCATTTTGCTGAACCCCCCAAAAAAATACATACAGGCCACATATTTGGCAGTGTGGTATCTCAATGCAAGTCCTCATATACAGTGGGGAAAAAAGTATTTAGTCAGTCAGCAATAGTGCAAGTTCCACCACTTAAAAAGATAAGAGGCGTCTGTAATTTACATCATAGGTAGACCTCAACTATGGGAGACAAACTGAGAAAAAAAAATCCAGAAAATCACATTGTTTGTTTTTTTTTTCATTTTATTTGCATATTATGGTGGAAAATAAGTATTTGGTCAGAAACAAGCAATCAAGATTTCTGGCTCTCACAGACCTGTAACTTCTTCTTTAAGAGTCTCCTCTTTCCTCCACTCATTACCTGTAGTAATGGCACCTGTTTAAACTTGTTATCAGTATAAAAAGACACCTGTGCACACCCTCAAACAGGCTGACTCCAAACTCCACTATGGTGAAGACCAAAGAGCTGTCAAAGGACACCAGAAACAAAATTGTAGCCCTGCACCAGGCTGGGAAGACTGAATCTGCAATAGCCAACCAGCTTGGAGTGAAGAAATCAACTGTGGGAGCAATAATTAGAAAATGGAAGACATACAAGACCACTGATAATCTCCCTCGATCTGGTGCTCCACGCAAAATCCCACCCCGTGGGGTCAGAATGATCACAAGAACGGTGAGCAAAAATCCCAGAACCACGCGGGGGGACCTAGTGAATGAACTGCGGAGAGCTGGGACCAATGTAACAAGGCCTACCATAAGTAACACATTACGCCACCATGGACTCAGATCCTGCAGTGCCAGACGTGTCCCACTGCTTAAGCCTGTACATGTCCGGGCCCGTCTGAAGTTTGCTAGAGAGCATTTGGATGATACAGAGGAGTTTTGGGAGAATGTCCTATGGTCTGATGAAACCAAACTGGAACTGTTTGGTAGAAACACAACTTGTCGTGTTTGGAGGAAAAAGAATACTGAGTTGCATCCATCAAACACCATACCTACTGTAAAGCATGGTGGTGGAAACATCATGCTTTGGGGCTGTTTCTCTGCAAAGGGGCCAGGACGACTGATCCGGGTACATGAAAGAATGAATGGGGCCATGTATCGTGAGATTTTGAGTGCAAACCTCCTTCCATCAGCAAGGGCATTGAAGATGAAACGTGGCTGGGTCTTTCAACATGACAATGATCCAAAGCACACCGCCAGGGCAACGAAGGAGTGGCTTCGTAAGAAGCATTTCAAGGTCCTGGAGTGGCCTAGCCTGTCTCCAGATCTCAACCCTATAGAAAACCTTTGGAGGGAGTTGAAAGTCCGTGTTGCCAAGCGAAAAGCCAAAAACATCACTGCTCTAGAGGAGATCTGCATGGAGGAATGGGCCAACATACCAACAACAGTGTGTGGCAACCTTGTGAAGACTTACAGAAAACGTTTGACCTCTGTCATTGCCAACAAAGGATATATCACAAAGTATTGAGATGAAATTTTGTTTCTGACCAAATACTTATTTTCCACCATAATATGCAAATAAAATGAAAAAAAAAACAGACAATGTGATTTTCTGGATTTTTTTTTCTCATTTTGTCTCCCATAGTTGAGGTCTACCTATGATGTAAATTACAGACGCCTCTCATCTTTTTAAGTGGTGGAACTTGCACTATTGCTGACTGACTAAATACTTTTTTTCCCCACTGTATCTGCGTGCTCCAAGTTTGGTCATTTTAGGTCGGTATTCCAGTGTTTTCCTGTCTGTCACTCTAGTTATAAACAGCACTATTTAGCATAAAAAAGAAAAAAATACAGGCCACATATTTGGCAGTATTCCGTGCCAGGCCTCATATATCTGTGTGCTCCAAGTTTGGCCATTTTAGGCTGGTATTCCAGTGTTTTCCTGTCTGTCACTCTAGTTATATAGAGCACTATTTAGCATAAAAATGAAAAAAATACAGGCCACATATTTGGCAGTGTGTTATCTCCGTGAAAGGTCTCATATATCTTTGTGTTCTAAGTTTGGGCAGTTTAGGCCGGTATACCGTTTTGTTTGCTGTCTGTTACTCTAGTTATATAGAGCACTATTTTGCCTTTTAAAAAAACAGACCATATATTTGTCAGTGTGGTATCTCCGTGACAGGCCTCATTTATCTGTGCAAAAACATGGCCATTTTAGGCCTACATATTCTAGTGTTTTTGCAGTCTGTTACTGTACCTATTTGATAACTCAAAAAACATTTTTAACAACAGTCTTGATAGGTTAACGTGCGGTTTTCCAGCACACATATCACATACAAGTTCGCTCCCAATTCAGCCATTTGTAGTGAACGTGTATAATTTTCTGAGCACAAATAAAAGAAAAAAATATTCCAGCTCCTGGCGAAGCAGCTAAAACAGAACAAAGCTTTATTGGACAACTGCAAAAAATCCATAAAAGTATTAAACAGCACATACCTAAGCACACCAGCGGAGACAATCAACGCGTTTCAACTTTAAACAGTCTTACTCATGAAAGTTGAAATGCATTGATTGTCTCCAATGATGTGTTTAGGTACCTGCTCTTTAATACTTTTATGGATTTTTTGTAGTTGTCCAACAAAGCTTTGTTCAGTTTTGCCACATACACTCCCCTGCTAACCAACAATCTTTATACCCGGTAATTAGTCCTTAGAAGGACTGTTGGTTTAGCTGGATTTGTGGATTCTATGATGGTATACCAAACACTAACTTATAAACCCCCAAATCTTACCCTATCTCAGCAGCAGCTCTCCCAATACTGTCTGAATCCGGAAATGAGTGTGACGAGCAGGTCGGTGGCAGGTCTGTTATAGACCTGATGACGCTGTGTGGCCAGCCAATCACTGTAATACCACAACAAAGATGGCTGCGGCATTACAGTGCATGGCAGACAATCCTTGCATGTTGATTTGTGCTCTAAAGAGCATCAAACTTGAAGGGCAGAGACCCGAGCTCCTGCTGAATAATCCTGGAAATGCTCGGCCGCGAGTACAGTGATACTCAGGTGAGTAACGAGCAATACCGAGCTTCTCGCTCATCACTAATTATAGCACATTATTCGTAGCATAGATGCAAAATGTCAGCTCTTCCCTTCAAAAATCTATTTGTTCACCCATGTTTCATCTCAAAGCTGGCTGAAGCAGTCTCCTTATGTTAAACATTGGATGAGTCAATAAACAGATCATTGAAGAAGAGTGGGGTGCACTTTGATTTTACTGTAATGATCCATTCAAGCATTCATAATATTTTAAAATGTCCAGTGCTGCTTTATTCTATTTGTATGGCTGTGTCCATAGTCTATCCATGTTTGGCCTATCCATGTTTGACTGTGGGAGTTGGAAATCCTGCATCTTTGATGATCAACCCAAAGACTTAAGTAGGAATAGCTGTGGTACCAGGCAGAACTCTTTGGATAAGCCGCTAACCCTTTGGGACCTTACTATCTGGAGTCCTAAAAGTAGGTAATTGATAAATCAAATAATAATGGAAGAGGACAAAAAAGTAAAAAAAAATCCTTTCAATAACTCATTTTTGGGATATTCCATTAGTGAAGCATAGTCTGTTTTTGATAATTTTAAAGAATAATGCTCCTTTATCTCATATTTTACTGGGCATTAAATATATCAAAAAGAAACAATAAAGGAAAGGAAATAGGAACAACCCCTGTTAGCCTCGAAAGAATACCTTGCTTTTTTACTTTTAAGCCAAGGCTATAAAATATTTACAGGCTGCAAATTGTAATCATGTTGGTGGATATAACATTTTTGTGTTGCTTGCATTGCATCTATGACACTGTTATTTTCATAGACTTTATGAAGTGTATAACAATATATGTCAAGCTGAGCTCAGCGACGTGCCTGATATAATAGAATGTAAGACTGGTGTCCTTCAGATGCCTGCTTAGGATGTTTCACTACAATTATACTGTCAAGCACACCATAAAACGTTTGTCATTGCTGTGTGCAGTCCTCTATTCGAGACACAAGCTGAGAATTGGATAATATTATTTTACTGTCTTATTCAATTAATGAAGACAAGTTCATTAGACCAGCTTAAATGTGCTTTAAATATCACATCAAACAAGTACCATATCAGATAACCTTTTGCAGTCATGTTTTAAATTTTTAATCAGGTTTTTAAAATTGTATAAATTGTTGTGGAGTCACATTGCTTCATTATATTTCTTGTACTGAAGCTCCTTGCTGCTAAGATTAAATCTTTAAATCCCTTTTATAACTGCAGGGTAGCTGGCAGAAACCAACATTTTTTCATTTCAATACTTCTCTTTTCGTATGATGAAATAAGTTTTTCTTTTTGAGTAGATCTATTAATTTGTCAATGTTAATGTTAGAAATATGTCCAGAAACAATGTAGACTATAGCATTGCAGCACAAACTGGCTGACTATGTTGACATAGGGCTAAACAACCCCTTGGCGCATTTCCTCAGCCCCATTTAACCATACAAATCAGAACTCAGAGACCAAGTGATGGGTGAAGGTCGGTCACAGCTTTATTAAATGTTAACAACCATTTGAAAAGGCACTTAGCTTTCTTAAAAACGCGCTCGCCGCCTAATGCCCTGCTCCATATTCGCAGGCAAGTCAGCCAGCAAGCCGTAACTTATGTGCCATTACTTCTCCACCACTGTGACTTGAAACTACGATAAAAACAAAACATTATAACATTAGTAAACTTATAACAAAAGGGGGAGGGAGGGTGGGACAAGCACCTCCAGGTCCGCAGAAATCCGGGGGATGAGGGAGGGCTGCCTACAAACCAGGTATTTATACACACAGGAAGGGGCTGTGCTATCCCCTTCCTGATCCTATTGGCCCCATGGATGAAACCCCACCCCGAAAGACGTGGTTGGGCAGACGAATGCTATAGACCAAGAAAAGGGGAAGGGGAGGGTATGAAAGGCACCACAGTCAGTGGCACTTTCCTTAGTCAGTCCCGTGCCCACCATTGTTTGCATTGAAATGCATTAGGGAGAGTAGGCTAATATTTATAGAAACATGCACAAATGACACATACATTGGTCTGGAAAATTTTGGGCACCCCTGGTCAAAATTACTTTTATTGTGAACATAGTAACATAGTTATTAAGGTTAAAGGGAGACTTTAAGTCCATCTAGTTCAACCCATATCCTATCCTAACTTGCCCTAACATGTTGATCCAGAGGAAGGCAAAAAAAAAACCCATGTGGCAAACAGTAAGCTTCACATTGGGGAAAAAAAATTCCTTCCTGACTCCACATACGGCAATCAGACTAGCTCCCTGGATCAACGCAATATTAAGGAAACTAGTGTATATATCCTGTAATATTATACTTTTCAAGAAAGGCATCCAGGCCCTTCTTAAATTTTAGTTGGGAATCACTCATTACAACATCATATGGCAGAGAGTTCCATAGCCTCACTGCTCTTACAGTAAAGAATCCGCATCTGTGAGTATGCTTAAACCTTCTTTCTTCCAGACATAGAGGATGCCCCCTTGTCCCCGTCACAGGTCTAAGAGTAAAAAGATCATTAGAAAGGTCTTTGTACTGTCCCCGCATATATTTATACATTGTAATAAGATCACTCCTAAGCCTTCGATTCTCCAAACTAAATAACCCCAAGTGTAATAACCTGTCTTGGTATTGCAGACCCCCTAGTTCCCTAATAACCTTGGTCGCTCTTCTCTGCACCCTCTCCAGTTCAGCTATGTCTTTCTTATACACCGGAGACCAGAACTGTGCACAGTATTCTAAGTGTGGTCGCACTAGTGACAGTTAAGCAAGTTGAAGATAAAAATGATCTCTAAAAGGCCTAAAGTGAAAGGCAAGATATTTCCTATGTATTTTAGGCAAAAAATAAAATATATATACTTATATATATATATATATCTACTATATAATTGTCTAATTCTGTCTGTCTGTCTGTTTGTTACAGAAATCCTGCATTGCTGATTGGTTGTGCCCGGCCGGCCACGACCAATCAGCGACAGGCGCAGTCCGGCCGCGAATTGGCGTGGAATTCGAACGACGCACACCACCGCTACTATCTGGAGATCAGCGGCAAAGCTTGATAAAGACGGGTCACCGTCGAAACGTCGCCACCTGAGGATTAGTAAAGTATCCACTTTTTTCACATTTAATTTGGAGTGTTGCCTATTTTTCTTGATTTATTAATTTGGTTGTTTGGACACTGCTGAATAAATTCTGCACCAATTGTATAATTTTGGTAGTGCTGCCCTTTTTTTTTACATATATATGTATGTATATATATAAATATATACATACACACACACAATCTGTATATATTCGAGTATAAGCCGACCCAAGTATAAGCCGAGGCCCTAAATTTTGCCAAAAAAACTGGGAAAACTTATTGACTCGAGTATAAGCCTAGGGTGGGAAATGCAGCAGCTACTGGTAAATTTAAAAAATAAAAAAAGAAACCAAAAAAAGTAAAATTAATTAAGACATCAGTAGGTTAAATGTTTCTGAATATTCATATTGAATCAGGAGCCCCATATAATGCTCCATACAGTTCATGATTGCCCCATAAGATGCTTCATACAAAATACACCCCATGTAATGCTGCACAAAGGATAATGATGGCCCCATAAGATGCTCCATAGAAAAATATGCCCCATATAATGCTGCACAAAGGTTAATGATGGCCCCATAAGATGCTCCATATTAAAATATGCCCCATATAATGCTGCACAAAGGTTAATGATGGCACCATAAGATGCTCCATATTAAAATATGCCCCATATGCTGCTGCTGCGATTAAAAAAAATAACATATTCACCTCTCATCGCTGGGGACCAGGTGCCGGTGTCGCCGCTGGCTCAGGCCCCCGACACTTGCAATATTCACCTGTCCCTGTTCCACCACCACACGCTGCTGTGTGTTCCGGGTCTCTGCAGTGACAGTTCAGACAGACTAAACACGTCATCGCCCTCTCTGACCTGAACGTCACAGACAGAGGAACCGAAAGACACAGCCCGGCGGTGGAATGGGGACAGATGAATATTGCATGGCTCACCCTTCCCCAGTCCTATTCACTATCCTGCTGCTACATCTCAATCCGGGGTGGGCGCCTGCTTCTCTCTTCCTGTCTTCCTTCCAGTGCTGAGCGGTCATGTGGTACCACTAATTAAAGTAATGAATATGTGCTCCATGCCTATGGGAGTGGAGATGCATGCATATTCATTACTTTAATGAGCGGCACCATGTGACCTCTCAGCACTAGAAAGAAGACAGGAAGAGAGATGCTGGCGCACAGACAGAGATGCAGGGAGGGACTGATATGCAGTGATGACACCAGGAGGGTGAGTATGATGTCTTCTGCTCCCCTATCCCCCTCCCCCGCTGGCAATGACTCATGTATAAACAGAGAGGGGCGTTTTCAGCACAAAAAAAGTGCTGAAAATCTCGGCTTATACATGAGTATATACGGTATATATAAATATATATATATATATATATTAGCTGAAGAACCCGGCGCTGCCCGGGCATAGTAACTAACTGTGGTTAGTTATAGCAAATTATAATTATCCTCCATCCCATAGTCCCGTGCCCATATACCCATCATACATATCCACGATCCCATAGGCCCATGGCCATATACCCATCATACATATCCTCCATCCCATAGTCCCATGCCCATATACCCATCATACATATTCTCCATCCCATAGTCCCATGCCCATATACCCATCATACATATTCGCCATCCCATAGTCGAGTGCCCATAAACCCATCACATATCCTTCATTTCATAGTCCCATGCCCATATACCCATCATACATATCCTTCATCCCATAGTCCCATGCCCATATACCCATCATACATATCCGCCATCCCATAGTCCCATGCCCATATACCGTCATACATATTCTCCATCCCATAGTCCCATGCCCATATACCCATCATACATATTCTCCATCCCATAGTCCCATGCCCATATACCCATCATACATATTCGCCATCCCATAGTCGAGTGCCCATATACCCATCACACATTCTTCATCTCATAGTCCCATGCCCATACACCCATCATACATATACTCCATCCCATAGTCCCGTGCCCATATATCCATCATACATATCCGCCATCTCATAGTCCCGTGCCCATATACCCGTCATACATATCCTCCATCCTATAGTCCAGTGCCCATATACCCATCACACATCCTCCATCCCATAGTACCGTGCCCATATACATATCCGCCATCCCATAGTCCCGTGCCCATATACCTGTCAAACATATCCTCCATCCCATAGTCAAGTGCCCATATACCCATAACTAGTGTTGAGCGATACCGTTCGATACCCAAAAATATCGTATCGGATGGTATCGCCCGATACGAAAAAAATATCGGGTATCGCCGATTCCGATACCGGAAGTCCCATTCAAGTCAATGGGACTTCCGGTATCGGAATTAAAAAAAGGCCTTTATTTCCTTGTTGGCTAATTCTACATAAATGAAAACAAATAAGAATCATGTAGAATGTATTGTGGGAGGTGGAGGAGACATTAAAAGCATAGTGGTTTATTCAAATCACATGGCATAGCATTAATTCCAATTTTTTTTTTCAAGACGTTTGGAGTTAAAAAGATATTGACTATGTTAACTTTTTAATATTTAGTCAGATATGTATGTTTCGCAACTTCCATGCTCTTCACCTTCTTTTGTACTTCTCCCACACTTTCTCCTTCATGATCCGCAGCAGTAGCATTTTTTTCATCAACTTTTTCTTCACCTTATTCATCTTCTTCTTCTTCACCTTCTTCCCATTAATTTTTTTTTCCATTCTTCATATTCTTCTTATTCAGCTATTATTAATTTTCATATGCTATTTCTTCATCTTCTTCCTATTCTTCTTTTTCTTCATTTTCTTATGGTAACAGGCATTCCTGTAGTACTTATCTATAAAAGTTATAAGATTACACCTTACGTTCTGCCTGTCACAAAAGATTTACAACAGGATTTGTCCGCGTTCAGTTTGGCCTGCAGCAGCAGGCATTTTCCAGGGGCACCACGAGGAGGAACGGACTCACCCCCATTTACTGCTTAGTCTTCTTCTGCTTATAATTTTGATTTCTTCTATGCTGATTTTTTGTCTTATGCTTAATGTTCTTCTGCTTTCTGTTCTTCTGCTTTTGCTTCTTCTGCTTCTTGTTCTTCTGTCTTTTGTTCTGTATCTTGGTGGTTGTCTTCATGTTCTTTGTCCTCTTGGTCTTATTATTTAGGGTCATATTTCTGGTCTTCTTTGGTGTGGTCTTCAGGGTCATCATCATCAGGGTCATCGTCATGGAGATCAATAAGGATTACCAAAGACAATTTCAAAAAGCTTGATCTTGGAAATGTAGCAGAAGGTACAAGAAGGCTGAGAAACTGGCGAGAACCAGCAGACAGTGTTGGCACCCGGATGGGTAGCAGAAGGAACAAGAGCCAATGGCACTACCGAGGACCAACTGACGGTGCTGGACCACGGTTACTAAGCAGAAGGTACCTGTGCTAAAAAGCACTACCAAGGATCAGCTGACGGTGCTGGACCTCGGATACCGAGATGGAGGAACCTAGGCCAAAGGCTGTGGCGAGAACCAGCAGACAGTGCTGGCACCCGGATGGGTAGCAGAAGGAACAAGAGCCAATGGCACTACCGAGGACCAACTGACGGTGCTGGACCACGGTTACTAAGCAGAAGGTACCTGTGCTAAAAAGCACTACCAAGGACCAGCTGACGGTGCTGGACCTCGGATACCGAGATGGAGGCACCTAGGCCAAAGGCTGTGGCGAGAACCAGCAGACAGTGCTGACACCTGGATGGGTAGCAGAAGGAACAAGAGCCAATGGCACTACCGAGGACCAACTGACGGTGCTGGACCACGGTTACTAAGCAGAAGGTACCTGTGCTAAAAAGCACTACCAAGGACCAGCTGACGGTGCTGGACCGCGGATACCGAGATGGAGGCACCTAGGCCAAAGGCTGTGGCGAGAACCAGCAGACAGTGCTGGCACCCGGATGGGTAGCAGAAGGAACAAGAGCCAATGGCACTACCGAGGACCAACTGACGGTGCTGGACCACGGTTACTAGGCAGGAGGTACCTGTGCTAGAAAGCACTACCAAGGACCAGCTGACGGTGCTGGACCTCGGATACAGAGATGGAGGCACCTAGGCCAAAGGCTCTGGCGAGAACCAGCAGACAGTGCTGGAACCCGGGTGGGTAGCAGAAGGTACCCATTGAAAGCAAAGTAGCCAGGCCGCAAGCCGGCCGCAGTTACCGAAACCCACAGTCCTACAGGGGGTCCATGTCCCATTGGCACTACGGATCCAGCCTTCAGTGCCAGTTCCCGCAGCCCACATAGGAGTCACCTAAACTGCAGGCACCGTAGAGTCGGCTAACCCAGCCGCAAGACGACAGGACAACGGATTGGTGGCATAGTGACCTTGACACTACCCGGAAACAGCAGGCATGCTGGAACCAGGCTGGGCAACAGGGAGTCCCCGTGCCAAAGACACTGCCGAGAACCAGGTGACGGTGCTGGAACCCAGATGGGTAGCAAAAGCTACAAGAGCCAATGGCACTACCGAGGAACAGCTGACAGTGCTGGACCACGGTTACTAGGCAGGAGGTACCTGTGCTAGAAAGCACTACCAAGGACCAGCTGACGGTGCTGGACCTCGGATACCGAGATGGAGGCACCTAGGCCAAAGGCTCTGGCGAGAACCAGCAGACAGTGCTGGAACCCGGGTGGGTAGCAGAAGGTACCCATTGAAAGCAAAGTAGCCAGGCCGCAAGCCGGCCGCAGTTACCGAAACCCACAGTACTACAGGGGGTCCATGTCCCATTGGCACTACGGATCCAGCCTTCAGTGCCAGTTCCCGCAGCCCACATAGGAGTCACCTAAACTGCAGGCACCGTAGAGTCGGCTAACCCGGCCGCAAGACAACAGGACAACGGATTGGTGGCATAGTGACCTTGACACTACCCGGAAACAGCAGGCGTGCTGGAACCAGGCTGGGCAACAGGGAGTCCCCGTGCCAAAGACACTGCCGAGCACCAACAGGCGTTGTTTGAGCCCAGGGACAATCATGGTGTAGGCCGAGGCCTACTTGGTGGTAGTTTTAGATTGTTTGTAGGCTACAACAGACTGTCAACGTGCTCCAATTAGGCATCTGTCTCCACTCTGTTTCCAGGATTTCACGTGACCACCAACACCGCCAGTTTATGCGTACAGTAGCCGTCTGCCCAATCCACACGTGTTCCTGTGTTACTGGGATTCTGTAATGTCAGCAGATCCCCTGATGTGTGTCTGCCACTGTCTCCTGCTCTGTCCACATTCCCACCACTTGCAGTGGGAAGGTGGACAGCGCAGGAGACAGTGGCGGACACACATTGGGGGATCTGCTGACGTAACAGAACCCCAGTAACACAGGAACACGTGTGGAATGCGTGGACGGCAACTGTGAGCAGGAACTGGCGGTGTTGGAGGTCAGGGGAAATACTAGAGACAGAGTGGAGACAGAGGCCAAATCAGAGAATGTTTAAATCTGAAGTAGCTAAAATTTGGAGGCAGCAGCAGTTTGCCCGACACACAGCAGGGGATCAGCTGACGTTACCGAACCCCACTTTCACATGAACGAGTGTGTTTTTCTGTGTGGACAGCACTTCCGAGCACCAACTGGCGTTGTCGGAGCCCAGGGAAAATGAGGTAGTAGGCCGAGGCCTACTTGGAGCCAGGTGTAAATCTGAGGTTGTTTGACTGTGGAGAGAGCAGGACACTTTGCCATACACACAGCAGGGGATCAGCTGACGTTACCGAACCCCACTTTCACATGAACGAGTGTGTTTTTCTGTGTGGACAGCACTTCTGAGCACCAACTGGCGGTGTCGGAGCCCAGGGAAAATCAGGTAGTAGGCCGAGGCCTACTTGGTGGCAGTTTGCGATTGTTTCTAGACTACTACTAACTGTCAACGTACTCCAATTAGGCCTCTGTCTTCACTCTGTTTCGAGTATTTCCGCTGGCTTCCAACCACGCCAGTTGCTGCTCTGAAATGCCGTCTGCACAACCCACACTTGTTCCTGTGTTACTGGGGTTCTGTAACAGCAGCTTCTCCCTAGAGGTGAGTCAGGCAATGTCTCCTGCTCTGTCCACATTTCCACTACAAGTAGTGGGAATGTAGACAAAGCAGGAGACATTGCCGTGCTCAACTCTGGAGATGAGCAGATGTTACAGGACCCAGGTACCACAGGAACAAGTGTGGATTGTGCAGACGGCACTTGAGAGCAGAAACAGGCGGTGTTGTAGGCCGGAGGAAATACTCAAAACAGAGTGGAGACAGAGGGCAAATCAGAGAACATATTAAATCAGAGGTAGTCAGAAGTTGTAGGCAGCAGGAGAGTTTGCCGTACACACAGCAGGGGATCAGCTGACATTACCGAACCCCACTTACACATGAGCGAGTGTTTTGTCTGTGCGGACAGCACTTCTGAGCAACAACGGGCGTTGCTGTAGCCCAGGGAAAATGAGGTAGTAGGCCGAGGCCTACTTGGAGAAAGGTGTAAATCTGAGGTTGTTTGACTGTGGAGGGAGCAGGACACTTTGCCATACACACAGCAGGGGATCAGCTGACGTTACCGAACCCCACTTACACATGAACGAGTGTGTTTTTCCGTGTGGACAGCACTTCCGAGCACCAACTGGCGTTGTCGGAGCCCAGGGAAAATGAGGTAGTAGGCCGAGGCCTACTTGGAGCCAGGTGTAAATCTGAGGTTGTTTGACTGTGGAGGGAGCAGGACACTTTGCCATACACACAGCAGGGGATCAGCTGACGTTACCGAACCCCACTTACACATGAGCGAGTGTTTTGTCTGTGAGGACAGCACTTCTGAGCACCAACTGGCGGTGTCGGAGCCCAGGGAAAATCAGGTAGTAGGCCGAGGCCTACTTGGTGGCAGTTTGCGATTGTTTCTAGACTACTACTAACTGTCAACGTACTCCAATTAGGCCTCTGTCTTCACTCTGTTTCGAGTATTTCCTCTGGCTTCCAACCACGCCAGTTGCTGCTCTGAAATGCCGTCTGCACAACCCACACTTGTTCCTGTGTTACTGGGGTTCTGTAACAGCAGCTTCTCCCTAGAGGTGAGTCAGGCAATGTCTCCTGCTCAGTCCACATTTCCACTACAAGTAGTGGGAATGTAGACAAAGCAGGAGACATTGCCGTGCTCAACTCTGGAGATGAGCAGATGTTACAGGACCCAGGTACCACAGGAACAAGTGTGGATTGTGCAGACGGCACTTGAGAGCAGAAACAGGCGGTGTTGTAGGCCGGAGGAAATACTCAAAACAGAGTGGAGACAGAGGGCAAATCAGAGAACATATTAAATCAGAGGTAGTCAGAAGTTGTAGGCAGCAGGAGAGTTTGCCGTACACACAGCAGGGGATCAGCTGACGTTACCGAACCCCACTTACACATGAGCGAGTGTTTTGTCTGTGCGGACAGCACTTTTGAGCAACAACGGGCGTTGCTGTAGCCCAGGAAATAAAGTTCAGGTCATAGAAACATGAACACAACAGGAGACCTGGATCCTGTTGCCAGACAATTATTTATTCTGGAAGAGGACTGGCAAATTCAGGTGAGATCCAGGCCTTGTTCATTTTCACAAAAGTAAGCCGGTCAACATTATCGGCGGATAGTCGCGTGCGACGGTCTGTTACCACACCACCTGCAGCACTAAAGACATGTTCCGATAATACACTGGCAGCAGGGCAAGCCAGCACCTCCAATGCATACTGGCTAAGCTCTGGCCATGTATCCAGCTTAGAGACCCAATACTTGAACGGGGAAGAGCCGTCTGGGAGAACACTAACAGGGCACGACAAGTAGTCTGTCACCATCTGACGGAAACGTTGCCTCCAGCTGACTGGAGCCGTCTGTGATGGTGTAGCCGTTTGTGGTGGTCCCACAAAACTTTTCCACATTTGGGCCATACTGCCCTTGCCTTGTCCTGCGGCACTGCCTCTGCTACCTCTTTGTGCAGAGCTTCCTCCACTGCCTCTACCCACATGGCTGCTTTGAAAAGCACTACCAGCAACACTTGTGGGGGGAATGGAGAACATGATGGCCTGCACTAGTGTTTCTTGGTACTCCCGCATTCTTCGCTCCCGGTTCAACTGTGGTATGAGGCTTTGTAAGTTGTCCCGGTAGCGAGGATCTAGGAGGGTGTACACCCAATAATCAGCCGTGTGGAGAATGTTGGCGATGCGGCGGTCATTTAACAAGCACTGCAGCATGAAATCAACCATGTACTGCAGACTGCCAACTGGACCGGAAACGCTGTCCCCAGCTTGAGGCAGCATCTCTGCCTGCTCAGCATCACCCCACCCTCGCTGTACACACTGACTACTAGAGCCTTGTGTACCTCCCTCCTCTGGAAAGATGTGTTCCTCCTCCTCCATTGACTCCTCGTCATCTTCCTCACTAAGTGTCCCCTGCCTGGGCCTTTGTGTGGAAGCACGTTGCGCAGACTTGCCAGAAGCAGATGGCATTTCTGACTGCAAATCCTCGACCTCTTCAAAAACCTCCTCACTTAGTGCTTGTAAGGTTTTTTGAAGCAGACAGATGAGGGGGACAGTCATGCTGATTAGTGCATCATCTGCACTGGCCATCCGCGTGGAGTCATTGAAGGCACGCAAAACTTGGCAGATGTCCCTCATAGTGGCCCACTCAGTGGTGGTGAAGTGTGTCCGGCGCACAGTGCGACTTGTTTGCGCCTGATGCAGCTGGTACTCAATTACTGCTGCCTGCTGCTCACACAACCACTCCAACATATGTAACGTTGAATTCCACCTGGTGGGGAGGTCACATATGATGCGATGTTCTGGCAGGCGGAATCGGCGTTGCAGAGATGCAATGCGCGATCTTGCCATGCTGGAATGCCGCAAGTGAGCACACTCTAGGCGAACCTTGTGCAGCAGTGCATCAAGATCCGGATAGTCCCTCAGAAAGCTCTGCACGACCAAATTGAGCACGTGTGCCAGACATGGTATGTGAGTGAAGTTGCCTAGGCCCAGAGCTGCCACTAGATTTCGGCCATTGTCACTCACTACCAAACCTGGCTGGAGATTCGCTGGCACAAACCACACATCGCTCTCCTGCTTGATGGCATTCCAGAGCTCCTGTACTGTGTGGCTCCGATTCCCCAAAGAAATTAATTTAAGGATGGCCTGTTGACGTTTGGCCACACCTGTGCTCATATCTGGCCTAACAGGCTCACGCAGTGCTGATTCCGAGGAACTAGAGTAGGAGGAGGACTCAATATGTACAGACTGCATTCCTGCAATCCTTGGAGTTGGCAGAATACGTACAGAGCCACTCTCCAGATCTGTACCCGGCTCCACAACATTGACCCAATGGGCAGTGAGGGAAAGGTATCGTCCCTGTCCATGGCTACTGGTCCACGCATCGGTGGTCAGGTGGACCTTGCTACTGACGGCATTTAGTAGCGCATTTTTAATTTTTCCCTCCACATGCTTTTGCAGGGCAGGGACAGCTTGCCTGCTGAAATAAAAGCGGCTGGGCACATTGTATTGTGGAACTGCCAATGACATAAAGTTCCGGAAGGTGTCAGTCTCCACCAGCCTGAATGACAGCATCTCAAGGGCCAGTAGTTTGGCAATGCCGGCATTCAGAGCCAGTGCTCGGGGATGGTTTGCCGAGTATGGCCGCTTTTTCTCCCATGCCTGTGCTACCGATTGCTGGTGAGTGGCCTGGGAGTGTGCTGATGACTGCGAACGTGGTTCAGTGGGTGGAATTTCACTGGGTCTCTGGACAACAGTGGCAGTGGTTCTTCCATGGCGTTCCAGTGAGGAAGCCGAACCAGCTGTGTGTGAGCTGGAGGAAGAGTCCCCAACACGAGCTGAAGAGGTGGTAGGTGCTGCTGAAGGTTGGCCTACATCTTCAGTGTGTCTGTGTAACTCCACCTCGTGCTTGGTATGCACATGTTTCCACATATTTGTGGTATTGAGGTTGGTCACATTTTTGCCTCGTTTCACTTTCTGATGACACAGCTTGCATTTGACAAAGCAAATGTCATCTGCAACTGTGTCAAAAAAAGACCACGCACTGCAAGTCCTGGGAGCGCCCGTTTTGTGTTTTGGAAGAGGATTGCTCCTCACGGGTGCCAAAGTGGAGGCTACAGGCAACCAAGTCTGCCCCCGCCCTCTCCCTCCTCTTTTGGCCGTTCGGGGAATCTCTTCCTCAGAGCTGCTCCCACCACCTTCCTGTGGCTGACGCCATGATGGGTCAAGGACCTCATCATCTACACTCCCCTCTTCAAGCACCGGCTGGTCCTGGGTTGTCTCGCCAGCACCATACGCACCAGAAATTGGCAACTGAGTCTCATCATCATCTGATGCATACTGAGGTGTGCTGACCATAGGCACTGGCCCACCCGCCTCTTCAGATTCAGAGGGACAAAGCAGTTGCGCATCACTGCATACTCCCTCTTCCTCACACTCTAGAATGCTGCTTGGCTGGCCACCTCTTTCCAAGCCAACAGATTCTGAGAACAGAAGTAAAGATTGAGATGGCTCCTGTCCAGGGCTCTCAGACTACCTGGGCAATTTGGCAGGTGGTGAAGAGACAGATGGTTGCTCTTCAGTGCTCTGGCCTTGGGAGGCTGCGGAAGTCATTGAAGTGGATGCGTTAGCTGCCATCCATCCGACAACGGCTTCAATTTGTTCGTCACGCAGCAGTGGGGTACGGCGAGGTCCTACAAAGCTGCGCATGAAGGACTGTTGCCTGGCAAAAGTGGGGGATGCCGGGTCACTGGTGGCCGCAGCAGATACCGAATCCCCACGTCCTCTCCCTGCTGAATCCCCCCGTCCTCTCCCTGCTGAAACTCCATGGCCACAACCACGTGCCTTACTCCCTGCCTTCTTCATCTTGGTAGACTGATAAAGATAGGCAGAAAAGTAAAAAAGGGGTGGCTTAGTGTTCTTATTCCTGAACACCTGCTAACCAGTATAAGAAACACTAATTTGGCTAAGAGTGTGTGTACTACACTTTAATATGATCTAATGTGGCCTAGACAACTGTAAAGTGGAGTGTTTGGTGAACTTTATTTCCTTTTTTTTGGGTGGGGGGAAAGGAAAGGATGTGACCAAAGTTTGAAAGCTATAGTATCACAAACTTTTTGGAGCGATTACAATGCAGGAAGCTAACCTACAATGCAATTGATGAGGCTCCAAAAAATAGGGTGATACTAGCCTGGCTGGCCCTGAAGGGCACAAGCCAGCAAAAAGGCTCCTCTATCTAATCCTATATAGTGTTTGCAACCAACCAATGACAATGGATGCGGTTGGAAGCACACTAATATAGGAGCAAAAATCTGGCTAAATTAGCTGCAAAAAAAGGACTATGTATGAGGCAGTGACGCACGCTGAGCGGACTACAGCTAGCGGTGGCTGTAGAACACACTGCAACGTGAGCTGCACTCACACACAGAGAGACCTATCAGACAGCCAAAAACAGTGCAGAGAAATGGGCTATAGCACTGAAAGGCTGCTGAAAGGCTCCGCTGTCCACTCCTTTAGTGTTTGCAACCAACGTATATGGATACGTATGGAAGCACACTATACAGGAGAAAAAAAAAGCAGCAATAAAAGAAAAATGTGTATGAGGCAGAGACACACGCTGGCCGGCCTACAAGCAGACGTGCCTGCAGGACACACTACACAGCGTGGGTCTGCACTCACACAGCCCTTGCAGACAGCTGTGAAAACAGCGCTGCTAGGGAAAAGCAAGCTACAGTGGTGGTTTATGTAGCCTGGGTTAAGCACTATATGTTTTGTGGAATCGCTATTTCTAACTGTCCCTCACAGTCTTCAACAGCAGCCTGTCCCTAACTGAATTCACAGCAGAGTGACCAGAAATGGCGGCTGCAGCGCTTTTTATAGTGCATCATGACATCATTTCAGCAGCCAATCACAGCCATGCCAGTAGTTAACATGCCTACATGCCTAACAGGATATGCCCACACTTCTGAGGATCCCCATTGGCTGAATCAAATCGAGCGGGCTCCTAGCATTATGGGAACTTCCGATTCCGGTATTCGATATGAAAAAAGTATCAGAACTAAGTATCGGAATTCCGATACAGCTAATATCGGCCGATACCCGATACTTGCGGTATCGGAATGCTCAACACTACCCATAACACATCCTCCATCCCATAGTCCCATGCCCATATACATATCCGCCATCCCATAGTCCTGTGCCCACATACCCGTCATACATATCCTCCATCCCATAGTCCAGTGCCCATATACCCATCACACATCCTCCATTCCATAGCCAACCATTATGACATCATAATGAGTGGCGGGGAATGCAACCTATGATGACATCAGCGTCACCATGGCAACCATTGTGACATTATAATGAGGGGCGGGGCTTGATACGCACACACTGTTTCCCCGTTATGCAAATAGGGGCATTAGGACATCACAATGAGGGGCGGGGCTTGACGCACACACACTTTTTCCCCCAGTATGTAGATAGGGGCAAAATTGTTTGGTGAATTGGAACACGCGGGGTTAATATTTCGCCTCACAGCATAGCTTAGGACGCACGGGGTCCAGACGTGTGACTGTGCCAAATTTTGTGGCTGTAGCTGCGACGGTGCGGATGCCTATCCCAGACATACACACATACATACACACACACATACATATACACATACATACATACACACTTTGAGCTTTATATATTAGATATACATATGTACAGTTGAAACCAGAAGTTTACATACACTTTATAATAAGACACATATGCATGTTTTTCTCAATATCTGACATGAAATCGGAATAAACCTTCACCGGTTTAGGTCAGTTAGGATTACCATAATGATTAATATTTGCTGAATGCCAAAATAATGAGAGAATGCATTAACGTATTGTTTTTACTTACTGCATTGTGAAAAGTTTACATACACTAAGATTCCTTTAAACTATTCCTTTAAACAATTCCTTTAAAGGATTGTGGACTGCCCATATGATGATGTCATGTGTTAGGATGTGTTAACCTCCTTGTCACATTGAATCTCATAGCTGCAGGCATCCTTACTATATCTATCTTCAGCATGCATATCTCATGAGAGAAGGTGTAACCAGTAATATGGTAAAGCAGAAACAAGTATGTTGACTTCTAGTTTTACTGTAAGCTAAGCCAACATGGCTGGTTTCAGCTCATTGTACAAGTTAAAGCAGAGGCAAGACTTTGAATAACATGATGATCAATAAGATTAGGTAGAACAATTCTAGCTGATATGCAATTAAATTAGTGCCTGTTCTTGAGGTGCTGACCACTGCTCATCCAAATTACAATACCTGAAATCTATTCTAGACCAGCATTTAAAGATATACAGTTTATAACTAAAAGTACTTGTACGAAACCTGTTTAAAAAATGCATTTCTGAGGCTCCACCTTCTAGTTGAGGAAAGATTCTTGGAAACCAAAAGAGACTGTTGGTTCTATTAGTATATGATCCAGTGTCTCCTTATGGGCTGTCAGGTGGTCATCACATGTAGAAGCTGTATGAAAGAGGTAGTGGTGGGAGACTTTATGCTACTGGAGCTGGAATTAGAAAACCAAAAAAGGACCATAAATATAATATGTCAACTTCCGAAAGATGACAATAAACCCAAAAAGGGGAAGTGCCAGACAAGAGTAAAATATAAGTAATTTATTAAGAAGTTTTTTTTTTTAAATTACACCAAAATTAGACAAGATTGTGTATAACAAGGCAGAGTGAACTCCAAGCAGCACAAATAAAATCATGTGAACCAGGTCTATATTGTAATGTATAGTTTAAAGACCAGAAGCACATATCCAATCTGTTAAGTTATAATACCCATGTGGGTTATAGAACCAATAAGGGTGAGAGACTGGACTAAAAAACACAATAGCAGCAGTGTGACCAGATACTAATGTGATACAGGGAAAGGTGCAACGTGCCAAAGTGCTGTAAATACATGTATACACATGTGTGTACAGCCCATATAGCTGAAACAATGTCCAAAGAATAGAGCACATACAAAAATGTGCAAAGTGCTATAGTATACTGGCAGAGAAAGTAATCTCAATAGGCTGTACAAAATTGCTGCTAAGTAATGAATATTACCTGGTGATGTTGCTGGGAGAGGAACCCAGACGCACGTTTTGATTAAAACCACTTCTTCCAAGGGGGCATAAGTGAGGAGGAGTGATAGTGCTGTCTATATATACCCTGAGGAGGTAATGGCGCTGATGTTGGGCATGCAAGGAGCCGGAAGCGGCAGGTCCGGCGTCCCACGTCATCAATCCCCACCCACCTTCGACGCGTCAGAAGGAGGGAGGAAGAGATGTCGCGACGGGATGCGTTACCGCGGCAACCCGGTCCAGCTGCTCGGCACAAGTGCACACCGCAGGAAGTGCAATAAATGCCATGATGAACCAGGGAAAACATAATTGAATGGATGGAAGTGTAAAGGGGACATGAGGAGGTCTAAATGGAGTGTGTAAAAAGGCAGTAAATAAATTAATTATAAAAGTGTATTTGTATATATTGTTATAAGTACTAAGTGGCTAAATTAATCATATGTATAACACAACAGAGATATACATATAAATCAATTAATCATATATAATAAATTCACAGTACACAATCAGCTACCGTAAAGTGCATATAGATAATAAATCACATACAATAAATCATATAATTAATCATACAAAATAATTTAGCAGTACATAACTAGTTATCATAAAATGCATGTAAATAAATATACATCAATTAAAAAACACATAAATTACATGATTAATCAATTAATAAATAAATAAATGGACACCTAAATATAAATAGTGAAATAGATGAATAGTGTTGACATGAAGATCTATTGAGCCACCAAGTCAGGGAAAAAAGCACAGATCAGGTTCCATCACGATGAGCAGAAGTTGCTAAAAAAGGTGTGAATAGAATTTAATTAAAAAAAAGCATAAAAACAAAAAAAACAATTCAAAATAAAAGCACTATCAGTACAAAAAGTAAATTAAAGAATGGGAGCAAAACTGATCACTTCATTTAATCCATGAGGCTGTAATGAACCTATTTTAGAAATCCATCTTGTTTCTAGTTGTGCCAACTTCATTTTCATATCACCGCCACATGAATCATTGAAAAGTCGATCAATGCCAATAACACGGAGTAGGTTGGAATTACACCCATGAACTCTCTTAAAATGCCAAGGTATTGGTTTAAGTTAAGCTAAATCATTAATATCACGGGCATTCACAATATCTCGAATGTGTTCTCGGGTGCGTATCTTCAATTGACCGGTAGTCATACCCACATATATCCGAGAACAAGGGCAAACAGTGTAGTAAATAACATGATCTGTACCACACGTGATATTGTGAGTGATATAAAAAGTTTTATCACCCTGAGCATTTTTAAAAGTCATAGCTCTATCCATGTTGGCATAAGCCAAGCAGTTGTTGCAGGGGTAAAATCCCCATTAGAACTCCTGGAGCCAAAACAGTTTTCCATAGTTTCACCTCTGTATTGGCTATGAACCAATTCATCTCCCAAATTTTTAGTTCTTCTATACGTAATGATTGGTGAAACACTGGTGCTCTTTTCCAGCAAGGGATCACTTCTTATGATTGGCCAAAATTTCAAGAGGGCTTCTCTCATGGAATTAAATTATTCATTATAAGTGGATATAAATCTTACCTCAATGGAATCAGGTTTAAGTTTTCTAGGTTGTAATAGGTGAATTCTATTTTTACTACGTGCCTTAGACCATCCATGGTTCATGACCCGATTAGAGTGTCCTCTTTCTGAAAAATGTTGTGCCAGTTCAGAAGATTGAGATTCAAAGGAAGAGTTACTGGAACAAATTCTCTTTGTTCGTAAGAATTGACTATATGGGATACTATTTTTCAAAGGTTTCGGATGAGAGGAGGTTGCATGTAAAACCGAATTAATGGCTATCTGTTTCCTATTCACTTCATTCTACACAATCTTGTCTAATTTTGGTGTAATTGTTTAAAAAATCTTGTTAATAAATTACTTATATTTTACTCTTGTCTGGCACTTCTGTGGTGCCACCAGGAGTATGGTGGCCACAGTGGCATTACCTTCCTCCTAGGGAGTGTGATGTCATGCTTGGAAGCAATAAAGGGTCTCTCTATCAGTTAAACACAACACACAGCACAGTTCCCACTCCAGGCCAGCAGAGGGAGCTCTGAACCAAAACTGGGGGAAGAGCTGCTCTCTGGGGGCCAGGAAGGGGAAATTGGTTAGTTCGTGTGAGGAGGGAAACGTGTGTGGACGTGAGGAGAGGAGCTGGAAGATTGAGCAGAGTTCAGGGCTCACTTCTAGCTGTAATGCATGATCTGGAGTCCGGTCTCCAAGGTTTTAAGGATACTGATGGTCCTGCAGCAGAAACCGGAGTTATAGGAAGCTGTAAATGCTCTATTCCCACATAAGACTCGGAGGCACCACAGCAACAGGTGAGCCAGAAGAAGAAGGCTACAGCTGTCTGCCATACGAGGGAGTTCTGAAAGAGAACAAGCAAGTGGAACTTCAGTGTAACACAGTATTGCAAGTACCTCAAATAAGCGCTAGAAAGGAGACTACACAACCCATCTGCAAAGAGAGATTCCTAAGTTGCTTCCAGGCTAATCAGCTCCTGTTCCATCTGTAATCTGGACCCTGGACTGCATTTACAAAGCACAGTAAAGGTACATCTTGCTGCCTTATACCATCTGTCCCAGAGGCCTGCAGCGTCGGCTTAACACCTTCATTGCCGATCACCACAGGTGACGTCACGTATTATCCACTTTTAATCATCCACTCTCAACCCCTTTTACATGGACGCCCAGGGCCACGGATCGGGTCACTGCTACTGTGACACTTCCCTCTGAGATACCGGCCCGGTACCGAGTACCCCACTGCCCTGGCGGGCGATTCATTTTGGCGTCACGAACAGGATTTACGAAGCCCGGTGCCACCGGGTCCTGTGTGTCAGAGACTGTGCTGTGTGCCATAGACTATTTGCGCAATTGCCGGCATTACCCCGCTGCTTGGCGCGCGCGGGAAGCCAAAAGGGCGGGCCGTCGTGGGCGGAGCCAGCCGAAAAGCGCAAAAAAGTTAAGTGCTGCATGGGAAGTGTCCAGCGCGCTGGAAGTGAGAAGCAGAGGCCTGCAGTCCTGGCATCCCCCCTATCATCCAGCCTGCAGAGCGGCAACCGGTAAGCCAGGGCAACCTAGGGCCTGGCCAAATGTTAACTAGGGGGGAAGAGATGTCTGAGGCAAGGGAAGATGCCACGGTGAATGCCACCGCACCCCCCACAGCGCCGCAAGATGCAGGGGCCAGCGCAGCTGCGGCCCCAATGGCACAGCAGAATCCAGCAGCCAGCGCCGCAGCCAGCGCTGCTTCCAGAGCGTAGCAGCAACAAGCGCCCATCACAGCAGTCCCCATAATGCCGCTGTCCATGCCCTATATACCGGGAGCAGCCTGGCTACCGCAGTACTCAGGGGAGCCACATACCCTGAGTGAACTTAAAGAGAGACTGTGCAGTTTGTTTGAGGTGTATCCTCTGTCTGAAAGCCAGAAAGTGAACATCCTTATTGGACAGCTAACTGGTGCAGTGCAAAGGGAAGTAAAAGCCTGGCAGGACACTGAAAAAGAGACTGTTAAAAAGATCCTGGCTAAGCTAAGAAGCACCTTTGACACCTGCACTGCAGCTGAAATAAAAATGAGATTCTTTGGGTGTAAGCAAAGAGTGCAGGACAGTATACGGGACTATGCTCTTAACCCGCAGGAGGCGCTGCGAGCCATAAAGCAGATTGACCCCGACAGTGTGAAAGATGGAGACAGGCTGTTAAAGGAGCAATTTATTGAGGGACTCCTATCCAGTACCCACAGAGCACAGCTGCGCATCATAGCCCTACAAAACCCTGACCTAAACTTTGCAGACTTCAAAGACAGGGCTATTCTGGTGCTGCATGAACCAAATGTCAGCCGTCCAGTGCCCCCTAGGCGCCCAGCGATCACATACCACCAAGAAGCAGCATCTTTCCCTCCCAGCCCTGTGGGGGCTGACGCACAGACTCTGGATAATGATCAATCTACAGAACTTCGCCTTCAGGTCCAAGAGCTGACCAAAAATATGGTTGCACTTGCCAAAACTGTGCAGTCCATGCAGGTGTCCTCAAAGGAGAAGATCCAGCTGGCCTCCAGTCCAGAGGATGTCCCGTGGCTACAGAAGAAGAGGATCCCACCACTCCGAGGGAGAGACAACGATCGCTATGACCAGGACGGACATCCCATCTGTCGTCACTGCCACAAGGCAGGCCACAACGCAAGATTCTGTTATTTAAACGAGCAACCCTTGGGGCAAAGGGACAACCCCCAGGAGTAGGACCACAAGGCCCAAAGAACTGGCGAGCCAAGTATGTTGGAAGGCGACCGGTCCTCCCAGTGGTGATTGATGGCATCCCCATGAACGCATTGCTGGACACTTGCTCTCAGGTGACAACTATGCCATATATCCTTTACAAGCAGTATTGGGCTGACTCTGAACTTACCCGTGGCCCTAGTGATGAATTGACAGTAGTTGCCAGCAATGGTCAGTCTTTGCCGCAAGTAGGATGTAAAGACATTACTATTAAAGTGGGGCAAGTAGAAAAAAAATCTCAAGGTCTAATAGTTGTAGACATTGATCGACGAGAATGTAACCCAATGATGACCTTAGGTACTAATGTGATTGAAAATTGTCTTGCCGAGGTTATTGTTTTGTTCCTGACAGCCAGAGGGGTAGTTGATGTCCGCAAAGGGAGAGTACCTGTGCGCCTCTTAAATTGTGGGGTAGAGGAAGCTACAATACCTCGGTATGCCACAGTTGCTAAGCTGTTTACTGTCAGTAACAGCGCAATACAGGCAGCAGAGCCCTTGATCTCATCCAACCAGGTGGAGGACAATGGCTCTGTAAAACAGCTGGAGGAGTGGTGTCAGCAGCTGCAGGTGGTAACTGACTCCACCCCTTCATACCAAAAGAGTGGGGTTTACCGAGTGACTCAGGAGTATGATCGGGTATTCAGTAAACACCCTCTAGACTTTGGGAAGGCAAAAGGGGTTCAACACCAGATCCCCACTGGAGATCATCCACCCATTAAAGAAAGGTACCGGCCTATACCCCCCAACACAATATCAATGTGCCAAAAGTATGTTGCGGGAAATGAAGGAGGCTGGGGTGATCAGAGATAGTTGTAGCCCCTGGGCAGCTCCAATAGTCTTTGTGAAAAAGAAAGATGGTACCATGAGAATGTGTGTTGATTACAGAAAAATTAACAGCATTACACATAAGGATGCCTACCCATTACCCAGAATTGAGGAGTCATTAGCTGCACTTAAAACTGCTAACTATTTTTCCACCTTAGATCTCACTAGTGGGTATAGGCAGGTTCTCGTGGCAGAGGCAGACAAGGAGAAAACAGCGTTTACCACCCGAATGGGTCTCTGTGAGTTCAACTACATGCCGTTCAGGCTTTGCACCGCCCCAGGGACATTTCAACGGCTAATGGAGTGCTGTCTTGGACACAAGAACTTCGAGACAGTCCTGTTGTACCTTGATGATGTCATTGTTTTCTCCAAGACTTATGAAGACCATCTGAAGCACCTGGCTGAGGTGTTTGAAGCCTTGTCTAACTTTGGCCTGAAAGTGAAGTCATCCAAATGCCACCTCCTGAAGCCCAAGTTGCAGTACCTTTGTCACGTGGTGAGTGCAGAAGGTGTGGCACCGGATCCTGACAAAGTCCCTGTCATCCGGGACTGGCAGAAGCTCAGCAACCTCCATGAAGTACATCAATTCCTCGGGTTGGTAGGCTACTATCGAAGATTCATCAAAGGCTTCACTGAGATAGCCACACCTATGCAAAATCTTCTGGATGGCCAGCCAAAGAAAGCCAGGAAGAAGAGTCCTACATTGGAAAGGAATAAGGAACTGGAGAGGTCCTTCACTCGACTGAAGATGGCCCTCACAGGAGATGAAGTTCTGGCCTACCCAGATTATGATCAACCATTTGTTCTGTATTCTGATGCCAGCAATGTGGGACTGGGAGCAGTATTGTCACAGGTACAGAATGGCAAAGAAAGAGTGATCTCCTACGCCAGCAGGAAGCTTCGTCCCACTGAAAGGAACCCTGACAACTACAGTTCCTTCAAACTGGAGTTCCTCGCCATAGTCTGGGCTGTGACTGAACAATTCAAGCATTACCTAGCTTCAGCAAAGTTTACCATCTTCACGGACAACAACCCGTTGACTCACTTGGAAACTGCAAAACTAGGTGCAATGGAGCAGCGATGGATGGCCTGGCTGTCTAACTATGAATTTACCATCAAGTACTGAGCGGGGCACAAGAATGCCAATGCTGATGCGCTGTCCAGAATGCCCAATCTGCCAGATGCAGGAGAAGACCTTGAGGCACTCAAAAAAATAGTTACCTGCCTTCCACCGGTCAATTGCGGCCCAACGTGCCCAATGAGTGAGAAACAGACGGTCTATCGTGAAAGAGGCCACCCTAAATCCATTGCCTCATCATGACTGGGCAGAAACGCAGGATAGCGACCCCGCAGTCCGCCTGGTAAAGGAGCTACTGTCACAAGCTGACTCACGCCCAGATCCAGATGCTCCTGAAGAAACCCAGCAGTTGTGGAAGGAAAAAGGCAGGCTGTTCCTCTATGAGGGAAAGCTGTGCCAGAGGAGTATCAATGCCTGCACTCATGAGTTGGTCTGGCAAGTGGTAGTCCCAAAGAGGGAGGCATCAATGGTCTTGGAAGCATACCACAATGGAGCTAGACACTTCTGATGGAAGAAGTTGGAGGCCTTGCTCCGGGAGAGACTCTACTGGCCTGGTATGAGGAAGGCTATTGAAAATTGGTGCCGGGAGTGTGGACAATGTAATCTGCGCAGAAAGGACCGTAACAGCCAGCGAGCTCCTTTACAGCCAATAATAACCAAACAACCCCTTGAGTTGGTCGCCCTGGACCATGTGAAGCTGGTCCCAAGCCGTTCAGGCTATGTTTATGCTCTTACCATCGTTGACTACTACTCTAGATTCCTGGTAGTCGTGCCTGTCAAGGATCAAACAGCCGGGACAGCAGCCAGAGCATTCCAACAGCACTTTTGTCCACCACATGGATACCCCGAGCAAGTGCTTACAGATAAAGGCTCAGCCTTTGAGGCAGAAGTGTTCCAGGAATTCTGTAACTTGTACGGTTGCAAGAAGATCAGGACAACACCGTACCATCCACAGACCAATAGCATGTGTGAAAAGATGAATCAAGTGGTAATCGATCTACTGAAGACCTTGCCTTTGGAAGAGAGGAATGTGTGGCCAGAGAAGTTGCCAGATCTGGTAGACCTCTACAATCACATTCCTGTGAATTCCACCAACTGCACTCCAGCCTACCTAATGAGAGCGAGGCCTGGCAAGCTGCCTATTGATTTGGATATGGGAGTCCTTACACCTGACGTGACATCACCAGATGCTGACTGGGATACAGAATGGCAACAGCAATATCGAAGAGTACAGGAGTGTGTAGAAAAGAGTCTAACTCAGGTGAGACAAAAACAGGAAAAGAATTACAATCAACATGCACCTGGAGGTCCCTTGTCAACAGGAGAACAAGTCATAAATAGGAAAAGAAGGATGCACAAATTGGATGACCAATGGGAAGCTGAACCCTACACCGTCCTACCATCAAACTTTGACAACACCAAAGTGTGCCTTATCAGTAAGGATGGAGTAATATGTAAGTAATCAGTAAGGATGGAGTAATATGATTCTATATTCTCATTTGCACAAGGAAAGACTAGAAGCAATGGGATGAAACTGAATGGGAGGAGACACAGATTAGATATTAGAAAAAACTTTTTGACAGTTAGAGTGATCAATGAGTGGAACAGGCTGCCACGAGAAGTGGTGAGTTCTCCTTCAATGGAAGTCTTCAAACAGAGGCTGGACAGACATCTGACTGGGATGATTTAGCGAATCCTGCTTTGAGCAGGGGGTTGGACCAGATGGCCCAGGAGGTCCCTTCCAACTCTACGATTCTATGATTCTATGATTTGATTCTTGATTCTACCTCATCAGCAGTGTCGAGGGATCATCTAAAACTGTGCCCTGACCAACTAAAGAACAGAATGGAAGAGCAAAACAACCTTCAGGCCATAGAGGAAGAAGAAGAAAAGGTCAGTACTGTACTCTGAGAATTCCCTGCAAATTGGACTAGAGTGAATCAAGCCATACTGGTGCCAGTTTTGACCTTTCCCCAACTGGTAGTGCAAGAAGAAGTGACTCAAGACCACCCTGAAAACCAGCATGTACAAGCAGCGGATGCTACACCAGCAGTGGAACAAGAGAATTCTCACCCTGCCAGTGGTGAATCTGTCATGCCCACAGTGAGTAGAAGTGGTCCTAGGAAATCTAGTATTCCTGTGCTACGCAGAACCAACAGTAATGTAGCCAGTACAACACACACTACATCACTAGTAGTTAACACAAGGCATCCAGTAAGGTCTCCAACAACACCAGTGCTACCTAGGTCTGTTCGTAGTACCAAAGGTATACCACCCTTAAGGTTTTGTATATAAATAAGTAATGTAAATTGTAAACTGTAAATATGCATCCTTTTCAAGCTTATGTGCCTACAGAGACTCTGTAAGAACTTTTTGAACATCTTATTGTGTTTTTGATGGACAATTGGCCACAGGACTAAGTGTGGTCAAAACTATCTTGTACATAGTTACTAACTGCTCAGGAAATGGACCATGGACATTGACGCATGGACTAATCGTCATCAGGACTATTTTTGAGCTTTGTTTTTTGTAATTTTTCATTTTTGAAATCCTGTTACATTTGCAATTGTTCATTTGTTAATATGTTTGCATGTTTTTCTTCAGTCCGGGAGTACTGAATTGCACTGGGGGGAATGTGGCACCCCCAGGAGTATGGTCGCCACAGTGGCATTACCTTCCTCCCAGGGAGTGTGATGTCATGCTTGGAAGCAATAAAGGGTCTCTCTATCAGTTAAACACAACACACAGCACAGTTCCCACTCCAGGCCAGCAGAGGGAGCTCTGAACCAAAACTGGGGGAAGAGCTGCTCTCTGGGGGCCAGGAAGGGGAAATTGGTTAGTTCGTGTGAGGAGGGAAACGTGTGTGGACGTAAGGAGAGGAGATGGAAGATTGAGCAGAGTTCAGGGCTCACTTCTAGCTGTAGAGCATAATCTGGAGTCCGGTCTCCAAGGCTGTACGGATACTGATGGTCCTGCAGCAGAAAGCGGAGGAATAGCAAGCTGTAAATGCTCTGTTCCCACATAAGACTCGGAGGCACCACAGCAACGGGTGAGCCAGAAGAATAAGGCACAGCTGCCTGCCATACGAGGAAGTTCTGAAAGAGAACAAGCAAGTGGAACTTCAGTGTAACACAGTATTGCAAGTACCTCAAATAAGCACTAGAAAGGAGACTACACAACCCATCTGCAAAGAGAGATTCCTAAGTTGCTTCCAGGCTAATCAGCACCTGTTCGATCTGTAATCTGGGCCCTGGACTGCATTTACAAAGCACAGTAAAGGTAAAGGAAACTGCACCCTGTTGTGTCATTGCATTCTTCCTGCCAACCCTCCAGCACTGCTACATCTCTGTGCCAGACACTACACCCTCTTCCTCAACACCTATTACCACTGCCCTGGGACCTCAGCTCCACCTGTGGGGAGCTATTACATCTTGCAGCCTTATACCATCTGTCCCAGAGGCCTGCAGTGTCGGCTTAACCCCTTCATTGCCGATCTCCACAGGTGGCGTCACATATTATCCACTTATAAACTTTAATCAGCCACTCTCAACCCCTTTTATATGGACACCAAGGGCCACGGACTGGGTCACCGCTACTGTGACACTTCCCTCTGAGAAACCGGCCCGGTACCAAGTACCCCACTGCCCTGGTGGGCTATCCATTTCCCCTTTTTTGGAGCTATAATTACCACTTCTGAACTCTCCAGTACTTTGTTTCCATCCATTTCTGGGGGCTTCTTGAAGTATGTTTTGGGTCATTGTCATGCTGGAAGGCCCATGACCTAAGATGCAAGCCCAGCTTTCTGACAAGGTACACTACATTGCGACCCTAAATCCTTTGGGAATCTTCATATTTCATGCTGTCTTGCACACAGTCAATAAACTAGTGCCAGAGGCAGCAAAACAACTCAAAAATACCTTTGAATCTCCACCATATTTGACTGTAACTACTGTGTTCTTAGATTTGTAGGCCTTATTCCAGCTACAGTAAACACTAGGGATACTATTGAAGAGAAATAGCGCAATAGTGCATTATCCAGTGTAGGTATATCAATTTAAAAATAATACACTCACCATATGGAGCTTGTAATAAGCATGGAGGATTCGCTGCTGCAGGAACCACAGATCCATGAGGGACTGACGTAGAAGATGCAGGATAGGAAAAAAGTGGTCAGACAATCCGCGCTGCAAATCACTATAAACAATTATTATTACAGTGGTCTTTATTCGACGCGTTTCGAAGTTTCACAGAATTCCTTCTTCAGGAAAAAAACACCCACCGTAATAATAATTGTTTATAGCGATTCGCAGCGTGGATTGTCTGACCACTTTTTTCCTATCCTGCATCTAGTTACAGTAAACAGTACAATGATATATTTTACCAAAAAGCTCTGTCTTGTTCTCATCTGTCCACAAGTTGCCTGATGGCTGTCTAACAAAAGTGAGGGCTGACTGCTGGCTCTCTAACAATAGTAAGGGCCTCCTGATGGCCCACTACAAATAGAGAGAGCCCTCTAATGGCCCTTAAAAAAAATAGTGAATTTCAGAGTCCTCCTTCATAAATTAAACAGGATGCGTCTGATCATGTCTCACACACCACATGGCCAGATAAAGTAGTAAAATGTTACAATTACATTTCCTCATGAATATTTTTTCACCACTGAAAGCAATGCAAATGTGAAAAAATGCTGCAAAAACAGCACATGTGAACATAGACCAAGGTGTGGAGAAGCATTTTCTCTCTCATAAGCCCCCGTCTCACATAGCGAGATCGCTAGCAAGATGGCTGAAGTGCGACAGCAACCTCGCCAGCGATCTCGCTACATGCACCGGCCCCCCTGCTGGATATCGCTGATCGTGCTTGAATGTCCTGGGCGATTTTTTTCATCGCCGGTGTCCCGCTAGCCAACGCGCATCGCTGTGTTTAACGCCGACGAGCGACTTCGTTGGCGACGCACAACTCAGGGACGCAGGCTGGAATGGTCAGAATAGCTGCTGTGTGACAAGGTCCCAATGACCGCCGAGGTCATTATACGGATCACCGGATCGTTGCTGCATCACTGAAGAGATCTGCCTCTTTGTAAGCTTACTAGTGATCATTTAGCGACGCACCAGCGATCCTTACCAGGTCGTATCATTGTCGGGATCGCTCGTGCGTCGCTAAGTGAAACGGGACCCTTATTTATTTTGCCTTATATAAAAGTCATTATCCTGGAAAGAATGTTTTCTAACATTTTTTTCCAGTGAAATCAATTTTAACTTCGGTTTTGCATGTTTGCTTTAATGTCAATCAGTAAAAGTGGTGTAATACTCTGACAGCATTGTTCCCAGCAGTGACCTGGAATTCACAGGTCCTTTCAGCATTCTTCCCCATGTTGTTCCCATGCCATTTCAGCAGTATTTCCATTCTTTTCTACTAAGAGAAATTGTAGTCACAAAATAAGTATTAAAAAACAAATGACCATATTTACTTGAGTATAATCGACCTGAGTATAAGCCGAGACACCTAATTTTGCCACGAAAAACTGGTTAAGCTTATTGGCTCGAGTATAAGCCGGGTATGCATTGTCACTTCATCCCTATCATGGTATGCATGGCTCCCCTTCCCTGTCATTGTATGCATGGCTTCCCTGTCGCTGTCCTGGTATGCACGGGCTCCCCCGTCGCTGTGCTGGTATACATGGCTCCCCTATCCCTGTCATTGTATGCATGGCTCCCCCATCCCTGTCATTTTATGCATGGATCCCCATCTCTGTCATTGTATGCATGGCTCCCCCATCCCTTTCATTGTATGCATGGCTCGGCCGTCCCTGTCATTGTATGCATACCTCACCATCCCTGTCATTGAATGCATGCCTCTCTCGTCCTGTCTTGGTATGCATGGCTCCCCCGTCCCTGTCATTGTATGTGTGGTGCCCCTGAGGGTTCAGTCACCACAGAGGTACTGCACCTCCTCCTGAAGTGTGGTACCCCACCATCCAGGTAAGGTGGAGACACCTGACCACGCTCCAACACCTGCATCCCACACAACATAGTAGTGTAGCAAAGCACCCTTTGGTGGCTCCCTGCTTGGAACACGAAGCATGCTGGGAGGCGGGTGGAGTTTAGTTGGCACCAAAAGAGCGGGAAGAGTTTATGATTGGGGCAGTCTGACAGAGTCAGAGGAGGAGAGAAGATCCCTGGAGTGGGATGGATGGAAGGAAGTGCTGCAGGCGACCTCAGTGACCTGGGACGCTGGCACAGGAAAGAGACATGATAGAAAGCTTGACTCTCCATAAGAAGGAAAGGATTTGAACGGAACGTAAGGAGAGGAGGACTAAGGATTAAGGTTAGAGGAGAACCCTTCCCAAGTTCACAGCGCAAGGCCGGGGTCCGGTCCCTGAGGTTGTATGGATACTAATGGTCCTGCAGCAGACACCGGAGGAATAGAAGTTGTCACCACTTTATTCCCACACAAGACTTGGGGGCACAACAGCATCGTGAGTGAGCCGGGACTAGGTAGTAAGGAGTCCCCGAAGCAGGCTACAGCTGTCTGCCATACAAGTAGAGTTCATAGGAACATCTGACAGGAGGAACTCCAGTGTAGCTCAGTACTGTGAGCACTTCACTTTAGGCGCAACAAGGGAGACGTTCAGAAAAGGCATATGTTGGTGGAGTGTTGGAAAGGTGTACTTCATCTTGCCTGGAGGTTGGCTGAGCTCCTGACCCGGAGGACATGGCACAGATGCGGGCCCTTGAACCACAACAGACTGTGAGTATAGCTTTGGAACTATATGCCTGGTGTCCTCCACTTATTCCTGCATCAACCTGCTCAGCACTGCTATATCCCTCATGCCTGACACTGCACCATTTACTTGTCACTTCACCTACACTGCCCTGGGACTACAGCACTGCCTGTGGAGGGCTATAACATCATTGCTGCACCACACCATCTGTCCCAGAGGATCTGTCTGCAGCGTTGGCTTAACATCTTTATTGCCGAACACCACAGGTGGTGTCACGAATCATTCATTCATAAACTGTAACTATCAGAAGCACACTGAACACGTTCCCCCTTTTACAATGGGCGCCCAGGGCCACAGGACGAGTCCCAGCTGCCGTGACATCTCCCATTGAAGCTCATCGGGCCCGGTACCGAGTACCCCACGGCCCTGGGAGGGCGACCCAAATTGGCGTCACGAACAGGATGACGAAGCCCGGTACCACCGGGTTCTGTGTGCCTCTGATTTATTGGACTTAAAACATTGATGAAAATGTGCTGAATAACTGCATTTATAGACTGTAAAATGGACTCTAAAAATGGCCGCCGGTGCCGTGAAGAAGGGCGTGACAACATGGGTGGTCCTAAGAAAAGACCGTGAACTGTCCTGGGCCTCCCCTGCCTGAATGTCTATGCAACCGCAACATGGCCCACCCCCGAGGGGTTCGTTTACTGGCTTGGTATGGAGGATTAGGAAGAAGACGCCACCCCCAGAAGGAGGAGCGAGAGCCGGTGGCGGGAAAAGAGTCCAGATAGGAAGAAGAAGAAGAGAACGTCATAATGGAGGATGGGCAGAGGCAAGGAAAATGCGATGGAGAAAAACCACTTGCTCCCAGGCAGCCCCTGCGGGGCATACGGCCACTGCGATACCACCTACAGCGCCCACCTCCACCTCCAAACCGCTGCTGCCACTGGATGCGGCCTGCCCAGAGAAGGTACATGAGAGTCCCGGAGCAGGCGCTGGAGCAGGTGCTAAGGTCCTACCCAGACTTGGCGCGACCGCGCAGGTCCATCCCGGAGGTCTTGGCAGGCGCCAACCCTGCACCAGCACAGACCCAGCTACTGTCTGTCTACCAGGCACCCCCGGGGGTTATGGCTGCCATCGTTCGCCACCCTGTACCCGTGCAAGAACCGGAACCTCATCGAGAAGCACCCCCAGATACGGTCACTACCCCGATCATGATCCTGGTGCTAGGAACGGCGCCCGTAGACAGAAATGGTCCAGTGATTGCTCAGGCATCAAGTGACAGCACCCAAATGGCGCCATACCGGCAGCAACAGGTAGCAGTGCCATTAACTGTGGTACCAGCTGCAACTCCTGCAGAATCACAGGCAGCAGAGATATCACCAGCAGCAGTTGATGTGCTACCTACACAGGCAGATGCCAACCTCACTCCAGGAGAAAAGGAATACCTGCAATTTGTGGCCAGTCAGCAGGAAGAGGATGTCCACAAGTTCTTCCCTGGAAGCAGCCCAAGTCATCAGCTTCCAGCACCCCAGGAGGGGACCACCAACACTAGAGAGCATACCAATAACTAACTCTGTTACCCAGGAGGGTATTTGCACCATTGTGCCTGCGTTCTCTATTTTTGTTATCATGATGTTTTCCTGTTGATTCCAGTTTCTGCTGCCCAGTTTTATTGGCAGCATTTTCATAGAACTGTGGAGATCATGGACACTGAATGATCCAGAACTGTCATGTATATAGTTGCACCTCTTTAGGTGCCCTTTCTTGGTTTTACATAAGTCTTTTAGGAATAAGGACTACCTCACTAATTAGCGTTTTACTTTTGGAATAAGGACATTTCAAGACATCTTGGCTGGATCAATGTCTATATTGCACTTATTAATAATGTTTAGCATTTTTGATAGAAAAAGTAAATAGTGAATGTTTTACAGAGTTTAGACTCATGTTCATATTGGAATAAGAACGTAAAATTTGGATAAAGATTTAAAATTGCAGGTGACGAACCAGGCATCAGCGGTTGTCACTTAAGGTTCAACAGTAATAGTAATGATAATACTTGAAGTGGTAGTGAGTAGAGTTGAGCGACTTTTGGTTTTTTATGGTCGAGTTTCGTTTCGTGAAACCCGACTTTTCCAAAAGTCGGGTCGAGCAAGATCGGCCGATTATAGGGAAAAGTCGGGGTCGTCCCGAAACACGAAACCCAATGTAAGTCAATGGGGAATAAAAGTCGGCAGTGAGAGGAGGACAGGAAACACACCTACAGTGCTCATTTGAATGCCAAAAGCATCAATTCTTCTTACTTAAGCTGGTCAACCTTAATTAACTTCATAATACAAGTTACGCACTGAAAAATGGGGGTTATTTGGCTAAAGTTGCGGGGGGGTAGGGCTGGCTCCAGGTTTTCATGTGCCCTGGGCGAAAGAGCGCCCCTTTAACACATAATACCACAACTCATCATGCTCCGATACGGCAGAGAAATAGCGGTATAGTACAATGAAAAATACTTCACTTTTTACATCTCATGACGAGGCCCATCTATTTCTCCATACAGAATCATTGGTCCCATATAATGTTTGAAACAGTATATGATAAGCTCCACATAATGCTACAGTATATGTTGGTCCCCATGGATGAAGCTCCACTGTCTTATAGGCCCAAATAATGCTCCAAACACAATGGGCCCCATTTCTAATGCTCTAGTGTATAATGGGCCCTGTAAATGCTGCTCCAGTGTCTGATGTCCACCTTTGGAATGTTCCAGTGTATGGTGGGCCCCATCTATCATTCTCCAGAGTATAGTGCTCCCCAAAAATTGCTGTCCCAACATTGAAAACAATGAAATAAGTCTCCTCGCTAGGGAATCCCTGTACTAGTCTGGACTCCTCGTCGTCCCCATCTTCCATCTCACTGCACAGTATTTCAACCTTGCAAGTGCTGTGATCCTGAGCAAGCAGGGGGGGCCCACTCGTTGGCGACGGCACTGGCACAGGGCCCCTGATAGTACGGTGGTGTGTCTGATGGCGGGTGGGCCGAACCTGCACTTTCATCTGCAGCTTCCTCTTTGTCACCGTGTAAGATGGAACTGTATATGGGAAGGGTAACCTGAGTTTCATCAGGGTCAGATTCAGGCCGTGTAGCGTGCGAGGGGAATGTAGTGGTCTGGGTCAATGTACCAGCAGATTCATCGAGCAGTGGCTGGGCATCAGTGCACTTGTGTCGCCCCCAGGAGTACGGTCGCCACAGTGGCATTACCTTCCTCCTAGGGAGTGTGATGTCATGCTTGGGAGCAACGAAGGATCTCTCTAGCAGGTTAACTGATTGGGCGGCGTTATTCCCACGAGTCATGACCCTCCAAACAGCGTTCATGAAGGCAAAGTGTTTGTTTTACGTGGGCTGTATGGTTGCAAAGCTGAACCTTAAAGGAATGTCCTGAAGGGCACCACCAGGAGTGGAGCCTACGGCGTAATTTGACTCAACACGGGCAACCTCAACCATGCCAGCTACAGAACAGATGCACACATTGCAAGCTTAATTCCGTTAACGAACGAGACTCCGTCATGCCCTGCGGTCCGAGTCCGGCTTACTAGAGGGACACGTGAGGCTCTGGCACATGAGATTGGCCAATAACTGGTGTGTCATGCCCTTACATGTTCGTGGCTGCATGTGCGCTACACTGAAAAGGCCAGCGTTTGTCGCTTACAGGTGCAGATAACCCGCTGAACAACGTTAGTGATGGGGATCACTGATTACAATTATTACTCGCGAACGATGATTTCCCAGTAAGTGCAGGTCAACCGCAATTCCGGAATTAGGCCTAACCGTCATTCCTGAAAAAAATGAAAAACTTACGTGTGCAAACCACAGGTGCTGTAGCTTGCTTAACAGCTCGCCAGCCGTTCTCACGCCCAGTATGGGTTACACGTGATTGCACAAAGGTGAGAAAGGGTACCGTATCCCCGGATAACATGTATGGATAGCGTACACATTTAAAAGACATGTCTATACATCAGGAGGCAGGTTCAGACGGTGTTAGGCCCAGTATGGCTTGCAAGTGATTGCACAAAGGTGAGAAAGGGTACCGTATCCCCGGATAACATGTATGGATAGCGTACACATTCAAAAGATATGTCTATACATCAGGAGGCAGGCTCAGACGGTGTAAGGCACAGTATGGCTTGCAAGTGATTGCACAAAGGTGAGAAAGGGTACCGTATCCCCGGATATCATGTATGGATAGCGTACACATTCAAAAGATATGTCTATACATCAGGAGGCAGGCTCAGATGGTGTAAGGCCCAGTATGGCTTGCAAGTGATTGCACAAAGGTGAGAAAGGGTACCGTATCCCCGGATAACATGTATGGATAGCGTACACATTCAAAAGATATGTCTATACATCAGGAGGCAGGCTCAGATGGTGTAAGGCCCAGTATGGCTTGCAACTGATTGCACAAAGGTGAGAAAGGGTACCGTATCCCCGGATAACATGTATGGATAGCGTATACATTCAAAAGATATGTCTATACATCAGGAGGCAGGCTCAGACGGTGTCAGGCACAGTATGTCTTGCAAGTGATTGCACAAAGGTGAGAAAGGGTGCCGTATCCCCGGATAACATGTATGGATAGCGTACACATTCAAAAGATATGTCTATACATCAGGAGGCAGGCTCAGACGGTGTAAGGCCCATTATGGCTTGCAAGTGATTGCACAAAGGTGAGAAAGGGTACCGTATCCCCGGATAACATGTATGGATAGCGTACACATTCAAAAGATATGTCTATACATCAGGAGGCAGGCTCAGACGGTGTTAGGCCCAGTATGGCTTGCAAGTGATTGCACAAAGGTGAGAAAGGGTACCGTATCCCCGGATAACATGTATGGATAGCGTACACATTCAAAAGATATGTCTATACATCAGGAGGCAGGTTCAGACGGTGCAAGGCACAGTATGGCTTGCAAGTGATTGCACAAAGGTGAGAAAGGGTACTGTATCCCCGGATAACATGTATGGATAGCGTACACTTTCAAAAGATATGTCTATACATCAGGAGGCAGGCTCAGATGGTGTAAGGCCCAGTATGGCTTGCAAGTGATTGCACAAAGGTGAGAAAGGGTACCGTATCCCCGGATAACATGTATGGATAGCGTACACATTCAAAAGATATGTCTATACATCAGGAGGCAGGCTCAGACGGTGTTAGGCCCAGTATGGCTTGCAAGTGATTGCACAAAGGTGAGAAAGGGTACCGTATCCCCGGATAACATGTATGGATAGCGTACACATTCAAAAGATATGTCTATACATCAGGAGGCAGGTTCAGATGGTGCAAGGCACAGTATGGCTTGCAAGTGATTGCACAAAGGTGAGAAAGGGTACTGTATCCCCGGATAACAAGTATGGATAGCGTACACTTTCAAAAGATATGTCTATACATCAGGAGGCAGGCTCAGATGGTGTAAGGCCCAGTATGGCTTGCAAGTGATTGCACAAAGGTGAGAAAGGGTACCGTATCCCCGGATAACATGTATGGATAGCGTACACATTCAAAAGATATGTCTATACATCAGGAGGCAGGCTCAGACGGTGTCAGGCACAGTATGGCTTGCAAGTGATTGCACAAAGGTGAGAAAGGGTACCGTATCCCCGGATAACATGTATGGATAGCGTACACATTCAAAAGATATGTCTATACATCAGGAGGCAGGCTCAGACGGTGTCAGGCACAGTATGGATTTGACGGCCCAGACTACACAGCGGAGGAGCAGGGAGAGGTAAAGATTGCAAATGCTGGGGCCCTGCCCAAGCAAGGGGGGCCCACTCGTGGGCGTCGGTACTGGCACTGTGCCCCTCATAGTACGGCGGTGTGTCTGACGGCGGGTGTGCACCACCACCGTCAGAGACACTTGATTGCACTATGAGGGACCCTGTGCCAGTGCCCGCGCCCAAGAGTCGGCCTACCCACCTGTCCAGGGCAACGGCACTCGCACGGTGTCGTGCGCTAGGTGGTGACCCCGGCCATGGGGGGGGAGGCAGCACAGTTAGGGAGTTTTAGAAAGTGGCATATGTTGATGTTGGACATTCAGCTGATGCAAAAGGCGAAATAGGTCAAGTCCCAGGAAGAGGTGGACCAAAGCAAGCCATTTTTCTGTCACCCTATGTGTCATCAGGGGAAGGTGGGACAAAATCCTTGGAAACCCATGCTTGGTTCATTTTAATGAAGGTTAGATCATCCACATTTTGGGTTGACAGACGGGTCCTTTTTTCTGTCAGGATTGATCCAGCTGCACTGAAGACTTTTTCCGATAGCACACTTGCAGCTGGGCAAGCGAGCTCCTGTAAGGCATATTGGGCCAATTCAGGCCAGGTGTCCAGTTTAGCAGCCCAATAGTCAAAGGGGAATGACCTGTGTGGGAGAACATCGATATGGGAGGAAAAGTAGTTTGTAACCATAGTTGACAACTGCTGTCTCCTGTCACTTTCCATCGATGCTGTATTACCAGTTGTGTGAGCGGTATTTGAAAAATCAGTCCACAACATTGTCATGAAACCCCTGTCTCCAATGCCACTTCTGCTGTGTGCACCATGAACACCTCTGCCAAGCTGCCCCCGGCCCGTACGGCTCGTGTGAGAACCATCACCGCTGCTGTGTGCTGGGAATGCCTCAAGCAACCGATTTACCAGAGTTGCTTGTTTATTAGCCAATATTAGGTCAAGGTTCTCCTGTGGCATGATGTTTTGTAATTTGCCTTTATAGCGTGGATCCAGGATGCTGGCCAACCAGTAGTCGTCATTAGAGTTGAGCGAAACGGGTCGAAAAAATTCAAAAGTCGCCGACTTTTGGCAAAGTCGGGTTTCATGAAACGAAACCCGACCCTAGGATGAGGTCGGCCACGAGGTCGGCGACTTACGCGCCAAAGTCGCGTTTCAAAAGTTTGTTTTGCGCTCTTTTTCAGCCAATCAGGATCCACGGACACTGTGGGCAACGTGATGACCTAGGCACGGGTCAACACCATCTTTCAGAAGGGCATGCAAGTGATTGGCTTGCTTTGGTGGGCGTCACAGGGGGTATAAAAGGGCGTGCACGCCGACCGCCATCTTACTTCTGCCGATCTTAGTATAGGGAGAGGTCGCTGCTGATTCTGTAGGGAGAGCGTTAGGCAGGGAAGAAGACAAAAAAACTGCTTCTGCTGCTAGCGATTTGGCCTGCACAACACACAAGTCACTGTGTGTGCAGTGCAAGGGGAGGCTATATTGTGGTGTATCAGTGGTGTTGGTTGTTGGGCTGCCTTTTAAGCCTTCCTGACACGCTGGCATTGCTGTTTACCCACTGCTCCGCAAACTGCTTTTTTAAAAGCAATCCAATCTCCCTTATCCTCTCGTCACTTTGGTCACAGGCAGCTGTGCCATCGAGCGTGTCACATAGCGCTCAGATATCAGTGGGCCTCACACCATCCACAAGTGTCCAGTGTCCAAAAGTGTACGCAGAGATTCAAAATCTCCATTATCCTCTCGTCACTTTGGTCACAGGCAGCTGTGCCATCGAGCGTGTCACATAGCGCTCATCAGTGGGCCGCACACAATCCACAAGTGTCCAGTGTCCAAAAGTGTACGCAGAGATTCAAAATCTCCATTATCCTCTCGTCACTTTGGTCACAGGCAGCTGTGCCATCGAGCGTGTCACATAGCGCTCAGATATCAGTGGGCCGCACACAATCCACAAGTGTCCACTGTCCAAAAGTGTACGCAGAGATTCAAAATCTCCATTATCCTCTCGTCACTTTGGTCACAGGCAGCTGTGCCATCGAGCGTGTCACATAGCGCTCAGATATCAGTGGGCCGCACACAATCCACAAGTGTCCAGTGTCCAAAAGTGTACGCAGAGATTCAAAATCTCCATTATCCTCTCGTCACTTTGGTCACAGGCAGCTGTGCCATGGAGCGTGTCACATAGCACTCAGATATCAGTGGGCCGCACACAATCCACAAGTGTCCAGTGTCCAAAAGTGTACGCAGAGATTCAAAATCTCCATTATCCTCTCGTCACTTTGGTCACAGGCAGCTGTGCCATCGAGCGTGTCACATAGCGCTCAGATATCAGTGAGCCGCACACAATCCACAAGTGTCCACTGTCCAAAAGTGTACGCAGAGATTCAAAATCTCCATTATCCTCTCGTCACTTTGGTCACAGGCAGCTGTGCCATCGAGCGTGTCACATAGCGCTCAGATATCAGTGGGCCTCACACCATCCACAAGTGTCCAGTGTCCAAAAGTGTACGCAGAGATTCAAAATCTCCACTATCCTCTCGTCACTTTGGTCACAGGCAGCTGTGCCATCGAGCGTGTCACATAGCGCTCAGATATCAGTGGGCCGCACACAATCCACAAGTGTCCACTGTCCAAAAGTGTACGCAGAGATTCAAAATCTCCATTATCCTCTCGTCACTTTGGTCACAGGCAGCTGTGCCATCGAGCGTGTCACATAGCGCTCAGATATCAGTGGGCCGCACACAATCCACAAGTGTCCACTGTCCAAAAGTGTACGCAGAGATTCAAAATCTCCATTATCCTCTCGTCACTTTGGTCACAGGCAGCTGTGCCATCGAGCGTGTCACATAGCGCTCAGATATCAGTGGGCCGCACACAATCCACAAGTGTCCACTGTCCAAAAGTGTACGCAGAGATTCAAAATCTCCATTATCCTCTCGTCACTTTGGTCACAGGCAGCTGTGCCATCGAGCGTGTCACATAGCGCTCAGATATCAGTGGGCCGCACACAATCCACAAGTGTCCACTGTCCAAAAGTGTACGCAGAGATTCAAAATCTCCATTATCCTCTCGTCACTTTGGTCACTGGCAGCTGTGCCATCGAGCGTGTCACATAGCGCTCAGATATCAGTGGGCCTCACACCATCCACAAGTGTCCAGTGTCCAAAAGTGTACGCAGAGATTCAAAATCTCCATTATCCTCTCGTCACTTTGGTCACAGGCAGCTGTGCCATCGAGCGTGTCACATAGCGCTCAGATATCAGTGGGCCGCACACAATCCACAAGTGTCCACTGTCCAAAAGTGTACGCAGAGATTCAAAATCTCCATTATCCTCTCGTCACTTTGGTCACAGGCAGCTGTGCCATCGAGCGTGTCACATAGCGCTCAGATATCAGTGGGCCTCACACAATCCACAAGTGTCCAGTGTCCAAAAGTGTACGCAGAGATTCAAAATCTCCATTATCCTCTCGTCACTTTGGTCACAGGCAGCTGTGCCATCGAGCGTGTAACATAGCGCTCAGATATCAGTGGGCCGCACACAATCCACAAGTGTCCACTGTCCAAAAGTGTACGCAGAGATTCAAAATCTCCATTATCCTCTCGTCACTTTGGTCACAGGCAGCTGTGCCATCGAGCGTGTCACATAGCGCTCAGATATCAGTGGGCCGCACACAATCCACAAGTGTCCAGTGTCCAAAAGTGTACGCAGAGATTCAAAATCTCCATTATCCTCTCGTCACTTTGGTCACAGGCAGCTGTGCCATCGAGCGTGTCACATAGCGCTCAGATATCAGTGGGCCGCACACAATCCACAAGTGTCCACTGTCAAAAAGTGTACGCAGAGATTCAAAATCTCCATTATCCTCTCGTCACTTTGGTCACAGGCAGCTGTGCCATCGAGCGTGTCACATAGCGCTCAGATATCAGTGGGCCGCACACAATCCACAAGTGTCCACTGTCCAAAAGTGTACGCAGAGATTCAAAATCTCCATTATCCTCTCGTCACTTTGGTCACAGGCAGCTGTGCCATCGAGCGTGTCACATAGCGCTCAGATATCAGTGGGCCTCACACCATCCACAAGTGTCCAGTGTCCAAAAGTGTACGCAGAGATTCAAAATCTCCATTATCCTCTCGTCACTTTGGTCACAGGCAGCTGTGCCATTGAGCGTGTCACATAGCGCTCAGATATCAGTGGGCCGCACACAATCCACAAGTGTCCAGTGTCGAAAAGTTTACGCAGAGATTCAAAATCTCCATTATCCTCTCGTCACTTTGGTCACAGGCAGCTGTGCCATCGAGCGTGTCACATAGCGCTCAGATATCAGTGGGCCGCACACAATCCACAAGTGTCCAGTGTCCAAAAGTGTACGCAGAGATTCAAAATCTCCATTATCCTCTCGTCACTTTGGTCACAGGCAGCTGTGCCATCGAGCGTGTCACATAGCGCTCAGATATCAGTGGGCCGCACACAATCCACAAGTGTCCACTGTCCAAAAGTGTACGCAGAGATTCAAAATCTCCATTATCCTCTCGTCACTTTGGTCACAGGCAGCTGTGCCATCGAGCGTGTCACATAGCGCTCAGATATCAGTGGGCCGCACACAATCCACAAGTGTCCACTGTCCAAAAGTGTACGCAGAGATTCAAAATCTCCATTATCCTCTCGTCACTTTGGTCACAGGCAGCTGTGCCATCGAGCGTGTCACATAGCACTCAGATATCAGTGGGCCGCACACAATCCACAAGTGTCCACTGTCCAAAAGTGTACGCAGAGATTCAAAATCTCCATTATCCTCTCGTCACTTTGGTCACAGGCAGCTGTGCCATCGAGCGTGTCACATAGCGCTCAGATATCAGTGGGCCGCACACAATCCACAAGTGTCCAGTGTCCAAAAGTGTACGCAGAGATTCAAAATCTCCATTATCCTCTCGTCACTTTGGTCACAGGCAGCTGTGCCATCGAGCGTGTCACATAGCGCTCAGATATCAGTGGGCCGCACACAATCCACAAGTGTCCACTGTCCAAAAGTGTACGCAGAGATTCAAAATCTCCATTATCCTCTCGTCACTTTGGTCACAGGCAGCTGTGCCATCGAGCGTGTCACATAGCGCTCAGATATCAGTGGGCCGCACACAATCCACAAGTGTCCACTGTCCAAAAGTGTACGCAGAGATTCAAAATCTCCATTATCCTCTCGTCACTTTGGTCACAGGCAGCTGTGCCATCGAGCGTGTCACATAGCGCTCAGATATCAGTGGGCCGCACACAATCCACAAGTGTCCAGTGTCCAAAAGTGTACGCAGAGATTCAAAATCTCCATTATCCTCTCGTCACTTTGGTCACAGGCAGCTGTGCCATCGAGCGTGTCACATAGCGCTCAGATATCAGTGGGCCGCACACAATCCACAAGTGTCCACTGTCCACAAGTGTGTGCAGAAATTCTAAAACTCCCCTGTCCTATAGACACCTTGTACCTTGTTTTACATTACTATATAGTTTGTTGGATTTTGTCTACATTTCTACCAAAATTGAGGAAGGCTGGTGGAAGAGGCCGTGGAATTGGGCGGGGGTTGGCAGCTGGTAATGATGGTGTTGGTGGTGGATCTGATGGTAGTGGCAAGAGCAAAATAGGACCGAATGCAGGAGGTGCTGACCCTGCGTCATCGTCTGGCTACATAAGGCCTCGAACGCTTAGTTTTCTAGGAGTTGGCAAACCGCTTTTAAAGGCAGAGCATCAGGAAAAAGTTTTGTCTTACATTGCTGACTCAGCCTCCAGCTCTATCGCCTCCTCTTCTTCAGTTGTAAAAAGTAAAAGCACTGAGTCGTCATTGGAGGCTCATGTTCATGAACCACACCTTTCCTTGTGTCCTTCACCCCAACCAAGATTGAAGGATGACGCAGGCCATACTACTGATTACTCCATGGAGCTGTTTTCACATACCATGCCTGGATTATCAAGTGAAATGGTGAATTACCCAGGCCAAGATGAATCTGACATGGAGTGCACTGATGCACAGCCGCTGATGGATGATTCTGCTGGTACATTCACTCAGAGCACTACATTGTCCTCGCAGTGTACAGAGCCAGATTTTGACCCTGATGAGACTCAGGTGCCCTTTCCCGCACACTATACCACCATACACGGTGACACAGAGAAAGGTGCACATGACATAGAAGAGGAGGTGATGGATGACCCAGTTGTTGACCCAGATTGGCATCCATTGGGGGAAGAGGGTGCTGCTTCCAATAGCTCAGATGAGGAGCATCCACAGCAGACATCGACATCGCAACAGCTGTTATCTGGCAGGCCCGGAGCACTCCAAAGACAGGTTCCAAACATCAAAAGAGTTGCTGGACAGCTTGTCCAGAGGGTCAAAAGATCACAGCGTGCTAGGCCGCAAAATGTCTGCCAAAGTAGGAAGAGTGCAGTGTGGCAGTTTTTTGAACAAAATCCTCATGATCAGGCCAAGGTTATCTGTAAGAAGTGCGCAAAGACCTTTAGCCGAGGGAAAAATCTGAAAAATTTGAATACCAGTTGCATGCTTAGACATTTAACCAGCATGCACTTGCAAGCGTGGACACAACACCAAACCTCAAGTGCCACATGTGCAACTGATCACAACGAAGGTAGTCAGCAACGCTACATTGTTTCCCCCACTGTAAGCCCACCGGTTAGCACAGCAGCAAATGTTGAGGTGTCGTTGCAAGGCCACAGCAGTCAGGGAATCCCACTGTTATATCAACGAAAGACTGATTCTAGGCCATCAGAAAGAACACCAACTCCATCACCATCATCAACCCTCTCTCAGTCCGCCCTGTCCACCGCTACTTCCACCATATGCAGCTCTCAAGTCCAGCTCACCCTCCCAGACACTATGAGTAGGTCAAGAAAGTACTCAGTCTCTCATCCGCATACACTGGGTTTGAACGCCCACATTGCCAAACTAATCTCGTTTGAGATGATGCCCTTTCGGTTGGTGGAAAGCACAGCTTTCCGCAAACTCATGGCCTATGCAGTACCACGCTATGACCTACCCAGTCGCCACTTCTTCTCTTGCAAAGCCATCCCAGCCCTCCACCATCATGTGAAAGACCGCATTGTCCAGGCACTCAAGCAGTCAGTGAGCGGAAAGGTGCACCTCACAACTGATGCATGGTCCAGTCGGCATGGCCAGGGCCGTTACGTGTCCATCACTGCGCACTGGGTTAATGTGGTGGATGCAGGGTCCACAGGGGACAGCGGTGGTGGGACAGTGCTGCCTAGCCCACGGTATAGGAAACAGTTGGCTGTAGGCGTTCGACCCTCCTCCTCCTCCTCCTCCTCCAGAAGCGACAGCTCATCCACAGAGCGCAGTCGTACGAGCACTCCATCTGCAGCTGCCACTGTTGCACACGATGTGTCCCCCTATCGAGCAGCTAGTGGAAAGCGTCAGCAGGCTGTGTTGCAGATGATGTGTTTGGGCGACAGACACACCACCGAGGTGCTGGCCGAGTACTTGAAGCGACAAACTGAGTCATGGCTGGGCAGTGTACATCTTGAGGCAGGCAAGGTAGTTAGTGATAACGGCCGTAATTTTGTGGCAGCCATAGCCCTTTCAAAACTCAGCCACATACCTTGCTTGGCTCATACCTTGAACCTGGTGGTGCAGTGCTTCCTCAAAAATTATCCGGAGTTAACAGCCCTGCTCCAGAAGGTGCGAAGACTGTGCGCGCACATCCGCCGGTCGCCTGTACACTCCGTTCGTATGCAGAAGCTGCAGCGATTGCTCCACCTTCCCAACCACCGCCTCATTATCGACATTGCAACAAGGTGGAACTCCACCCTGCACATGGTGGAGCGGCTGTGCAAGCAGAGGCAGGCCATAATGCATTTGTGGGAGGATACACGGCCAGGCACTTTGAGAGCAGACATGGAGTTGACAGGCGTGCAGTGGTCGAAGCTGAAAGACCTTTGTAAAGTCCTTCAGTGTTTTGAGGAATGCACACGGCTGGTAAGCGCAGACGACGCCATCCTAAGCATGAGCATCCCACTTATGCGTCTGCTCATGCAAACTTTGACGCACCTTAAGGAGCAGGCGTCTGCAGCCAATGTTGATGAGGAGGAAGAGGAGGAGGGAATCCTTGATGACATTCAGCCATTGTCTGCTCAGGGACCTCTCCTGGACGAGGTGGAGGAAGAAGAGGAGGAGGAGGAGGATGATGGGGATGATTACTTAGGGGAGGAGGATGCATCTCGTGGGGCAAGTGAAAATGTTGGCGTGGCAAGGTCTGGTACAGGGTTTGTGCGTGACTGGAGGGATGTGGATTTGCCAGAAAGTGCTCCTCCACCCAGCACTCGCAGTGCATCATTGACACCGGGAACATTGGCCCACATGTCAGATTATGCCTTGCGGATCCTAAAAAGGGACCCCCGCATTGCCAAAATGATGAACGATGACGACTACTGGTTGGCCAGCATCCTGGATCCACGCTATAAAGGCAAATTACAAAACATCATGCCACAGGAGAACTTTGACCTAATATTGGCTAATAAACAAGCAACTCTGGTAAATCGGTTGCTTGAGGCATTCCCAGCACACAGCAGCGGTGATGGTTCTCACACGAGCCGTACGGGCCGGGGGCAGCTTGGCAGAGGTGTTCGTGGTGCACACAGCAGAAGTGGCGTTGGAGACAGGGGTTTCATGACAATGTTGTGGACTGATTTTTCAAATACCGCTCACACAACTGGTAATACTGCATCGATGGAAAGTGACAGGAGACAGCAGTTGTCAACTATGGTTACAAACTACTTTTCCTCCCATATCGATGTTCTCCCACACAGGTCATTCCCCTTTGACTATTGGGCCGCTAAACTGGACACCTGGCCTGAATTGGCCCAATATGCCTTACAGGAGCTCGCTTGCCCAGCTGCAAGTGTGCTATCGGAAAGAGTCTTCAGTGCAGCTGGATCAATCCTGACAGAAAAAAGGACCCGTCTGTCAACCCAAAATGTGGATGATCTAACCTTCATTAAAATGAACCACGCATGGGTTTCCAAGGATTTTGTCCCACCTTCCCCTGATGACACATAGGGTGACAGAAAAATGACTTGCTTTGGTCCACCTCTTCCTGGTACTTCACCTATTTCGCCTTTTGCATCAGCTGTATGTCCAACATCAACATATGCCACTTTCTAAAACTCCCTAACTGTGCTGCCTCCCCCCCATGGCCGGGGTCACCACCTAGCGCACGACACCGTGCGAGTGCCGTTGCCCTGGACAGGTGGGTAGGCCGACTCTTGGGAGCGGGCACTGGCACAGGGTCCCTCATAGTGCAATCAAGTGTCTCTGACGGTGGTGGTGCACACCCGCCGTCAGACACACCGCTGTACTATGAGGGGCCCAGTGCCAGTACCAACGCCCACGAGTGGGCCCCCCTTGCTTGGGCAGGGCCCCAGCATTTGCAATCTTTACCTCTCCCTGCTCCTCCGCTGTGTAATCTGGGCCGTCAAATCCATACTGTGCCTGACACCGTCTGAGCCTGCCTCCTGAGACATATATTTTGAATGTGTACGCTATCCATACATGTTATCCAGGGATACGGTACCCTTTCTAACCTTTGTGCAATGACGTGCAATCCATACTGGGCCTAACACCGTCTGAGCCTGCCTCATGCTGTATAGACATATATTTTGAATGTGTACGCTATCCATACATGTTATCCGGGGATACGGTACCCTTTCTAACCTTTGTGCAATGACGTGCAATCCATACTGGGCCTAACATCGTCTGAGCCTGCCTCATGCTGTATAGATATATATTTTGAATGTGTACGCTATCCATACATGTTATCCGGGGATACGGTACCCTTTCTAACCTTTGTGCAATGACGTGCAATCCATACTGGGCCTAACACCGTCTGAGCCTGCCTCATGCTGTTTAGACATATATTTTGAATGTGTACGCTATCCATACATGTTATCCGGGGATACGGTACCCCTTCTAACCTTTGTGCAATGACGTGCAATCCATACTGGGCCTAACACCGTCTGAGCCTGCCTCATGCTGTATAGACATATATTTTGAATGTGTACGCTATCCATACATGTTATCCGGGGATACGGTACCCTTTCTAACCTTTGTGCAATGACGTGCAATCCATACTGGGCCTAACACCGTCTGAGCCTGCCTCATGCTGTATAGACATATATTTTGAATGTGTACGCTATCCATACATGTTATCCGGGGATACGGTACCCCTTCTAACCTTTGTGCAATGACGTGCAATCCATACTAGGCCTAACACCGTCTGAGTCTGCCTCATGCTGTATAGACATATATTTTGAATGTGTACGCTATCCATACATGTTATCCGGGGATACGGTACCCTTTCTAACCTTTGTGCAATGACGTGCAATCCATACTGGGCCTAACACCGTCTGAGCCTGCCTCATGCTGTTTAGACATATATTTTGAATGTGTACGCTATCCATACATGTTATCCGGGGATACGGTACCCCTTCTAACCTTTGTGCAATGACGTGCAATCCATACTGGGCCTAACACCGTCTGAGCCTGCCTCATGCTGTATAGACATATATTTTGAATGTGTACGCTATCCATACATGTTATCCGGGGATATGGTACCCCTTCTAACCTTTGTGCAATGACGTGCAATCCATACTGGGCCTAACACCGCCAAAGCCTGCCTCATGCTGTATAGACATATATTTTGAATGTGTACGCTATCCATACATGTTATCCGGGGATATGGTACCCCTTCTAACCTTTGTGCAATGACGTGCAATCCATACTGGGCCTAACACCGTCTGAGCCTGCCTCATGCTGTATAGACATATATTTTGAATGTGTACGCTATCCATACATGTTATCCGGGGATATGGTACCCCTTCTAACCTTTGTGCAATGACGTGCAATCCATACTGGGCCTAACACCGTCTGAGCCTGCCTCATGCTGTATAGACATATATTTTGAATGTGTACGCTATCCATACATGTTATCCGGGGATATGGTACCCCTTCTAACCTTTGTGCAATGACGTGCAATCCATACTGGGCCTAACACCGTCTGAGCCTGCCTCATGCTGTATAGACATATATTTTGAATGTGTACGCTATCCATACATGTTATCTGGGGATACGGTACCCTTTCTAACCTTTGTGCAATGACGTGCAATCCATACTGGGCCTAACACCGTCTGAGCCTGCCTCATGCTGTATAGACATATATTTTGAATGTGTACACTATCCATACATGTTATCTGGGGATACGGTACCCCTTCTAATCTTTGTGCAATGACGTGCAATCCATACTGGGCCTAACACCGTCTGAGCCTGCCTCATGCTGTATAGACATAAATTTTGAATGTGTACGCTATCCATACATGTTATCCGGGGATACGGTACCCTTTCTAACCTTTGTGCAATGACGTGCAATCCATACTGGGCCTAACACCGTCTGAGCCTGCCTCATGCTGTATAGACATATATTTTGAATGTGTACGCTATCCATACATGCTATACGGGGATACGGTACCCTTTCTAACCTTTGTGCAATGACGTGCAATCCATACTGGGCCTAACATCGTCTGAGCCTGCCTCATGCTGTATAGACATATATTTTGAATGTGTACGCTATCCATACATGTTATCCGGGGATACGGTACCCCTTCTAACATTTGTGCAATGACGTGCAATCCATACTGGGCCTAACACCGTCTGAGCCTGCCTCATGCTGTATAGACATATATTTTGAATGTGTACGCTATCCATACATGTTATCCGGGGATACGGTACCCCTTCTAACCTTTGTGCAATGACGTGCAATCCATACTGGGCCTAACACCGTCTTAGCCTGCCTCATGCTGTATAGACATATATTTTGAATGTGTACGCTATCCATACATGTTATCCGGGGATACGGTACCCTTTCTAACCTTTGTGCAATGACGTGCAATCCATACTGGGCCTAACACCGTCTGAGCCTGCCTCATGCTGTATAGACATATATTTTGAATGTGTACGCTATCCATACATGTTATCCGGGGATACGGTACCCCTTCTAACCTTTGTGCAATGACGTGCAATCCATACTGGGCCTAACACCGTCTGAGCCTGCCTCATGCTGTATAGACATATATTTTGAATGTGTACGCTATCCATACATGTTATCCGGGGATATGGTACCCCTTCTAACCTTTGTGCAATGACGTGCAATCCATACTGGGCCTAACACCGTCTGAGCCTGCCTCATGCTGTATAGACATATATTTTGAATGTGTACGCTATCCATACATGCTATACGGGGATACGGTACCCTTTCTAACCTTTGTGCAATGACGTGCAATCCATACTGGGCCTAACATCGTCTGAGCCTGCCTCATGCTGTATAGACATATATTTTGAATGTGTACGCTATCCATACATGTTATCCGGGGATACGGTACCCCTTCTAACATTTGTGCAATGACGTGCAATCCATACTGGGCCTAACACCGTCTGAGCCTGCCTCATGCTGTATAGACATATATTTTGAATGTGTACGCTATCCATACATGTTATCCGGGGATACGGTACCCCTTCTAACCTTTGTGCAATGACGTGCAATCCATACTGGGCCTAACACCGTCTTAGCCTGCCTCATGCTGTATAGACATATATTTTGAATGTGTACGCTATCCATACATGTTATCCGGGGATACGGTACCCTTTCTAACCTTTGTGCAATGACGTGCAATCCATACTGGGCCTAACACCGTCTGAGCCTGCCTCATGCTGTATAGACATATATTTTGAATGTGTACGCTATCCATACATGTTATCCGGGGATACGGTACCCCTTCTAACCTTTGTGCAATGACGTGCAATCCATACTGGGCCTAACACCGTCTGAGCCTGCCTCATGCTGTATAGACATATATTTTGAATGTGTACGCTATCCATACATGTTATCCGGGGATATGGTACCCCTTCTAACCTTTGTGCAATGACGTGCAATCCATACTGGGCCTAACACCGTCTGAGCCTGCCTCATGCTGTATAGACATATATTTTGAATGTGTACGCTATCCATACATGTTATCCGGGGATACGGTACCCTTTCTGACCTTTGTGCAATGACGTGCAATCCATACTGGGCCTAACACCGTCTGAGCCTGCCTCATGCTGTATAGACATATATTTTGAATGTGTACGCTATCCATACATGTTATCCGGGGATATGGTACCCCTTCTAACCTTTGTGCAATGACGTGCAATCCATACTGGGCCTAACACCGTCTGAGCCTGCCTCATGCTGTATAGACATATATTTTGAATGTGTACGCTATCCATACATGTTATCCGGGGATACGGTACCCTTTCTAACCTTTGTGCAATGACGTGCAATCCATACTGGGCCTAACACCGTCTGAGCCTGCCTCATGCTGTATAGACATATATTTTGAATGTGTACGCTATCCATACATGTTATCCGGGGATACGGTACCCCTTCTAACCTTTGTGCAATGACATGCAATCCATACTGTGACTGTCATGATCCAGTGTTGGATCTGGCGGTATTAAAAGCACAAAGTGAACTTTTTTTACTTTGGTTAAGTTCAAAGGTGTTTTGACTGTCCCCGGTGGTGGTTAGCAGTATTGCACTTTAGGTTTTTGTGCACTTAATTAGGGATCAGGTGTTACACCCTATAAAGGTGTGCTAGAGGGGTGCAATCACTGCCTGTGATATTGTGAGAGTGTGTTCACTCTGTTTTTGGAGAGCCTGGATGAAGGATGGAGCTGGTGAGGAGTCCTGCGCAGCTTAGCCAGGGGGTTTGTGTTTCAGCTATGGTGTCTGGACGAAGGGCTGGCATGGCGTGGTGGAGTCGCAGTGATGGTGTCAGCGGGAAGTGTCTGCATGGGCTGGTGGAGTGGCGACTATGGAGAGTGGCACTCACCATGTGGGACTTGGCCGCTGAGCTGGACTCAAGCATGCTCGACTTCGTGTCAGCAGCTGAATTCTTCCTTGGGACTCTGGTACTAAGCAGCTGCAACTGGTTTTGGACTCTGCTCCAAGGCTGCACTAAGGTGAAGGATCCTGTTATGGTGATGGATCCAGGTGGAGGAGAAGATGCACTCAGGTGGAGGGCTCTGTTGCTAGGAGCGCACGCAACAGAGCAAAGCTAAGTGGTGTTTCCCCTGTATTGTCTCTTTCCTCATGTGTGTTATTAGTGCAGTGGTGGGGTTAGTTTCCGCACCAACCTATTCCTTAGTGAGGGTTTAGGTTCAGGGCGAGCTAGGGCGTTGAGGTACGCGTGCGGCGCCCGGTGCGAAACCGGCATAGGGAACGTTAGGAGTGCAGGGACACTGGCTCAGGGGAGCTCAGGAGGTCTCCAATTCCCTTTTCCCTATCGCAGGGCCCACCATTGTTAGTTACCCAGGTTCCCCCCTTTATTATTTAAATGCGCCTTACTGGAGGCGGTGTTTCCAGATATTGTATGTATAACGTGTAATACCTAAATTCGCCAGGTGGAGGCGGCGTATCCACATGCATGTTTTTATTATTTAAATGCGCCCCACTGGAGGCGGTGTATCCAGGGTCACGTGTGTTATGGGTCCGCCTTGCGGTAACATCTGCGTCCTGACACACGTGATCATGACATTATCACAGGCCCTACAGTTTTTTTTTTTTCTGGTGAGCTTTGGCCATGTGGAGACCGCTGAGTAATTGCTGCCGGGCCTCACTGATGTGAGTGGGGAGCGGCAAGGTGTTTAGAGCCGCTGCAGCAGCAGTTATCACGGTCTGGGGCCTCTGCTCAGATAACCAGAGGGAAAAAAAAAAAATGGCGGCTGCGGTCTGGCAAAAGCCCCTAGAGTCGCTGCTGGGGAGCGGGACTTGCTCTCGCACGGGGAGGTACCCAGGCAGGTGGGAGGCATGGTGCCCCACAGAGCTGCCTGGTATTCCCTGAGGTGAAGGGGTACATCCCTGTGGTGAGCAGACTAGGTGTGTAGTCGCTGCTGGGGAGCGGGACTTGCTCTTACAGGGGACGCACCCAGGCAGGTGGGAGGAATGGTGCCCCACGGAGCTGCCTGGTATTCCCCGAGGTGAAGGGGTACGTCCCTGTAGTGAGCAGATTGGTGTATAGTCCGCGGGGCTCATGCCAAATCTTCAATGCCGCCCCCTCCTGGTCGTGTGGAGGCGACCAGCGAGTATATATATTTTCCTCCATATTCCTGCGGCTATGGTACTAAAACCCCCTAGAGTCGCTGCTGGGGAGCAGGACTGGTTCATGCGGGCGCACCCAGGCAGGTGGGAGGAATGGTGCCCCACGGAGCTGCCTGGTATTCCCCGAGGTGAAGGGGTACGCCCCTGTGGTGAGCTGACTGGTGTGATAGTCAGCGGGGTTTACGCCATATCTTCTATGCCATCAAAAAAGCCGCCCTCCTGGTCGTGTGGAGGCGACCAGCGAGAGTATATTTCCTCCATTTCCCGGTCCCCTTCTCCTCCTGGTGTGTGCAGCAGGTGTGCTGCGGGGGAGTAGGGACAAATCTCTACCCTCGCCATTAACCAACCCTAGGAGGCGCAGTCCTCATGGTGAAAGGGTTGGAGGGTGGTGTCCCTTGGTGAATAGTGGGGGTGTGAGTGTGGTGACACAGGGGGACGCCTCTGTTGTCAAGTCCAGAGTGAGTTCACCAAAAAATGACAAACGAATGTGTGTAATAAACGTTCAGGTCCGGACCTGTGTGTGAACGAGCGTGTATGTGCCACCAAAAAACATCTTGGAAATGTGTTGTGGAGTCTGATCAGCTCAAAACAAACATACACATACATAAACTCGTTCCCCAGGTCGGCGTTGTGGAGATGAGTGGTGCCTCCAAAATGAACATGTATTGCCAATACCAGCGGTGTTTGTCATGAACCTGAAGTGTCAGGTAATGGTGGGGTGAACTCGGGATCTGGGCGTCCCCGCTGTAGGTGTTTCCCTAATGAGGGGTGGTCTTGAGGGTCCAGAGTCCCCTCATTAAGGAGGGGGTACTGTCATGATCCAGTGTTGGATCTGGCGGTATTAAAAGCACAAAGTGAACTTTTTTTACTTTGGTTAAGTTCAAAGGTGTTTTGACTGTCCCCGGTGGTGGTTAGCAGTATTGCACTTTAGGTTTGTGTGCACTTAATTAGGGATCAGGTGTTACACCCTATAAAGGTGTGCTAGAGGGGTGCAATCACTGCCTGTGATATTGTGAGAGTGTGTTCACTCTGTTTTTGGAGAGCCTGGATGAAGGATGGAGCTGGTGAGGAGTCCTGCGCAGCTTAGCCAGGGGGGATGTGTTTCAGCTATGGTGTCTGGACGAAGGGCTGGCATGGCGTGGTGGAGTCGCAGTGATGGTGTCAGCGGGAAGTGTCTGCATGGGCTGGTGGAGTGGCGACTATGGAGAGTGGCACTCACCATGTGGGACTTGGCCGCTGAGCTGGACTCAAGCATGCTCGACTTCGTGTCAGCAGCTGAATTCTTCCTTGGGACTCTGGTACTAAGCAGCTGCAACTGGTTTTGGACTCTGCTCCAAGGCTGCACTAAGGTGAAGGATCCTGTTATGGTGATGGATCCAGGTGGAGGAGAAGATGCACTCAGGTGGAGGGCTCTGTTGCTAGGAGCGCACGCAACAGAGCAAAGCTAAGTGGTGTTTCCCCTGTATTGTCTCTTTCCTCATGTGTGTTATTAGTGCAGTGGTGGGGTTAGTTTCCGCACCAACCTATTCCTTAGTGAGGGTTTAGGTTCAGGGCGAGCTAGGGCGTTGAGGTACGCGTGCGGCGCCCGGTGCGAAACCGGCATAGGGAACGTTAGGAGTGCAGGGACACTGGCTCAGGGGAGCTCAGGAGGTCTCCAATTCCCTTTTCCCTATCGCAGGGCCCACCATTGTTAGTTACCCAGGTTCCCCCCTTTATTATTTAAATGCGCCTTACTGGAGGCGGTGTTTCCAGATATTGTATGTATAACGTGTAATACCTAAATTCGCCAGGTGGAGGCAGCTTATCCACATGCACGTTTTTATTATTTAAATGCGCCCCACTGGAGGCGGTGTATCCAGGGTCACGTGTGTTATGGGTCCGCCTTGCGGTAACATCTGCGTCCTGACACACGTGATCATGACAGTGCCTAACACCGTCTGAGCCTGCCTCATGCTGTTATAGACATATATTTTGAATGTGTACGCTATCCATACATGTTATCCGGGGATACGGTACCCTTTCTAACCTTTGTGCAATCCATACTGGGCGTAAGAACGGCTGGCGAGCTGTTAAGCAAGCTACAGCACCTGTCCAGACAAGTACAGGGATTCCCTAGCGAGGAGACTTATTTGATTGTTTTCAATGTTGGGACAGCAATTTTTGGGGAGCACTATACTCTGGAGAATGATAGATGGGGCCCACCATACACTGGAACATTCCAAAGGTGGACATCAGACACTGGAGCAGCATTTACAGGGCCCATTATACACTAGAGCATTAGAAATGGGGCCCATTATGTTTGGAGCATTATTTGGGCCCATAAGACAGTGGAGCTTCATCCATGGGGACCAACATATACTGTAGCATTATGTGGAGCTCATCATATACTGTTTCAAACATTATATGGGACCAATGATTTTGTATGGAGAAATAGATGGGCCTCGTCATGAGATGTAAAAAGTGAGGTATTTTTCATTGTACTATACCGCTATTTCTCTGCTGTATCGGAGCATGATGAGTTGTGGTATGTGTTAAAGGGGCGCTCTTTCGCCCAGGGCACATGAAAACCTGCAGCCAGCCCTCCCCCCCCCACAAATTTAGCCAAATAACCCCCATTTTTCAGTACGTAACTTGTATTATGAAGTTAATTAAGGTTGACAAGCTTAAGTAAGAAGAATTGATGCTTTTGGCATTCAAATGGGCACTGTAGGTGTGTTTCCTGTCCTCCTCTCACTGCCGACTTTTATTCCCCATTGACTTACATTGGGTTTCGTGTTTCGGGACGACCCCGACTTTTCCCTATAATCGGACGATCTTGCTCGACCCGACTTTTGGAAAAGTCGGGTTTCACGAAACGAAACGCGACCCTAAAAAACCAAAAGTCGCTCAACTCTAGTCGTCATCGTTCATCATTTTGGCAATGCAGGGGTCCCTTTTTAGGATCCGCAAGGCATAATCTGACATGTGGGCCAATGTTCCCGGTGTCAATGATGCACTGCGAGTGCTGGTTGGAGGAGCACTTTCTGGCAAATCCACATCCCTCCAGTCACGCACAAACCCTGTACCAGACCTTGCCACGCCAACATTTTCACTTGCCCCACGAGATGCATCCTCCTCCCCTAAGTAATCATCCCCATCATCATCCTCCTCCTCCTCTTCTTCCTCCAACTCGTCCAGGAGAGGTCCCTGAGCAGACAATGGCTGAATGTCATCAAGGATTCCCTCCACCTCTTCCTCCTCGTCAACATTGGCTGCAGACGCCTGCTCCTTAAGGTGCGTCAAAGTTTGCATGAGCAGACGCATAAGTGGGATGCTCATGCTTAGGATGGCGTCGTCTGCGCTTACCAGCCGTGTGCATTCCTCAAAACACTGAAGGATTTTACAGAGGTCTTTCAGCTTCGACCACTGCACACCTGTCAACTCCATGTCTGCTCTCAAAGTGCCTGGCCGTGTATCCTCCCACAAATGCATTATGGCCTGCCTCTGCTCGCACAGCCGCTCCACCATGTGCAGGGTGGAGTTCCACCTTGTTGCAATGTTTGATAATGAGGCGGTGGTTGGGAAGGTGGAGCATTCGCTGCAGCTTCTGCATACGAACGGAGTGTACAGGCGACCGGCGGATGTGCGCGCACAGTCTTCGCACCTTCTGGAGCAGGGCTGTTAACTCCGGATAATTTTTGAGGAAGCACTGCACCACCAGGTTCAAGGTGTGAGCCAAGCAAGGTATGTGGCTGAGTTTTGAAAGGGCTATGGCTGCCACAAAATTACGGCCGTTATCACTAACTACCTTGCCTGCCTCAAGATGTACACTGCCCAGCCATGACTCAGTTTGTCGCTTCAAGTACTCGGCCAGCACCTCGGCGGTGTGTCTGTCGCCCAAACACATCATCTGCAACACAGCCTGCTGACGCTTTCCACTAGCTGCTCGATAGGGGGACACCTCGTGTGCAACAGTGGCAGCTGCAGATGGAGTGCTCATACGACTGAGCTCTGTGGACGAGCTTTCACTTGAGGAGGAGGAGGAGGAGGGTGGAACGCCTACAGCCAACTGTTTCCTATACCGTGGGCTAGGCAGCACTGTCCCACCACCGCTGTCCCCTGTGGACCCTGCATCCACCACATTAACCCAGTGCGCAGTGATGGACACGTAACGGCCCTGGCCATGCCGACTGGACCATGCATCAGTTGTGAGGTGCACCTTTCCACTCACTGACTGCTTGAGTGCATGGACAATGCGGTCTTTTACATGATGGTGGAGGGCTGAGATGGCTTTGCGAGAGAAGAAGTGGCGACTGGGTAGGTCATAGCGTGGTACTGCATAGGCCATGAGTTCGCGGAAAGCTGCGCTTTCCACCAACCGATAGGGCATCATCTCAAACGAGATTAGTTTGGCAATGTGGGCGTTCAAACCCAGTGTACGCGGATGATGGACTGAGTACTTTCTTGACCTACTCATAGTGTCTGGGAGGGTGAGCTGGACTTGAGAGCTGCATATGGTGGAAGTAGCGGTGGACAGGGCGGGACTGAGAGAGGGTTGATGATGGTGATGGAGTTGGTGTTCTTTCTGATGGCCTAGAATCAGTCTTTCGTTGATATAACAGTGGGATTCCCTGACTGCTGTGGCCTTGCAACGACACCTCAACATTTGCTGCTGTGCTAACCGGTGGGCTTACAGTGGGGGAAACAATGTAGCGTTGCTGACTACCTTCTTTGTGATCAGTTGCACATGTGGCACTTGAGGTTTGGTGTTGTGTCCACGCTTGCAAGTGCATGCTGGTTAAATGTCTAAGCATGCAACTGGTATTCAAATTTTTCAGATTTTTCCCTCGGCTAAAGGTCTTTGTGCACTTCTTACAGATAACCTTGGCCTGATCATGAGGATTTTGTTCAAAAAAGTGCCACACTGCACTCTTCCTACTTTGGCAGACATTTTGCGGCGTTGCACGCTGTGATGTTTTGACCCTCTGGACAAGCTGTCCAGCAACTCTTTTGATTTTTGGAACCTGTCTTTGGAGTGCTCCGGGCCTGCCAGATAACAGCTGTTGCGATGTTGATGTCTGCTGTGGATACTCCTCATCTGAACTATTGGAAGCAGCACCCTCTTCCCCCAATGGATGCCAATCTGGGTCAACAACTGGGTCATCCATCACCTCCTCTTCAATGTCATGTGCACCTTCCTGTGTCACCGTGTATGGTGGTATAGTGTGCGGGAAGGGGCACCTGAGTCTCATTAGGGTCAGAATCTGGCTCTGTACACTGCGAGGACAATGTAGTGCTCTGAGTGAATGTACCAGCAGAATCATCTATCAGCGGCTGTGCATCAGTGCACTCCATGTCAGATTCATCTTGGCCTGGGTAATTCACCATTTCACTTGAGAATCCAGGCATGGTATGTGAAAACAGCTCCATGGAGTAATCAGTAGTATGGCCTGCGTCATCCTTCAATCTTGGTTGTGGTGAAGGACACAAGGAAAGGTGTGGTTCATGAACATGAGCCTCCAATGACGACTCAGTGCTTTTAATTTTTACAACTTCAGAAGAGGAGGCGATAGAGCTGGAGGCTGAGTCAGCAATGTAAGACAAAATTTTTTCCTGATGCTCTGGCGTTAAAAGCGGTTTGCCAACTCCTAGAAAACTAAGCCTTCGAAGCCTTATGGAGCCAGACGATGACGCAGTCTCAACACCTCCTGCATTCGGCCCTATTTTGCTTTTGCCACTACCATCAGATCCAACACCATCATTACCAGCTGCCAACCCCCGCCCAATTCCACAGCCTCTTCCACCAGCCTTCCTCATTTTTTTTTTTTTTAGAAATTTAGACAAAATCCAACAAACTATATAGTAATGTAAAACAAGGTACAAGGTGTCTATAGGACAGGGGAGATTTAGATTTTCTGCAGACACTTGTGGACACTGGACACTTGGATTGTGTGAGGTCCACTGAATATCACAGCGCTATGTCACAGGCTCGATGGCACAGGTGTGAAAAAAGTGACTACAGCATAAGGGAGATTTTGAATTTCTGGGAGGTTTTGAATTTCTGCAGACACTTGTGGACACTGGACACTTGGATTGTGTGAGGCCCACTGAATATCACAGTGCTATGTCACAGGCTCGATGGCACAGGTGTGAAAAAAGTGACTACAGGATAAGGGAGATTTTGAATTTCTGCAGACACTTGTGGACACTTGGATTGTGTGAGGTCCACTGAATATCACAGCGCTATGTCACAGGCTCGATGGCACAGGTGTGAAAAAAGTGACTACAGCATAAGGGAGATTTTGAATTTCTGGGAGGTTTTGAATTTCTGCAGACACTTGTGGACACTGGACACTTGGATTGTGTGAGGCCCACTGAATATCACAGTGCTATGTCACAGGCTCGATGGCACAGGTGTGAAAAAAGTGACTACAGGATAAGGGAGATTTTGAATTTCTGGGAGATTTTGAATTTCTGCAGACACTTGTGGACACTTGGATTGTGTGAGGTCCACTGAATATCACAGCGCTATGTCACAGGCTCGATGGCACAGGTGTGAAAAAAGTGACTACAGGATAAGGGAGATTTTGAATTTCTGCAGACACTTGTGGACACTGGACACTTTTGGATTGTGTGAGGCCCACTGAATATCAGAGCGCTATGTCACAGGCTCGATGGCACAGGTGTGAAAAAAGTGAATTGTAGAATTGGGCAGAATAGGAATCTCCCTAGAGTGTAGGTCTGTAAGAACGGAACAAGTCCTCCACTTATCCTTCCACAGTGACACACAGCTTCACTGTGGCTGTGATAACAGCCGTTACACGGTACTGTGTGAGGAGCGTACACCGCTGTATGGTGTGAATAAATGCACGCTCAGTACCTTAGCAGGACAAAAAAAAAAATTGGGATTGCTTTTAAAAAAGCAGTTTGCAGAGCAGTGGGGAAACAGCAATGCAGCTGTCAGGAAGCCTTAGAAGGCAGCCTAACAACCAACACCGCTGATCCACCACAATATAGCCTCCCCTTGCACTGCACACACAGTGACTGGTGTGTTGCACAGGCAAAATCGCTAGCAGCAGAAGCAGTTTTTTTGTCTTCCCTGCCTAACGCTCTCCCTACAGAATCAGCAACCTCTCCCTATGCTAAGATCGGCAGAAGTAAGATGGCGGTCGGCGTGCACGCCCTCTTATAACCCCTGTGACGCCCACCAAAGCAAGCCAATCACTTGCATGCCCTTCTGAAAGATAGGCAGGGGTCACCACCATGTCATCACGTTGCCCACAGTGTCCGTGGATCCTGATTTGGCTGAAAGAGCGCTAAACAAACTTTTGAAACGCGACTTTGGCCGACCTCGTCCTAGGGTCGGGTTTCGTTTCATGAAACCCGACTTTGCCAAAAGTCGGTGACTTTTGAAATTGTTCGACCCATTTCGCTCAACTCTAGTAGTGAGTTACTGCTAATAGCACTTTGAATTAGGTACTGTATTAGGACATAGATAGTTAGTTAAAATTGTTTGCAATATTCAAGAGACAGTGCCTCCCACATTGGGAAGTATAGATAAGAACGGTTTATTTAGCATTACAAAAATTTTTGTATGTGCCTGTATGTGTCCATCTTTGCTTATTTTGCAGCCCGCGGATGTGCTGTGTTTAACGGGGAGTATGTGGCGCCCCTGAGGGTTCAGTCGCCACAGAGGTACTGCACCTCCTCCTGAAGTGTGGTACCCCACCATCCAGGTAAGGTGGAGATACCTGACCACGCTCCAACACCTGCATCCCACACAACATAGTAGTGTAGCAAAGCACCCTTTGGTGGCTCCCTGCTTGGAACACGAAGCGTGCTGGGAGGCGGGTGGAGTTTAGTTGGCACCAAAAGAGCAGGAAGAGTTTATGATTGGGGCAGTCTGACAGAGTCAGAGGAGGAGACAAGATCCCCAGAGTGGGATGGATGGAAGGAAGTGCTGCAGCCGACCTCAGTGACCTGGGTCCGCTGGCACAGGAAAGACATGATAGAAAGCCTGACTCTCCATAAGAAGGAAAGGATTTGTACGGAACGTAAGGAGAGGAGGACTAAGGATTAGGGTTAGAGGAGAACCCTTCCCAAGTTCACAGCGCAAGGCCGGGGTCTGGTCCCCGAGGTTGTATGGATACTAATGGTCCTGCAGCAGACACCGGAGGAATAGAAGTTGTCACCACTTTATTCCCACACAAGACTTGGGGGCACAACAGCATCATGAGTGAGCCGTGACTAGGTAGTAAGGAGTCCCCGAAGCAGGCTACAGCTGTCTGCCGTACAAGTAGAGTTCATAGGAACATCTGACAGGAGGAACTCCAGTTTAACTCAGTACTGTGAGTACTTCACTATAGGCGCAACAAGGGAGACGTTCGGAAAAGGCATATAGTGTTGGAAAGGAGTACTTCATCTTGCCTGGAAGTTGGCTGAGCTCTTGACACGGAGGACACGGCACGGATGCGGGCCCTTGTACCACAACAGAATGTGAGTAAAGCTTTGGAACTACATGCCGTGGTGTCCTCCACTTATTCCTGCATCAACCTGCTCAGCACTGCTACATCCCTCGCGCCTGACACTGCACCATCTACGTGTCACTTCACCTACACTGCCCTGGGACTACAGTCCTGCCTGTGGAGTGCTATAACATCATTGCTGCACCACACTATCTGTGCCAGAGGATCTGTCTACAGCGTCGGCTTAACATCTTTATTGCTGAACACCACAGGTGGCGGCACAAATCATTCATAAACTGTAACTATCAGAAGCACACTGAACACATTCCCCCTTTTACAATGGGTGCCCAGGGCCACGGGCCGGGTCCCAGCTGCCGTTACATCTCCCATTGAAGCTCATCGGGCCCGGTACCGAGTACCCCATGGCCCTGGGAGGGCGACCCATATGCATGCCTCCCCGTCCCTGTCTCATTGTATGCATGACTCCAGCGTCCCTGTCATTGTATGCATGACTCCAGCGTCCCTGTCATTGTATGCATGACTCCAGCGTCCCTGTCATTGTATGCATGGCTCCCCCGTCCCTGTCATTGTATGCATGGCTCCCCCGTCCCTGTCCTGGTATGCATGGCTCCCCCGTCTCTGTCGTGGTATGCATGGCTCCTTATCCCCTATCCTTGTATATATGGCTCCTTATCCCCTATCCTTGTATATATGGCTCTTTATCCTCTATCCTTGTATGCATGATTCCTGTTAAAAAAAACATCCTATTTACCCGCCTGTACGCTCTCGCTGGCACTGCATCTGGTTCTGGCCGAGGGCGCCAGCAGCTCTTCCTGCCGAGCGATCACGTGGCCCCGGTCATTAAGGAAATGAATATGCACTCCATGCCTATGGGAGTGGAAAGGCTTGCATATTCATTACCTTAATGAACGTAATCACTCGGTAGTAAGAGCTGCTGTCGCCGAAATGGACGAGATGTTGTGCCAGCAGCGAGGGCGCGCAGGTACGCAAGTATGTTGTGTGGTGGAAGCTGCGGCTGTCACTGTACACCATTACAGCAGCGGCACAGGCTTTAGCCACAACCACCAGCTCCTGCCTCTGTGACCCGCTGCTCTGCCGCTCACCCTCCCCCGCCAGCTTTCTGGGACAATTGATTCATGTACAAGCCGTAGTAGTGGGGGGGGGGGGGGGGGGTGTTTTCAGCATAAAAAAATGTGCTGGAAAACTTGGCTTATACACGAGTATATACTGTATGGTACTCCTAAAGCAAAGTAGTCAATTTTTAGACCCCCTTCAGAGCTCCGGGGGGAGGCGTCGGAAAAATGCTTGATTTGCCATTAACTTCCATTATACTTGTTACTCAGGTCAAGCACCCGAGCATTGCGATTTGCTCAACTCACGTAGTGAGCACCCAAGAATCACTATTAACTATCTCATTTTAAAAACTAATCACTTTTGCAATTTACATGTTAGGGCAAGTTAGGATAGGATATGGGTTGAACTAGATGGACTTAAAGTCTCCCTTCAACCTTAATAACTATGTTACTATGTTACATCAATTAAAAAAATCCCTACTGTTCCCTTTCTATGCCAGTTTCCAGTTTAATTTTTGTCACTTCTGATGATTTAGTTTTTATTTCAAAATATGAAAATTATCAACTTTGTTATATATCTTATCGAACAGATTTGCTTCTTTCTCAGCCAGTCATTACTAAAGTTCTCAATTCTGAGGTAAAATTTGTATTCAGTAAAGATTCTTCCATTACTGAGAGGCGATGGGAGCTGCTGCAGATACAATTCTATAAAACTTACAAGAGACAAAATCAGAAAAAATCCTGCTGCAACTAAACAAGCAAAAAGCAAAAGTGCATTTAAATAACACAGGGTTCTAAGTAATACTGTTTTTGATCAAAAATAGCATAAAAGCCTTCACACCTTCGACAAGGTGACCCTGATCGGGACGGTCCTACGCTGTCTAATATTTAAAACCTTATTATGTGTCAGAGTTGACCTCAGTGTGTGAATAAGGGCAGACAAGAGGAACGGGTCCCGAAATGTGGACACCAGTCTGGGGAAGCATTTAATTGTAATTACCAGCTCAGGAGAAAGAGTCCATACCCCGGCTTGTCCAGAATGCAAAAGTACAAAGGAAAAAACGTAAAAATTGAGCTTGGTTTAAGTTGGTATACATGCAGCACATAAACGCATGTTCACATTGGCCATACAGCATACAAAATCTACAGGAGACAAAATGAGCAAAAACCCTGCTGCAACTACACGAGTAAAAAGAAAAAGTGCCTTTAAATAACACAAGGTTCTTAGCAATACTGTTTTTGATCAAAGATAGCATAAAAGCCATCCCACCATCGACAAGGTACAATTCTACGTAGATGGGAGGAGGGAGAAGCTAGAGGAAGAGCTTATCCCCTCGTCTCTCTCTCTTATCCCAGTAATGGGAAAGTTTGTGATCACTAAATACAGTCTTTTTAGAACTGCATAAATGTTTTGGCCACAGTTTTGTGCACCTCTAAAAAGAAAGATAACTATGAACAGAAGCCAGATGGAGTCCATAGTGACTCAGCTTCCTCATTAAAGTGAATGGATCCCTCGGGGGGTCTCATCTGAATCAAGTCACTAAGAGATTTATAAAGTGCTCAGCATAGACTGCTGGATAAATGTAATCCCAAACACTATGTAAAATGGTCCCCCCCTCCCCAAAAAAATAAAAAAATATTCTTTATTTATACAACGCCAACAAATTCTGCTGCACTTTACAATTCAGAGGTTCATATGCAACAGTCATAAGAAATATAGATAAAGATACTACAATGAGATGGGGGTGACACAAAGTACAGGTGCTTATTTACAATGATGGTCCAGCCCACTTGAGGGAAAGGGGACAGAAAAAGACTGCATGAGGTAGTCACCAGTAGAGATGAGCGAACCTTTCAAGGTTCGGTTAGGTTTGGATTCGCCAAAAGGTCCTATGTTTGCTGAACCGTTCGCTGAGCAGTTTGACGAATGTATCCGCACCCCATTAGATTCAATGGAATTCAAAACCAAAAGCATAGACAAAACTTTAAGGGGTGACAAAGAGTTATCTAAACAGCTAAAATTAGGTGCAGATGCCAGGAAAAGTGGCATCAATTGATCCATAGTAGAAATTTGCAAATGGCACAGCAACAGTCAGCCATGAGCCATGCATGAGGTATCAGGCTCTGGCCCACTCTGGCCCAGCATTTACAGCTTGGAACTGGTTTTAATGAGGACCTAGTGGTTAAGGGAGTGGTGTAAGCCTTCTTAGCTGGGTGACCTTACACCTCATGCAACACCTCCACTTTTTTTTTTTTTATTCCAGCCACACAGATAGCACAAACATCAATTTTATAGACTAAAATTGATAGAAAAATGTAATGAAAGTAACACAGATAGTTGACTGAAAGTAAGTGCATGCTTGCCTGTCTGGGAGACCTACTTACACGAGCGACCCACAAGATGGAGACCCAATTTGGAGTCTCCACATTTCAAAATATATTTCTCACACAGCGCTAAAGTGGCATCAATTTCCACAGAGCAGAAATATTATAATAAGCCTCTGACACACCAGAAATATTATAATAGGCCTCTAACACACCTTCCACCACAGGCAACCCACAGATGGAGGCCCAACTTAGAGTCTCCACATTTTCAAAACATAATTGTGAAACACTACTAAAGTGATATCAATTTCCACAGAGTAGAAATATTATAAATAGGTGCAGGCCTGCCTATGTGGGAGAATGTATTCTACAGGAGGCAGCACCTATGAAGGAGACCTAACTCTAACTTGAATTCTCTGTATTTCAAAAAGTTATTGTCACCCACTACAAAAGTGGCATCAATTTCCACAGAGTAAAAACAGTATAAATGGGCTCTGACACCTTCCACTACAGGCAACCTAAAAATGGAGACCCAAGTTTGAATCTCCATATTTCAAAAAATTGTTTTCAACATCAGCAGCAGTAGCAACAGCAGGCACAGAAGACACCACAAAGATGGCACAGACTGCAATATCGCAAGATCAATATGACACTAACAACTAAATCATCTAGTCTGCCCAATCTGCAACTAGGGTGTAAAAATCATTAGAGATCCACAACTTGTTCATTTTGATGTAAGTTAGGTGGTCTACACTTTGAGGGGACAAAAAAGTACCAAACAAAAAAGCAGTCAAAAGATCCATAAAACTATGATATTTATTAAATATAATATTAAAACATTATTGGATATGGACACACAGTGTTTGGACAGGGAAAAGGAACAGCATATAAATGAACACGATGGTCATGAAGGGCCAACAAAGCTGCAAACACCCCGCCAGGATAATAGAATGCAGAGCTAGATGGTATAGCTAATACAAGTCAGGAGGTTATATAGAATGTAATATAACAAATCATACAGCAAGTGCTACAATCCTTCATAGGGAGTATACCCTGACAAGGTGCAAATACGCACATACAAAATTAATGTATAGTACACAACATGATGGTAACATAATAAACTGCATTACTATACCTGAAATACGGGGGGGAGAGCAGCAAGGTCATGTTGTGTACTATACATTAATTTTGTATGTGCGTATTTGCACCTTGTCAGGGTATCCAATAATGTTTTAATATTATATTTAATAAATATCATAGTTTTATGGATCTTTTGACTGCTTTTTTGTTTGGTACTTTTTAGTAAATGTGCAGTTGTCCTGCATTTGTCCTGTTTCAATTATGTGGATCATGATATATGGTTTATATTATTGATCCTCTTTTATGGCCATTACACATATTATTGATACTTGGCCTCCACATATGTCTACTACTCTTCTATTATACTTTGAGGGGACAGCCAAATGCACTGATCCATCAGGACACCACCAGCTCTGAAGACCAAAATGTAAAAGAGTCCAAATCCTCCCTGACGGCATTCATAATGAGCTCCAGATCCTCCTGCACCATCCTCTCCAGTCCTTCACAACATGACAGACTTGTACTCTGTTCTGCTGGTGCATGGGCTGGTCTAAAAAATGCTCACAGAAATTGCTTATGTCACTTACACTGCTGCTGCTAATATTTTTGTGGTGAAGCCTTGATGTTCCTGGGCTTAGATGTCTACAGCTGGGATGCACACTGTGTGCCTCACTGCTGTTTTGGGGGAAAACCACTCTTAAGATTGTCTACAAGCGTTTTTCGATACTCCATCATGCACGCATCCCATTCCAGGGGATAAACATCTGGCTAAATTTACTCTTGCACCATGTATCTAATAGAGTGGTAAACCAGTAGTCAAGCACTATTTCTAATCCTGAGTACGGGCATCAAGAAGTGCAGCAAGAAGGCGCTTATGGGTCATGTGCTTTCAAGAGGTCCAAGTCAATGCTGTGTTGGTGTGCAGGGTAACATTGAAGGTTGCTTCCTCCACCCCCTCCCACCAACCATGGAAACAGAGAACATATCATTATCTCCTGACTGTTGCGCGCCCATCACCTCGTCCTCCTCAATTTGTTTCTCGACTCCTGCATCTTCACTAACATTTTGTCTGGTACCATGCGCTCCCCTTGATCACTGTTAGCCACCCTCCCAAGGCACCCACCTGTGCGACGACAGTCTGGAAATTTGAAATATTGTTATCCCTTCTGCATCCTTCTCTGCTTCTAACTCTTCCTCTGGGACCATCACCTCCTTATGCATATTATTCATAGTGTGCTTCTGCATGTAGATGACTGGAATAGTGATGCTGATGATGGCATTGCCAGCATTAACCATCTTAGTAGCCATTTCAAAACTGTGCATAAGGGTGCAAAGGTTCTTCACCTATGCCTACTCTACAAGCATGACTTGCACCACGTCCGGACCACTTTTGCTCAGACTATGCAAAAGAACGTACTGCACCAGGGTTCATTGCTGCTGCCACAGCCAATGCAACATATGTAGAGTGGAATTCCACCATGTTGGGACACTGCTAATTGAACTGTTAACTGGTAAGCCAAAAGACCTCTGTAGCAATGCAAGTCGATGACCTGCGAGTTTTGATCAGCGGAAGTGATCACAGAGTGAACGTGCTTTCTGCAGCAGTGCATCCAGGCTAGTACAGTGGTGGAGAAACTGCTGCACCAGCAGGTTGAAGACGTGAGCCATGCAAGGCACGTGTGTGAGGTTGCCTCAGTGTAGGGCCAGCACACGGCCTTCCCTGGCTTCAGGTTTAGTAGAGACAGCCATTGCTCTAACTTTGTCTGGATACCTGTCCAAAACTATTGAGCTATGGGACTGCGATCTCCAAGACATATTTATTTAAACACTGCCTGATTGCGGTGAACCATAGCTACGCAGTACAGAGATGGGGGAGATTTTACCTGCACTGTTAGAACACGTGTCTGATAAGGGAGATGTTGAGGGCACAGGGGGAGGCCCTAAAGAAGGTGGAGGAGGCAGAAGCAATGGGGGAACTGTTAGATACAGAGGTTTTCCCTGAAAACTTTGTAGATTCAAAGACTTGTGGGGCAGCCCCTTGACCACCTGTCCCCACAGCCACCTGAGTCACCCAGTGCCCAGTCAGCGGGATGTAACGCCTCTGCCCATGTTTGTTCGTCCAGGTGTCAGTGATGAAATTCACCTTGGCAAACATAGATTTTCTCAGGGAATGAGTGATGTCAGCAATATGCTTGTGTATCACAGGCACAGCTTTCTTTGAGAAGTAATGGCGACTGGGCAATTGGTACTGTGGGACTGCAACAGCCATGAACTTTCTGAAACCATCTGTATTCACCAGGTGGAAAGGCAGTATTTCTGTGGCCAACAGAATGGAGATGGTGGAGTTCAAGCTCTTAGCTTTGCCATGTATAGGAGAAAACATTCTTTTATGTAACCACAACAGCGGGACTGAAAGTTGGCTGCTATCCCGAGAGAGGGCGAAGAACAGGACAAACTGCTGGACTGTGACTGAGGTGCAGGTGGATATGTTATGGTAGATTGAGAAAGATGTGTTGTGCTAGAGGTGACCAAAAGCAGCAATCATGCCTACTTCAATAACAGCTGACCGGCTCTCACTCACTCCGACTGTGATGGGTAAACAATTGTAGTTTCTGCGGCCGGAGACTTGTGTGTGAACACTTGGAATGGTGACGGTGGAGGAAGAAGCAGCAGATGGGGTTCCTCACACAACCGCCTCCAAGATTTCTCCCGAATATCCCCTATCCTCTGGAACTCCATGCCTCACCTCCACCACCCTCGGATCCTTCAAATGGAACCTGAAAACCCACCTTTTCAGGAAAGCTTACAGCCTGCAATAACCATTCTGCCGCCTCACTACCGCCTGAGCTGCCACCTCAAAACCACCAGAGCTGCTCCACCCCCGACATTCTGTCTCTTCCCCAATATCCCATAGAATGTAAGTCCGCAAGGACAGGGTCCTCTCCCCTCTGTACCAGTCTGTCATTGTAAATTTGTTTACTGTTAACGATATTTATAACTTTGTATGTAACCCCCTTCTCATGTACAGCACCATGGAATTAATGGCGCTATATAAATAAATAATAATAATAAAAAATAATAATAATGGGGTTGATGGGACGGCCGTTGGTTGTTGAAGCCCAATAGTCCACATTTTAGTACTGTGAGATTCCCACACTAAGGCATTTTGATCGCACATGTGCCGTTTTATGCACGTAATTGTCAAATTACTGCATTTTTTTGACAGATAACTTGTGTTGGGTCATCCTTTGCGGTCTCAAAAAGAGCCCAGGCTAGACAACCCTTGCTTTCATTCACATTAACACCTAACCCATGTACATGTCAAACACCAAGCCTATTCCCCCTACCACCGTGACCTCGCTTTTTCAAACTCATGTTGTAAGTAGCCTTCACCTCTTCTACCCTGCTGTTTCACAACCTTAGGCCTACAGCTGTCAGACATCTGTCACTAAATGAACATTCACTATTTATTTTCTTAGATAGTGTGCCTGAACAACACTATTATGCTTAAAGACTTTTAAGTGGAAATTTGGCCTTCTGATTTGCAATTGAAACATAGTTTTAGCACAAATGATTTGGAGTTGCTAAAGGGCCTCATGGCTGCAACACTATAGTAGGCCAAGGGCCGGCATTAGGGGCAGGCAGCCCAGGCAGCTGCCTAGGGCCTCCCGTTCCCCCAGGGGCCCCCAGCTAGCGGCATATCACACAGCCGCTATGGGAGCCATGAGGCAGGGGGACCAGCCTGCTGCCAGCTCCAACTCCCCCCGCCGCCGCTTTGAACAATACTGGCGTCATTGACGCCGGTACAGTTCAAAGCAATGATGGAGGAGAGAGTGTCAGCTGATGCTCCCTCTCCCATCATTCCCCGCTCTGCCTCTGACACTGCGGGTGCGCGATGATGTCATCGCTCACTCAATGTGTTCTGGCAGAGCAGCTGCTGAGACAGGAGCCGGGAGCAGCGTGGGCACGAGGAGAGGTGAGGAGTTTTTTTTTTTTTTTTTTTTTTTTTTTTTTTTTATGTAACAGTACTGGACTGTGGGGCCACTCTCTGAGGGGGAGAGATGCAGGCTGTGCTATATGCCATGTGGTTTTGTGCTATATACCATGGTGCTGTGCTGTATACCATGTGGTGCTGTGCTATATAACATGTGGTGCAGTGCTATATACCATGTGAGGTTGTGCTGTTTACCATGTGGTGCTGTGCTATATACCATATGGTGCTGTGCTGTATACCATGTGGGATGTGCTGTATACCATGTGGGGCTGTGCTGTATACCATGTGGGGCTGTGCTGTATACCATGGAGTGCTGTGCTGTATACTATGGGGTGCTGTGCTACATACCATGTGGTGCTTTGCTGTATACCATGTGGTGCTATGCTGTATACCATCTGGGGCCATGCTGTATACTATGTGTGACTGTGCTGTATATCATGTGGGCTGTGCTATATACCATGTGGTGCTGTGCTATATACCATGTGGTGCTGTGCTATATACCATGTGAGGTTGTGCTGTATACCATGGTGGAGCTGTGCTGTATACCATGGGGGGGCTGTGCTGTATACCATGGGGGGGCTGTGCTGTATACCATGGGGGGGCTGTGCTGTATACCATGTGGGGCTGTGCTGTATACCTTGCGGGCTGTGCTGTATACCATGGTACTGTGCTGTATACCATGTGGGGATGTGCTGTATACCATGTGGGCTGTGCTATATACCATGGTGCTGTGCTGTATACCATGTGGGGATGTGCTGTATACCATGGGGCTGTGCTGTATACCATGGGGCTGTGCTGTATACCATGGGGCTGTGCTGTATGCCATGTGGTGATGTGCTGTATACCATGTGGGGCTGTGCCATATACCATGTGGGGCTGTGCTATATATCATGGTGCTGTATACCATGTGGGGCTGTGCTATATACTATGTGGCTGTGTTATATACTTTGTGGCTGTACTATATAAATTATATTCTATGGGGAGGCTGTGTTATATAATATGGGGGGCTACATTATATTCTATGGGGAGGTGGGCTGTATTATATTCTATTTGGGGCTACATTATATTCTATGGGGGGCTGTATTATATTTATTCTATGGGGGTGACTGCATCATACTCTATGAGGTGGCTAGATTGTATTCTATGGGGGGCTGCATTATATTCTATGGGGGCTAGATTATATTGTATGGAGGCTTCATTATACTTTGAGGGGGCTGCATTCTATTGGGGCTGCACTTACTATATGAGGAGGGCTACATTGCATTCTATGGGGGTTACATTATATTCTGTGGGGTGGCTACGTTATGCTTTAAGGGGTGGCTGCATTATACTATAAGAGGGGAGCTGCATTATATTCTATGGGGGTTACATTATATTGTATGGCGGGCTGCATTATACTATACATGGTCTGCATTATACTATATCGAGGACTATGGGTAACATTTTATACTATATAAAGAACTATGGGGTGCACTATACTATGGGAAGTGAATTGTACTACATCCATGACTGACGGTGTATTGTACTATATGGAGTGTATTATATTATATGGAGGACTGAGCAGTGTATTTTAATATATGGAGGACTATGAGGAGTGTATTATATTATATGGAGCACTAAGTAGTGTATTATACGATATGGAGGACTGAGTGTATTTTAATATATGGAGGACTATGGGGAGTGTATTATACTATATGGAGGACTATGGAGCACATTATATTATATGGAGCACTATGGGGTGTGAACTGTAGATGTGCTGCTGATAACTTGATACTGTATAGGGACAGATTGATTCATTAGTGGTCATTCTGTCCCATCATTCTTTCTCAGATGATGGAAAGAGGCCGGGAAACAAGTGGTGAATGACTTCAATATTGTCGATCACTCATTTAGCAGCCTGAACTCAGCGAATGTAAATACAACCGAAATGCTTCTGTGTGATGTGTAATATGTTTTAGCATTTGGGGCCCCATTTAAACTTTGCCTAGGGCCCCACTTTGCCTAGGGCCCCACTTTGCCTAAAACCAGCCCTGAGTAGTACCTAATGATTTTACTTGGAAATCTGATATGCCGCTGAAACACAGTTATAGCATAAACTATTTTTAGTAGCTAATTGTGCCTAGTGGCTGCACCACTAAAAAAGGCCTAATGATTTTTACATGGAAATCTAGCTTTCTGATTTGCAACTGAAACACAGTTTTAGCACAATGATTTACAGTAACTAATTGGGCCTCGTGGCTGCACCACTATATTAGGCCTAACAATTTTTACATGGAAATCTGGCCTTTGAGTTGCCACTGAAACATAGTTTTAACACAATCGATTTGAGGTAGTTAATGGTGCTTCCAGAGACTGCCACACAGTTTTTGCACAATCTACATCGATGCTGGAAGATCGATTTCACACAGGATAAGTTCACTTTCAGCACCAGCACTAGTGCAGGAGAGACCTCTCTCACTGAGCAAATGGCGCCGCCAAAACAAGATGTCAACAAGATGCTTTTTATATGGCCAGGGACATGTGACTTCAACTAACCACAGAAGACTTTGTGTCATGACATTGTGGATGGATTCTGCGCACTGATTGGTTGCCGGAATCAACAAACACATACAGTTAACCCCTTAACGACTGCCGATATGCCTTTAACGGCGGTAATTAAGGGTACTTAAACCACAGCGCCGTTAATTCACGGCGCTGTGATTTAAGTGAATAGCGCCCCCCAGTGTCGGATTTTCTCCGGGGTCTCGGCTGCCAGGGGTAGCCGAGACCCCAGAGAACATGAATCGGTCGGTCTTTACCGACCCCCGCTTTTGCGATCGCCGTTATTAACCCTATAACGGCAACCGCAAAAAAAAAGCCGCAATTTTACATTTAATTTCTCTTTCCTCTGATGTGATCGCACATCAGAGGATAGAGAAATTGGGTCCCCGGTCCCCTCCCGGTACCTCTACCTTGTCCTCCGTCCCCTCCCGGTGGTCCCGCGCCCGCCGGCGTCATCCGATGGGTGCCGCCATCTTGAAAATGGCGGGCGCATGCGCAGTGCGCCCGCCGGGAATCTGCTGGCTCCGGCTGGCAGATTCCTTTCATTATTTTGATCACTATGATAAACGATCATAGTGATCAAAATTATAAAAATAGTACATAACCCCCCGTTTATCATCCCCGTATATAGGCACACATAATGAAATAAAAAAAATTTTTTTTTTTCAGTTTTCCATAAGGGTTAGGGTTGGGCTAGGGTTAAGGGTTAGGGTTGGGCTAGGGTTAAGGGTTAGGGTTGGGCTAGGGTTAAGGGTTAGGGTTGGGCTAGGGTTAAGGGTTAGGGTTGGGCTAGGGTTAAGGGTTAGGGTTGGGCTAGGGTTAAGGGTTAGGGTTGGGCTAGGGTTAAGGGTTAGGGTTGGGCTAGGGTTAAGGGTTAGGGTTGGGCTAGGGTTAAGGGTTAGGGTTAGGGCGAACTAGGATTAGGGTTAGGATTAGGATTAGGGATTAGGGGTGGGTTAGGGTTGGAGCAAGAATTGAGGGGTTTCCACTATTTACCAACTTTGGGGGTCTAAAAATTGGGGTCTAAAAAATCACTTTTGTGGAAATAAAAGACTTTTTATTTTCACGGCTCTGCGTTTATAAACTTCTGTGATGCGCTTGGGGGTTCAAAGTGCTCACCACACATCTAGATAAGTTCCTTCATGGGTCTAGTTTCCAAAATGGAGTCACTTGTTGGGGGTTTCCACTGTTTAGGCCCATCAGGGGCTCTGCAAACGCAACATGATGCCCGCAGACCATTCCATCAAAGTCTGCATTCCAAAATGGCACTCCTTCCCTTCCAAGCTCTCCCATGCACCCAAACAGTGGTTCCTCCCCACATATGGGGTATCAGCGTACTCAGGGCAAATCGCATAATAACTGTGGGTGTATGATTTCTCCTGTTACCCTTGTAAAAATAAAAATTTGGGGGCGAAAAGATCATTTTTGTGGAAAAAAAATGGATTTCTTATTTTCACGGCTCTACGTTATAAACTTCGGTGAAGCACTTGAAGGTTCAAAGTGCTCACCACACATCTAGATAAGTTCCTTAATGGGTCTAGTTTCCAAAATGGGGTCACTTGTTGGAGTTTTCCACTGTTTAGGCACATTAAGGGCTCTCCGAACGCAACATGGCATCCGATCTTAATTCTAGCCAATTCTGCGTTGAAAAAGTCAAACGGTGCTCCATCCCTTGCGAGCTCTGCCGTGTGCTGAAAAAGGGGTTTACCCCCACATATGGGGTATCGGCGTATTCAGGAGAAATTGTACAACAAATTTTGTGGTTGATTTTCTCTTTTAACACTTGTGAAAATAAAAAAAATTGGTTCTGAAGTAATTTTTTTCCAAAAAAAAGTTAAATGTTAATTTTTTCCATCCACATTGCTTTCGTTCCTGTGAAGCACTTAAAGGGTTAATAAACTTCTTGAATGTGGTTTTGAGCACCTTGAGGGGTCTAGTTTTTAGAATGGTGCCACTTTTGGGTATTTTCTGTCATGTACACCCCTCAAAATGACTTTAAATATGATGTGGTCCCTAAAAAAAATGGCTTTGTAAATTTTGTTGTAAAAATGAGAAATCGCTGGTCAACTTTTAACCCTTATAACTTCCTAACAGAAAAAAATTTTGCTTCCAAAATTGTGCTGATGTAAAGTAGACATGTGGGAAATGTTATTTATTAAGAAATTAATGTGACACATCTCTCTGATTTAAGGGCATAAAAATTTAAAGTTTTAAAATTGCAAAATTTTAAATTTTTTTGCCATATTGCTGTTTTTTTCATAAATAAACACAAGACTTATCGAAGAAATTTTACCACTAACATGAAGTACAATATGTCACGAAAAAACAGTCTCAGAATCAGCAGGATCCATTAAAGCGTTCCAGAGTTATAACCTCATAAAGGGACAGTGGTCAGAATTGTAAAAATTGGCCTGGTCATTAAGCTGCAAACTGGCTCTGTCGCTAAGGGGTTAAAGGAAGAGCAAAAACGAATGTGCCGCTGCTGCCACCTATCCACGTGCTCCTTTGAACTTGGCACACTCTGTACCCTCATCAAACTCTTTGAACTTGGCACACTCTGTACCCTCATCAAACTCATCCCTGCCACCTCCCCACTCATCATACAGCACTACTCTCATAGCCAAAGTAATAACAAAAGCATTAGTGGAAACACGATAATTTACCGAACTGTGATTGAGTTTTGCCTAATTGAGTAAAAATGCTTGTGAAGGGGGCACTTCTCCCTTACTAAGACTTGATCCCCCAGTCTTAGGGCCATCCCTTCTTGGGGAGTGACCTGAGGGTGTTCTAATTCACGGAGTCGGTTTTGCACCAGCCGTTGAATGGTCCGCAGCCGACAACGATGTTCTCGAACCCAAGAGTACACCCCCATCCACGGGTAGTCCTCCTCAGGCTCCAGCTCCAATTCTGTCAGTCCCTTCCAGGGCCGGCCGAAGAACACTGAATATGGCGTGAATCTTATGGTACTGTGTTTACGGTTGTTGTACGCCCACACCAATTCGGGGACAGACTCAGTCCAGCGTGCTTTCTGGTACTCTTCCAGTGTCCTTAGCATCTGAATCAGGGTGCGGTTAAATCTGATAAGTCCCGTTCCCCTGTGCATGGTAAGGGGTGGTCCGGGACTTATCAATTTTGTACAGCTGATGCAATTCTTCCATCACCTTCCCAAGGAAGCAGGCTCCTTGATCAGAATGGATTCGATTGGGACACCCGTACACCTGGATGAAGTGTTTGCAGATAGCATAGGCCATGGACTCAGCAGTTTGGTCCTGAGTGGGCGTGACTATGGCAAACTTGGAAAAGTGGTCGATCATCACTAGGCAGTGCTCATATCCCTGATGCGCTGGTCCAATTGTTAAGTAGTCTATGGCCAGTAGTTCCATGGCACCAGAGGATCTCACTGTCTCTGTGGGAGCACGCTGTTCCGGCGGCTCGACTAGTTCACAATTCCGGCACTGCTGGCATATTCTCTCCACGACATTCCTCAAGTGGGGGTGGTAGAATAAACGTTGGAGCCACTGGAATGTTTTTTATGACCCAAAGTGTGCTCTTTTCTCATGCGCCTCCTTAGCCACCTGTTCAACCAAGGACGAGGGGATGATCGTCTGCCAAACAAGATTAAGTTCAGGTTGTAGATACACTTTCCTGTACAGGATACCATCCTGCAACTGTAGCCATTCCCAATGACACAGCATACGTAACATCTCAGGAGACATAGATATTCTCTCACTCTGGCTAGGCACTTGTTCGGATAAGAGCCACCGCCTCAGCTGAGCTATCTCTCAATCTTCCTGCTGCATTCGGACGCACTCATCGTGGGGTTGCTCCAACAAACTTTTCTGTGTCCTTTCTTGAACTGTTTCCCGCATCGCTGCCATTGTCCTGGCAGTCCCTCCAAACTCTGGATCCTCTACAGCCTCCAAATCTTCATCCCGACTGGGCGCTGTTTTACGGTAGTTCACTCGAGAAAGGGCATCAGCATGAGTATTCTTCACTCCTTCCTGTAGGAGATCTTGTACTGAAATTTTGCCATTCGTGCCACCCAACGTTGCTCTAGGGCCCCTAGCTTTGCTGTCTCGTGGTGAGCCAACGGATTGTTATCCGTATGCACATGGACGTCCGAGCCGGCCAGATATTCTGCAAACTTCTCAGTCATTGCCCACACCAGTGCCAACAACTCCAGCTTAAACGAGCTGTAATTATCCGGATTTCGTTCCGAGTCATGTAAGGAGCGACTGGCGTATGCAATGGCATGCTCCTTTCCGTCCTGCATCTGCGAAAGCACTGCCTCGAGTCCTTGTAGGTTTCCATCGGTATGTAAGATAAACGGCTGTGTGAAGTCAGCATAGGCCAACACAGGGGCCTCTGTCAGGGCTTTCTTCAGGGCCTGAAATGCTCTCTCCTGGTGCTCTCCCCAGTGTATGTTCCTGTTCTTTGCAGAGGAGGGTACCCCTTTCAACAATTCCAGGAGGGGGTTTTTGATGCGGGTAAAGTCTTTTACAAAGCGCCAGAAGTATCCTGTGAGTTCCAGGAATGCTCGCACATCCTTCACGGCTTTTGGGGTCGGCCACTCATGCACCGCAGCAATTTTCTCCTGAGAGGGCCTTCAGCAGAGACAACATGCCCCAAATAGTCAATCTGAGTCCGGAAGAGGTGGCACTTCTGGAGTTTCACCTTCAACCCGTACTTTTGTAGCCAACTCAGAACTTGCTCCAGTCTTTGTAGATGTTCTTCAATGGTGGGAGCAAAGATGATGATATCGTCTAAGTAAATCAGAGTGGCTTCAAAGTTCAAGTCTCCCAGACATCTCTCCATGAGGCGCTGCAACATTCCCAGGGCGTTGGCTAGCCCGAAGGGCATGCGGTCGAATTCATATTATCCCATCAGAAGAATGAAAGCTGTCTTGGTTCGATCTTGTTCGGAAATGCGGACCTGCCAGTGTCCACTGGCCAGGTCTACTGTTGAAAAATACCTGGCTTTTCCCAGTGCCGACAAGGACTACTCTATCCGTGGTAGTGAATACGAGTCTCACACCGTACAGGCGGTGAGCCAGCGGTAATCTACACAGAAGCGTAATGTTCCATCCTTCTTTCGCAGTAAGACAATGGGGGCAGCCCACGGGCTCTGGCTCTCACGGATCACTCCTTTCTTCAACATCTGCGACAGCATTCCCTTTACTTCCTGATACATTTGTGGGGGTATCTGGTGATATCGCTCCTGTATCGGTGCCGCATCCCCAGTGGGTACCTCGTGGGTAGTGTTGAGCATTCCGATACCGCAAGTATCGGAATTCCGATACCGACTTCCGATATTTTTTCAATATCGGAATTCGGCATCGGAATCGGAAGTTCAGTTGATTGACGGCCTGACGTCATCATGATGCGCGGTGTGTGCGCATCATGATGCGCCGTCATTTCGGGCCTTCCGGGGGTCTCTGCCGGGGGGCTGTGCCGGCCTGCCGGGGGGCTGTGTGGACTGCCCGGGGTCTGTACCGGCCTGCCGGGGGGCTGTGCCGGCCTGCCGGTGGTCTGTGCACCCTGTGGGGGTCTGTACCGGCCTGCCGGGGGGCTGTGCCGGCCTGCCGGGGGGCTGTGCTGATGTCCGGGGGTCTGTGCAAGCATCGTCCGATGGGACTACAAGTCCCATCGGGCGATGCCTGCTACCATGACAGTGATTGACACATTAGCCAATGATGGGACAGTAGTAGTCCCATCATCCGGCTAATGTGTTAAATGTTAAAAAAAAAAAAAAAAATACTACATGCATGCTACATACATGCTACATATATACTGCATGCTACATGCATGCTACATGCATGCTACATGCATGCTACATGCATGCTACATGCATGCTACATACATGCTTACTACATACATACTGCATGCTACATGCATGCTACATACATGCATGCTACATGCATGCTACATGCATGCTACATGCATGCTACATGCATGCTACATATATACTACATACATGCTACATACATACTGCATGCTACATACATACTACATACTGCATGCATGCTACATACATACTACATACATACTACATGCATGCTACATACATACCACATATATACTACATACATACAATACATACATAGACATACAGTACATATAACATAGAGTAACATACTTACCAATACTTGTCACATTGTTCTCCGAAGCCATTGTCTTTTCCGGGATAAATATTAACATAACAAACCACAAAAATACTCACCCACGATCCGAAGCAGTCCACGAGTGTGTCCCACGACGATCTTGGGTAGAGAACTGCAGCATCAGATGATGCTGCCGTTCTCTACGGGCTGCAGGAATCCAATGACGGAAGGTAGGTATCCTTCCGCACTGTATTCCTCCGCCACTTAAAAAAAAAAAGTCCCTAGTCTCACTTTATGCCATTGCTGTGTGGGAATTTCCCACACAGCAATGGCATAAAGTGAGACTAGGGACTTTTTTTTTTTTTTTTTTTTTAAGTGGCGGAGGAATACAGTGCGGAAGGATACCTACCTTCCGTCATTGGATTCCTGCAGCCCGTAGAGAACGGCAGCATCATCTGATGCTGCAGTTCTCTACCCAAGATCGTCGTGGGACACACTCGTGGACTGCTTCGGATCGTGGGTGAGTATTTTTGTGGTTTGTTATGTTAATATTTATCCCGGAAAAGACAATGGCTTCGGGGAACAATGTGACAAGTATTGGTAAGTATGTTACTCTGTTATATGTACTGTATGTCTATGTATGTATTGTATGTATTGTATGTATTGTATGTATTGTATGTATTGTATGTATTGTATGTATTGTATGTATTGTATGTATTGTATGTGTAGTGTGTAGTGTGTAGTGTGTAGTGTGTAGTGTGTAGTGTGTAGTGTGTAGTGTGTAGTGTGTAGTGTGTAGTGTGTAGTGTGTAGTGTGTAGTGTGTAGTGTGTAGTGTGTAGTGTGTAGTGTGTAGTGTGTAGTGTGTAGTGTGTAGTGTGTAGTGTGTAGTGTGTAGTGTGTAGTGTGTAGTGTGTAGTGTGTAGTGTGTAGTGTGTAGTGTGTAGTGTGTAGTGTGTAGTATATTTTTTTTTTTTTTTTTTTTTTTTTTTTTTTTTTTTTACATTTAACACATTAGCCGGATGATGGGACTACTACTGTCCCATCATTGGCTAATGTGTCAATCACTGTCATGGTAGCAGGCATCGCCCGATGGGACTTGTAGTCCCATCGGACGATGCCTGCACAGCCCCCCGGCAGGCCGGCACAGCCCCCCCGCAGGCCGGCACAGACCACCGGCAGGCCGGCACAGACCACCGGAGCCTGCACAGACCCCCTGGCAGGCCGGCACAGCCCCCCGAAAGGCCCGTACAGACCCCAGAGAGGCTGTACAAGGGCAGGAAAGGGTTTTTCTTATTCCGATACCGGAAGTCCCATAGACTTGAATGGGACTTCCGGTATCGGAATCGGCGATACCGATACTTTTTTTAAAGATCGGCCGATACCATCCGATACGATACTTTGAAGTATCGGACGGTATCGCTCAACTCTACCCGTGGGTGATAGCCGTCATGCTCCCAAAATCTTCTTCATCTTTTGCGAACACCTTCTGATATTTTCCTAACAAGGCTTCCACCCGAGGAACTTGCTGAGAGGCCAGTTCTGAGAGTTCTGCCCGCATGTGCTCTAGTATCCGTCGGTCTTGTTGCAGCAACCTGGGATCTGGAGTGGCCTTTGCCTTTACAGTCACCAGCCACGGGTCTTCTGGCTTTACAGTCAGCTGTACTGCGTCAGATGGTACCAACCCGTCCAGCATGCCCAGGATGTGGGCCACTTCACCCCTTGGAGGCAGAATCAAGTCAGTCTCTCCCAAATTCACACAGCGAATGAGGACGGTGCCATCCCGCACAGTGGCCAAGGTCTGTGCGACCAATATTCCTTACGGTAATTGATCAGCTTGGCTGGGTTCCACTTGGACCTCCACTCCTTCAAGGGGAATACCTGCTCAGACAGGCAGGGGAAGCATGGTCTGTCCAGGGGGCAACACTCGATTCAAAGAAGCGGGGGTGATGATCTTGCCTAGTTCTTTCCCACTGCTGCATATTTCTCGAACCTGGGCTGTCCGTATCAGCTGCTGAAAGACCCTCTTCTGTGGGGTGTGGTCGCTCCATTGTGGCAGGGATTGGTCTGAAGACACATTGACAAGAATACTCCCGAGGTCTTTAAGCACGTTCATGCCCAGGGTTATGGTATGATCCCTAGCAGCTTCTCCATCTATCAGCACTACTCCTTTTCTCCCCACATCTTTTCCACAGACTTCTATGTTCAGCCATACCACCACTGCGACCGGGATGGGTAAATGGTTTGCCACCGTAAGCTTCATGACAGGGCCCCATTCAGGTCGCAGCACCTCTGTGAAGTGTCTGCGATAAAAATTTTTGGGCATGGTGGTCACTTGCGAACTGGTGTCTATCAGGCACAGCACAGCTCTTCCATTGATTTCGGCCCAGACCAGGGGGCATGTGGAAACAAGGCTGGTGGGACTCTTTGAACTCCTCCTCTGCTCTTCACGCTCCGGGCAGTGTCCCTCATGCTCGGAGCCACCTAGTTTAATGGAGGCCGTAGGGTTGGTTGGCTCCGCTGGGGACACCACCGGGCAATGTGATCTGGCTCTCCACAAGTATAATGTAGGGAATGTGGAAAACCACAAAAAATGCTACCATAGATCCACAATATTAAAGTATAAAGCGTCTTTATTAGATAATGGACAGAAAAGGACAGCTGGAGGACATGTGCAAAATAGCAACCAAAGTGCAAATAGTGCAAAAATGTAAAATGAGCAGTCTAGCCACAGTCAAACCCCGTTACAAAATAAACCATTACTCATATTCAAAATACCAAAGAGTAAGGAGGTAAATATTACGCCTAAAAGGGGGCGTAAGGAGCCCTAGAGCTCCAAAACGCGCGTCGGGGAGAAGAGCAGCCCGCCCGGTCATCCTGAACCTTCAGTGAGGTAATATTGCGGGGAAGTAACCCTTTCAGGGTACTTTGGGCGCATGTTTAATAGTGCTGGGAATCTTCCCTATATTCCCATAGTGTGCTCCAGCAATAAAGCTGATTCTGCCTTGTGGCAGTATTTAAATGGGATTTGATTGCTTAATCTATAGAGCACGTATGGGGAATAGATACGGGCACTATTTTTCCCATTTTTGTTATTATACACGGACTCAACATGCGCAGCCAGTCCAATATATAGGACAGTCCATCTTTACCCCCTAATCATTGATAAAGTCCTTTTAGGCGTACTATTTACCTCCTTACTCTTTGGTATTTTGAATATGAGTAATGGTTTATTTTGTAACGGGGTTTGACTGTGGCTAGACTGCTCGTTTTACATTTTTGCACTATTTGCACTTTGGTTGCTATTTTGCACATGTCCTCCAGCTGTCCTTTTCTGTCCATTATCTAATAAAGACGCTTTATACTTTAATATTGTGGATCTATGGTCGCATTTTTTCTGTGGTTTTCCACATTCCCTACATTATAAGTTTTAGCGATTGATCCTTGATGGTCCGGGTTTCACTGCACCTGTGTGTCAACTTGTGACATACAGGATGCAATGCTATACCATTGCTATTGTGGTTTCTCCATAAGTATAGCATATGACGGGAAGTCTCCTCTGGGTAGCTGCAACTTCTCTTCGGGGAACAGCTCCTCTATCTCGCACCAGTGAACCGGGCCTCTCTGCCTTGGTCCTCCTGGAAGCCACCATTTCTTCGCAGAACTGGCTGATCTCCATTCTCGGGTCTTTTACCCATCGGGGGACTTTGTCTGCGGGGGTGGTTGCCTCCCCGGTCTGCAGCTTTCCCACCGGCCCTGACACGTCTTGTTCCTGCTCGTGCGTGCGCACCTCACTACCAACTTCAGAGAAGGTCATGTCTGGTTTTACCCGCAGGCGCTCTTGCATAGCCTGCTTCATCATTCCGTCACGCAACCCCGTCACCATCTGGTCTCTGAGCACCACATCTACTGACCCTACGTCTACCCCATCCTTCCATTTAATGGCAGTGTGGAGCTCTTGTAGGGCGTTCATAAACTGAGTCACGGTCTTCCCCTCTCTTTGTACCCAGTGGAACAGTCGCATATGGAGTTCCCCTATGTCGGTGTGGTCCCTGTTGTGAATTCTCTCTCTGGCTTCCCTTTGATTACTGAAGATAGTGGAGCTGGTCAGATTGAGAGTTCTCTTTCTGGGCTCCCTCTCATGGTTACTGGAGGTAGTGGAGCCGATCTGATTGACAGAGGCTTGCCACCTGATAATGAGGAAGACAATTGGAGATCTGGGGTTTCTGATTGGGATTTAATTTAGGCTTACTGTGCGCTGCTGAGATCAGGATAAAGTCACCACATGAGATACTTTTAAACTCTTTATTCCCAACGCGTTTCGAAATGAAAAACCATTTCTTCCTCAGGGGATGGCAAGTAGTCATCCCCTGAGGAAGAAATGGTTTTTCATTTCGAAACGCGTTGGAAATAAAGAGTTTAAAAGTATCTCATGTGGTGACTTTATCCTGATCTCAGCAGCGCACAGTAAGCCTAAATTATTCATCCAAAAGGAAATATATTGACGGTCACGGTTGTGAACCTCGGGCGTGCAGCAGGCTGACATTGATTTATATGCTTTTATTCACTCTGGAGAAGGTGAGTAGATTCCATCTGAATTTATTTCATTTTTTACCCAGATAAGACCCTATTGCGCTTTTTCTTTCCTTAGTTTTATCCTGATTGGGATTTAAGACAGCTGACTCCCTCTATCCCTGCTGGTGATTTTCTTCCTGCTCCTGCTGAGGTCTAATGTCTCCTGCTCTTTCCCTGCATGTTCAGCTAAGTGGTTCATTTGCTATTCTGTTTGCATTTGATCTGGTTTTGTCTATCTCTGTTTGGTGCTGGTCAGCCAGCTCTGGCTGGAGCTGTGCTGAATCACCGCCCATATGTTACTGCATGTGCCAGTTTGTTTTGTCCCCTTTTATATTGGTCTCTTTTTGCTTTGCTTTCAGAATATACCAGAGTGCTGATATAGTGGGGGGTGAAGTCGTGCGACTTCAGTGTTTTTGTGCATCAGACGTGTTGGACTTTTTGCAGGGTTTTTTGCATGATTGCAGACAGTGTCTTTCCTTTCCTGTCCTGTCTAGTCAGTGTGGGCCCCATCGTTTGCTCAGTCTATTTTTCTGCCTGCGTTTGTGTTTTTATCTTGTCTCGCCGACAATGTTTGGGGGCTATCTATTCCTATGGGGTCTGCTCCGGGGCAGTTTAGATTTCCCCTTTCTTGCTTCAGGCTTAGTTAGCTCTCCAAGTGTGCCAAGTTGTCTAGGATCATCGTAGGTACGCTCCACGGCTACTGCTAGCTGTGTGGACAGGATCAGAGGTCTGCAATCCGCTTAGATACCAACCTCTCTGGTTTTCTGTGGCTTAGCCTGGGCCTGCTATTCTCCTCAGTGACCCATTCATAACAGCTCCCCATGTGTCTCCTCTAGTATACGCAGCACCTTGCCCAGAGTGTTTCTTTCCCAGGGGGGCCTATGCATGACAGAGTCCAGTGCCTCCCCCTCTAGGGCCATCAATGCAATCTCTACCTCTAATGCTGGTGCCAAGGGGTGCATCCGCAACAGCCCCTGAATTCTCTCTGTCCAGTTCCACAACATCACATTGTTCCCCGTAAAGCTCAGCAGATTATTCAACATGGCTCCCAGGGAAATGCTAGTCTTGGGGCCTTCCCTGACTGCTTGGTCCGCCCCTTCTGCACCTTCGTTTGACATCCTGCCGACAACACCAAGTGTAATAAGGTGCAGGAGAAGAGTATGTCACCACGGAACAGACGGACCAACAGTTAAAGGAGGTTTATTTACAGGGAATAACACTGGCAGAATTAACAGTGTAGATATGAATATAATATGAAAACAAATTAAGCAAGCAGCCAAATGGCATGAACAGTATTGAAAAGTAAAAAAGGTAATTTTCCTATGGGGAACTTATCAGTATGCAGGGGTCTTGATTGAAGGAGTCACTCTTCTCCAACATTGGCGCTGAATCACCAGCAGTGCTTGTAGTCTGAAGTACTCTGTATCCTGTGCCTTTAACAATGTCCAGCCAAAATATGTAGTGTTACTGCGGGAGCCAGAGGGGCATGAGACAAATGATATCCCCTATGCTCCAAGTCCTTCTTTCCAACTCCACAGCGGTGCTTCCCCACCGGAATCGGGGGCTCTGCATTAACACAAGGGTCACCAAAACTTTGTACATGGTACAGTTTCTTTGCAGGGAAGCGTCTTGTCACAGCACACAGTCCCTTTGCAGGGAAATGTCTTATCACTGAGGTGAGAGCGCAACCGTCCTGTCACTGCATTACCCGGCTTCACGTACTCACAGTCCACAGTCTTTGCACACGGTCCCTCTGACTCTGCCTGTTGTAACGGAGATCTCTGTCTCTCCCGGTCTGTGTCAGCGTCCTGCCCTCTCTGCTGTCTGCGCAACTCTGAGGAAGGCGCGTGGTGTTTTATCGCTCTCTGCTCTCCTCCCTTCCTGTTCCTGGCTCTAAACAGGCTGCTTTTGTCTCCCCAGGGAACCTTCTGCCCTGCTCATTGGTTCCGGGCATGGAGCAGAGAAGGCAACTCTCCCTCGGCTCTTCCTGTACTTCACCCCCTTACAGTTATGTGCCCGAAAATGGTACCAATAAAAATGTCAGCTCATCCTGCAAAAAAGAAGCCTTCAAATGACTGTTGGCTGAAATATGGAAAAATTATAGCTCTCAAAATGCGGCGATGCAAAAATTTCTTACAAAAAATCTTCCAAAAAAGAGTCTTTTAGTGTGTGACAGAAGCTAAACATGAAAAAAGGATATAAATCTGGTATCTCTGTAATCGATATGACCAGAATAATAAAGTCGCCTAATCAGTAATACCACACGAGGAACGGCGTAAAAAATAAAACTAATTCTTCACCTTTTGTTGATTTGTTCATTCTGCCTCCCAAAGATTGCAATAAGGCGATCATAGTGGTTTACCCCCACATATGGGGTATCAACGTACTCAGGATAAATTGCACAACAATTGTTGGGGTCCTATTTCTCCTGTTACCCTTGTGAAAATAAAAATTTGGGGGCAAAAAGATCATTTTTATGGAAAAAAATAAGACTTTTTAATTTTACGGCTCTACATTATAAACTTCTGTGAAGCACTTGGGGGTTCAAAGTGCTCACCACACAACTAGATAAGCTCCTTTGTGGGTCTAGTTTCCAAAATGGGGTCACTTGTGGGGGGTTTCCACTGTTTAGGCACATCAGGGGCTCTCTAAACGCGACATGGCGTCTTATCTCAATTCCTGCCAAAAAAGTCAAATGGCGCTCCTTCCCTTTCGAAAGCTGCCATGCACCCAAACAGTGGTTTACACCCACATATGGGGTATCAGCATACTCAGTACAAATTTCACAATAACTTTTGATGTCCTGTTACTCTTGTCTAAATAAAAATTTGGGGGCAAAGATCATTTTTGTGGAAAAAAAATGATTTTTTAATTTTACGGCTCTACGTAATAAACTTCTGTGAAGCCCTTGGGGGTTCAAAGTGCTCACCACACATTTAGATCAGTTCCTTGGTGGGTCTAGTTTCCAAAATGGGGTCACTTATCCGGTGTTTCCACTGTTTAGGTACATCAGCGGCTCTCCAAACACGACATGGCGTCCGCTCTAGATTCCAGCCAATTTGACATTCAAAATCTCAAATGATGCTCCTTCCCTTCTGAACACTGCCGTGCACCTAAAGATTGGTCTTCCTCCACACATGGGGTATCGGTGTACTCAGGAGAAATTGCACAACAAATATGTGGTTCATTTTCTCCTGATACCCTTGACAAAATATAAAAAATTGTGTCCGAAGAAAAATTTTTGTGAAAAAAAGTTAAATGTTCATTTTTTTGCTTCAATTCTTGTGAAGCACCTAAAGGGTTAATAAACTTCTTGAATGTGGTTGGTTTTGAACACCTTGAGGGGTGCAGTTTTTAGAATGGTGTCACTTTTGGGTATTTTCTGTTATATTGACTCCCAAACTCACTTCAAATGTGAGGAGGTCCTTAAAAAAAAATGGTTTTGTAAATTTTTTTGAAAAAATGAGAAATCGCTGGTCAACTTTTAATCCTTATAATTTCCTAACAAAAAAAATGTTTCCAAAATTTTGCTGATGTAAAGTTGACTTGGGGGAAATGTTATTTATTATCTATTTTGTGTGCCATCACTCTCTGATTTAAGGGTACAAAAATTAAAAGTTTGGAAATTAGAACATTTTCTAAATTTTCGCCTTACTTCCATTTTTTTCACAAATAAACGCAAGTCATAGCGAAGAAATTTTACCATTAGCATGAAGTACAATATGTCACGAAAAAACATTCTCAGAACCAACGGGATCTGTTGAAGTGTTCCAGAGTTATTACCACATAAAATGACAGCGGTCAGAATTGTAAAATTTGGCCTGGTCATGAAGGTGAAAACAGGCTTGGGGGTGTGAAAGGGTTAAGTTTCCCAGCGTTTGCTGGGGAGTCTCAAGAGGAATGTCATTAAGGGGTTGAGGTTATAGTCACTTTCACTTTGTTTTACTTCCCTGAAATGGAATGTCATCAGGGCTCTGGCGCTATGCCCACTCTCAACAGCTGGTTTCACTACTTTGAAATTGAAAGTTATTAGTGATGTCAGTGTGCTCTCCCTGCTCAGCACATTCTCTTTATTTCAATGTGCACTGGCTATGCACTCCCTCATGATCTTGTCAAAATTGAAATAAGATAAGAGATAACATAGTGAGCAAGCAATAGATTTGACAACCAGTGTTTGCTCAATAAAGAGAGGTAGCACACTGCAAGTGGGTAACGAAAGGGAGAGATCATGTTTACAAGGATAGCATATTGATCAAACATTGAAATTGACAATTGGCACATGATCAGTTGAACAGAGATCAGCTCAGCTCATTAAATGGATTTAACTAATGACTTCCAATTTTTGGACAGTGAAAACAACTGCGGGGAAGGACTCCAGTTTTGACATCCTATTTCAGGGTGATAAAAGAAGCATTGGAAGTGAATGCAGTTCTAGCCCCTTGATGACAACCTGTTTGAGACTCTCCAGTGCATTCTAGAAAACTTAAACTGAACATCATCAGAAGTGGTATAAAAAGTACTAAAACATGAAATTGGCACAGAGAGTAAATTGCAGGGAATTTTCAGTTTATATATAGTGATAGGCGAGCATGCTCGGAAGTGCTTGATGCTTGCCCGAGCATCTCGCTGCTCGCAATGCTCGGCAAGCGCCGAGTATTTCCAGGGTTGCCCGACAGGAACTCATGTCCCCACCCTGCATGCTTTAGAGCGCCAATCAACATGCAGGGATTGTTTGCCACACACTGCAATGCCACAGGCATGTCGGTTGTGGCATTACAATGATTGACTGGCTGCACAGCATTATCAGGTTTAAATCAGACATGGCGCCGCCCTGCTCGTCAGTCAGCTCTGGACTTAGGCAGTGTAGGGAGAGTTGCTGCAGAGAGAGGGACAGAATTGGTGGTGTATAAGGGTCTGTGCACACATTACAGATTCTGCTGCGGAACCGCAGCTGATTTGGCCCTGCGGATCCACAGAAGATTCTCCTGCGGTGTACAGAACCATTAAATTCAATGCAAAATAAACACTGTGCAGCGCGCGGATATGCAGCAGTTTTGAATCCGCAGCATGTCAATTCTTTGTGTGGATCCCACAGCATTTTTACACCTGCTCCATTATAGGTATCTGCAGGTGTGGGTATACCATATTGAATACACAAAGCCTTCTAAACCAACAGTCCTTCTGAGGACTATTTACAGTGTATATAGATGTCAGTGGTAGGTAGGCTAGGCATTGTATGTGGCATGCTACATTGCATACAGCAAGAGGGTCCATTCAATTACTGTCTGCTGCTGCTTATTACAAATACATAGCAACAGATATCAGAGGCCAAGAATATTTTTCTTACATCTTGATCCTTATTATTTTCTTCAAAAGCAATCCAGAGCACATGGTTTTTGCTCCATTTCCTTGATGGCAGTGCATAATACAGCCAGATCCTTTCCATATTACAGTGGTAAAATCCAGCTATTTTAAACAGGGGTTTGGCCGTCACAGATATCACATCTGAGTACGCAGACAATTCTGCCATTTCTGGGCTACTGTCAAATTTTGTTGGACTGTCTTATACAAGTTATTAAAAATTACAGAAAACTAGTCTGAACAGGTGCATACCAAAAAAACAGCTTACATATCAAAATGAGGAAATGGTTACTGTTGTGAGTTCATTTTTCCCTTCACCGTTGAGGTCTGATGAACTCCCTCTTCTGGTGAAGGAAGGTAGTGAGGCTGATTACCAAACACCTGTGCAGGTAGATGATGACTGGGTGGCTGGAGTTGATGACTGGATATAAGGCAGCCGACGCCCTTCTTCCTGGCTGGTGATTTTCCTGCTGGATTCTTGGAGACCAGCCTGATTCCTGCTTCTCAAAGCTAAGTTTTTTTGCTCTGCGTTTGTTCACTTTATTTTTGGTTTTGTTTTGCTCTGTTTTTTAGAGTTCAGCGCCGGGGGTGAGCTGAATTCCATTTGTCTCTGATCTTTTGATCTTTTGCTCTGTCTTCAGAATATACCTAAGTGCTGATATAGTCTTTTGAAGTCTAGCGACTTCAGGGCCTGTATTTCCTATCAGTCGGCACCTTTTGGATAGGGTTTTTGCAGATGGCAGACTGCTGCTTTCCTATCCTGTCCTATTTAGTTAGCTTGGGCCCCATCATTTGCTCAACCTATCTTTCTATCTGTGTTAGTGTTTTCATCTTGCTTCACTGTCCTTATATGTTGGGGGCTGCCTATTGCTTTGGGGTCTGCTCTGGGGCAGTTTAGTTTTCCCCTTTCTGTCTTTAGGCTATTTAGCTCTCCGGCTGTGATCGAGGGGTCTAGGGCACCATAGGAACCCCCCATGGCTACTGCTAGTTGTTGTGGATGGGTTCAGGGGTCTGCAATCCGATGGCTGCCAACCTCTCTGGTTTTTCTGGACTTAGCTAGTATTTTGTTTTTTCCTCCTTCTGTGACTCATCATAACAGTATCACCAGACCTTACTGCAGGTCCTAGGGTACTCAATAGCAGGAAAGAATTGTAAAAAAAAAAGTGTCAATTTTTTTTGAGCATATTTTTTCCTCTATATCTCTGAGGCCGTAGGGGGAATTTTTCTCTCAATGGAGATGAAGCAATTGTCTGATCATGTGGAGCAGCTTGCTGCAGAAGTGCGGGGAATTTCCGCCTATCTTGCTCATTCACATGCTGCTGAACCAAAGATTCCTACTCCTGATGTGTTTTTTGGGGATCGGTCTAAGTTTTTGAATTTCAAGAATAATTGTAAATTATTTTTTGCCTTGAAGCCTAACTCATCGGGGAGCCCTGCGCAGCAGGTTAAAATTGTCATCTCTTTGCTGCGCGGCGATCCCCAGGATTGGGCGTTTTCTTTGAAACCTGATGATCCTATTCTAAATAATGTGAATGCATTTTTTCAAGCCTTGGGGTTGTTGTATGATGAACCTAATGCTACTGATCAGGCTGAAAAGGCCCTGTTGGCATTGAGCCAGGGTCGGGATTCGGCAGAGTTGTACTGTCAAATTCCGAAAGTGGGCGGTCCTTACTACCTGGAATGATGGTGCCTTGGCAGCTCTCTTTCGGAAAGGTTTGTCAGAAACTGTAAAATATACTATGGTGGGATTTCCTGTTCCCTCTGGTCTTGACGATTCTATGTCATTAGCCATTCAGGTTGATCGGCGTATAAGTGAACGCAAAACTACACGAGAGATGTTGCCACCTGTTGAACAAATATCTGAACCTATGCAATGTGATAGAGTTTTGTCTAGGGCGCAAAGTCAGGAGTTCAGAAGGCGTAATAAGCTGTGTTTTTTGTTTTTTTTTTGTGGAGATGCCTCGCATACTATTTCTGTCTGCCCTAAACGAGAGAAACGTTGTGCACACACGTTTTCTGTGGGTGGTGTTCAACCTAAGTTTCTTCTGGCAATTACTCTGATCTGCTCCCTGTCCACATTTTCCGCAAAAGCTTTTGTGGATTCAGGAGCGGCTCTGAACCTGATGGACTTGGATTTTGCTAAACGTTGTGGATTTCCTATGACACCTCTGCGGATGCCTATCCCTTTGAAGGGTATTGATGCCACTCCTTTGGCGAAGAATAAACCTCAGTTTTGGACCCAGGTGGTAATGCGGGTCGCCACAGACCATCAAGAAAATTGCAGATTTTTGGTGTTGCATAATTTGCATGATACCATTGTTCTGGGGTTTCCCTGGTTGCAAATCCATAATCCAGTTCTGGATTGGAAATCTTTGTCTGTGGTGAGTTGGGGTTGTCGGTGTGCCCTTAGTGATGCTCCTGTTTTCTCCACCTCTCCCCAGTCACATGATGTTCCTGACTATTTGGCTGACTTTTATGATGTATTTAGTGAGAATGAGTCTGCGTCTTTGCCTCCTCATAGGAGTTATGACTGTGCAATTGAGCTGAACCCGGGGTGTAAATTCCCCAAGGGTCGGCTTTTCAATTTATCTGTACCCGAGCACGAGGCTATGCGATCCTACATTAAGGAGTCGTTGGAGAAGGGTCATATTTGACCATCCTCTTCACCCTTAGGTGCTGGGTTTTTTTTCGTGACTAAAAAAAGATGGTTCATTAAGGCCTTGTATTGACTATCGTGCCCTCAACAAAATTACTGTTAAATATCAGTGTCCGTTACCCCTGATTTCTGATCTATTCTCCAGAGTTAAAGGTGCTTGCTGGTTTACCAAGCTTGACCTCAGGGGGGCGTATAATCTTATTCACATTAAGCATGGGGATGAATGGAAGACGGCGTTTAATACTCCGGAAGGACATTTTGAGTACCTGGTGATGCCTTTTGGGCTCACTAATGCCCCTTCTGTCTTCCAGTGCTTCATGAACGATATATTCCGAGACTTTGTGGATAAATTTTTGATTATCTATCTGGATGATATTTTGATCTTCTCCAAGAATTGGGACTCTCATGTGGAACATGTTCGGACTGTGTTCCGGATTTTGAGGGAAAATTCCCTGTATGTCAAGGGATCGAAATGCCTTTTTGGGGTGCAGAAAATTTCATTTTTGGGATTTATTTTGTCTCCGTCAACTATTGAAATGGACCCGGCCAAGGTACAAGCCATTTATGATTGGGTTCAGCCCACTTCTTTGAAGGCCCTCCAGAAGTTTTTGGGTTTTGCTAATTTTTATCGGAAATTTATAGCTAATTTTTCTGGTATTGCCAAGCCATTGACTGATTTGACTCGGAAGGGTGCTGAATTGGTCTCCGGAGGCTGTTTCTTCCTTTCAGGAGCTGAAGCGAAGATTCACTTCTGCTCCGGTTTTGCGGCAACCTGATGTCTCACTCCTGTTTCAGGTGGAGGTGGACGCTTCTGAGATTGGTGCAGGAGCGGTGTTGTCCCAAAAAGATCCTGTGACATCTAAAAAGAATCCTTGTGCTTTCTTTTCCCGAAAGTTCTCCCCATCCAAACGTAACTATAATGTGGGGAATCGGGAACTGTTGGCCATGAAATGGGCATTTGAGGAGTGGAGACATTGGTTGGAGGGAGCCAAACACCAAGTCGTGGTCCTTACTGACCACAAGAATTTGATTTACCTGGAGTCGGCCAAGCACTTGAATCCTAGACAGGCTAGGTGGGCCTTGTTTTTCACACGTTTTGATTTTGTGGTCTCTTTTCTTCCGGGCACTAAGAATGTCAAGGCAGACGCCCTCTCTAGGAGTTTCCTTGCTGATTCTCCTGTTGTGACCAAGCCTGCTACCATCTTAGGCGAGGGGGTAGTTCTTTCTGCTATCTCGCCCGATTTGAGACGTGCTCTGCAAGAGTTTCAGGAGGACAAACCTGAGCATTGTCCCAGTGGAAAGTTGTATGTTCTTGACCAGTGGAGGAAGAGAGTGATGTCTGAAGTTCATTGCTCTGCATTGGCTGGTCATCCAGGTATTTTTGGCACTAGAGATCTGGTGAGTCGGTCTTTTTGGTGGCCCGCCTTGTCTCATGATGTCAGGAATTTTGTGCAGTCTAGTGGGTTGTTAATGCCTTTGCCGGTGCCCAGGAGGCCATGGACCCATATTTCAATGGATTTTATTTCTGATATGCCTGTCTCTCAGAGAAAGACTGTTATTTGGGTGATTTGTGATAGATTCTCTAAGATGGTCCATCTTGTACCACTCCCTAAGTTGCCATCTTCCTCTGAGTTGGTGCCCTTGTTTTTGCAACAGGTGGTTCGCTTGCATGGGATTCCTGAGAACATTGTATCTGACAGAGGAGTTCAGTTTGTGTCTTGATTTTGGAGGACTTTCTGTTCCAAGTTGGGAATTCAGTTGTCCTTCTCCTCTGCGTTTCACCCTCAGACCAATGGGCAGACAGAGAGAACAAACCAGACTTTGGAGTCGTATTTGAGATGTTTTATTTCTGCCGATCAGGATGATTGGGTTTCATTTTTGCCCTTGGCCGAATTTGCTTTAAATAATAGAGCTAGTTCTGCCACTTTGATGTCACCTTTTTTTGTAACTTTGGGTTTCACCCTCGATTTTCTTCAGGGCAGGTGGAGCCTTCTGCCTGCCCAGGTGTTGACACTGTGGTGGAGAGAATGCACCAGATCTGGGACCAAGTGGTGGATTAGTTGTCTCTCTCCCAGGAAAAGGCCCAGCGGTTTTCCAACCGGCGTAGGACCGTTGGTCCCCAGTTTAAGGTGGGTGATATGGTTTGGTTGTCATCAAAAAATATCGCTATGAAGGTGGCTTCTCCTAAGTTTAAGCCTAGATTTATTGGACCTTGCAAGATTTTGGAGATTATTAATCCGGTCTCTTTTCGGTTGGCTCTTCCTGTCACATTTAAAATTCATAATGTGTTTCATAAGTCCTTGTTGAAGACGTTTGTTGAACCAGTAGTTCCTGTGGTGGCACCTCCTGACCCTGTATTGGTTGAAGGTAACATGGAATATGAGGTAGAGAAGATACTGGATTCCCTTCTGGCTAGACGTAGACTCCAGTATTTGGTTAAGTGGAAGGGTTATGGTCAGGAGGATAATTCCTGGGTCTCTGCCTCTCATATTCATGCCGAAGGATTGGTGCTCGCCTTTCATCGGGCTCACCCTGATCGCCCTGGTGGCATGGATGAGGGTTCGGTGACCCCTCCTCAAGGGGGAGGTACTGTTGTGAGTTCATTTTTCCCTTCACCGTTGAGGTCTGATGAACTCCCTCTTCTGGTGAAGGAAGGTAATGAGGCTGATTACCAAACACCTGTGCAGGTAGATGACTGGGTGGCTGGAATTGATGACTGGATATAAGGCAGCCGACGCCATTCTTCGTGGCTGGTGATTTTCCTGCTGGATTCTTGGAGACCAGCCTGATTCCTGCTTCTCAAAGCTAAGTTTTTTTGCTCTGCGTTTGTTCACTTTAGTTTTTGGTTTTGTTTTGCTCTGTTTTTTGGAGTTCAGCCATCTCCGGCCGGGGGTGAGCTGAATTCCATTTTTGTCTCTGATCTTTTGATCTTTTGCTCTGTCTTCAGAATATACCTGAGTGCTGATAGTCTTTTGAAGTCTAGCGACTTCAGGGCCTGTATTTCCTATCAGTCGGTTGGCACCTTTTGGATAGGGTTTTTGCGGATGGCAGACAGCAGCTTTCCTATCCTGTCCTATTTAGTTAGCTTGGGCCCCATCATTTGCTCAACCTATCTTTCTATCTGTGTTAGTGTTTTCATCTTGCTTCACCGTCATTATATGTTGGGGGCTGCCTATTGCTTTGGGGTCTGCTCTGGGGCAGTTTAGTTTTCCCCTTTCTGTCTTTAGGTTATTTAGCTCTCCGGCTGTGATTGAGGGGTCTAGGGCACCGTAGGAACCCCCCATGGCTACTGCTAGTTGTTGTGGATGGGTTCAGGGGTCTGCAATCCGATAGCTGCCAACCTCTCTGGTTTTTCTGGACTTAGCTAGTATTTTGTTTTTTCCTCCTTCGGTGACTCATCATAGCAGGTTACACTCAATTGCATTAAGGCATATCAATGTGAAATACAAGAAGTGTGAATAGCGTAATGGCTTTTGAAATTTAGGAAAAACACATGAGATACTCAGCACAATTTGGCCAAAAAATGTGAGCCCATTCACCAACGTCAAGGTGATCTCATTGAATGGGTCCCTGACCTGACTGCCTAATGTGAACACTTACCTCTGGCTAATAACTTGGTAAAGCCTGTATTCACCAATCTGTGATTTTAATTCCATCCAATCACATTTGTTTCTGACCTTCCTATAAATACAGGCTTTACCAAGTTGCACCTTGAGCTGGTGGACCGTGGCCTTGATGGGTAAAAAAGGAAATGTGGGTCACCCCTCTGATGCTCAGTGGTGGCGGTAGCGGTGCTCCTAGAAGGAGAAGTGGTGGCTGTGCTCCAAGAAGGAGGAGAAGTTGTGGTGGTGCTCCTAGAAGGAGGAGAAGTCGTGTCGGTCCTCCTAGAAGGAGAAGTGGTGGTGATACTCCTAGGAAAAGTGGTGGCGATGCTCCTAGGAGGAGAAGTGGTGGTGGTGCTCCTATGAGAAGTGGTGGCGGTGCTCCTAAAATGATGAGGAGTGGTGGAGGTGCTCCTAGAAGGAGGAGAAGTGTTGGCGGTGCTCCTACAATGATGAGGAGTGGAGGCGGTTCTCCTAGGAGGAGAAGTGTTGGCGGTGCTCCTACAATGATGAGGAGTGGTGGCGGTGCTCCTAGAATGATGAGGAGTGGTGGTGGTGCTACTATAATAAGTGGCGGCGGTGCTCCTAAACGGATAAGTGGTGGCGGTGCTCAGAACAGGAGAATAGGTGGCAGTGGTCCAAGCAGGTTCTGCGGTGGCAGTGCTCCAAGATGGTTGACCGGTGGTGATGGTGCTCCAGACAGGAGCAATGTAAGGCGGTCACACGGTGGAAGTCGGTCCAGGCAGGAGACTCCTGCCCCAAAGAAGCCAAAAAAAAGACTTTGTCCCTCCCTCCTCTCCTCCTAATGTGTCTCACCCTGCCTCAAGTTCAATCCCTGATCTCCCTTCCCCCACTACTTTCGCCACCCCTTCCCCTAGAACTCCTTCCTCAACTTCCAGCCGTTCCTCATCTCTCCACACCCCCAAAGTATCCCAGTCTTCCCCCAAACGTCCTTCACAATAATTTTTTTTTTTTTAAATAAATGTGCAATTCTGCTTTTACCTAATACGGTTTGATTAATGTGTCTTTCACTACCAACACACACTGTGCCATACACTTTGCGTTTTTGACACCACATAGCTCCAGTACTGACACATGTTTCTTGTGTCAGTCCTGGAGATATGTGTAGTCAAAAACACAAATCTATGACTTGTATTTTCACCACCTGTCTCTTCAGTCTGCTAATATTGCACAGACTGAATAGAGGATGGTGTTGAGTGCAAGGCATATCTATTGTTACCTTGCCAGGTATCATAAAAAGTTAATTGAGGATTGTGTGTTTTTACCATCATCATTTAACTATTTGTGAGACAAGGCCAGGGGATTCTAGATATACCTTGTAATTAACCACATCCTCTATTCAGTGTGTGTTGAATAAACTGAGGAGATGATGGGGAAAGTACACGTCATATGTACAATACCCTGGCCTTGTATCATAACTATCGTACCTGGGCAGGTGAATACACATGAGATTTAACCTGCAGCATCGCTTCAGTCTGCATATATTTCAAGCAGACTGTAGCGATGCTGCAGTTTAACTTATGTGTATTCTCCTGCCCATGTGTGATATCATTCTGAAGACAGGATGCATTAGTTTGGGCGTCCTCATTTCAGCATGACACCAGGCCTGGGGATTGTAGAAGTTGTATAAACTTTATTATGTCTCCAGTCTGCGTTCAATCTCAAGCCACAGTGATGATACTACAAATAATATTTATAGTCACATGGTCAGGTGTCATAAAGAGTGACGGTTAGAGTTGAGCGAAACGGGTCGGTCAAATTCAAAAGTCACCGACTTTCGCTAAAATCGGGTTTCGCTGATCGAAACTTGAGCATAACATGAGGTCGGCCATGCGGTCGCCGACTCGAGTGCCAAAGTCGCGTCTCCCATCATGCTTCTAGTGCCTTTTCTCGGCCAATGATCAAGGACGCACACTGTGGGCATTGCGATGACATGGGCAGCGGCCACCACCATCTTAGAGAAGGGCATTGCAGTTATTGGCTTACTTTGTGTGGCGTCACAGTGGCTATAAAAGCCCTGAACGCCGACCGCCATCTTACTTCTGCCGATCTTAGCAAAGGGAGAGGTTGCTGCTGCTCGTTCACAATTTGGAGAGTGTTTAGGCAGGAAAAAAAAACTGCTTCTGCTGATAGCGATTTTTACTGTACAACACAACAGTTAGTGTGCAGTGACAGGGGAGGATATTTTTGTGTGCAGCAGCTCTGGTGGTTATTAGGCTGCCTTATAAGGCTACCTGATAGCTGCATTGCTGTTTGCACACTGCTGTGAAGACTGCTTTTTTCATAGCAAAAATACTTGCATTCCTTTTTTCTGCACAGTTAGCAAGCGTTCATTTTTTCACACACCGTATAGAGGTGTACGCTCCTCACACACTACCGTGTACTGGCTGCTATCACGGACAAATACATGCTATCTGTGTGTGACTTCGTAAAAAGATAAACTGAGATTTTCTTTTTTCCATAAATACACCGTATAGAGCTGTCGGCTTATCAAACAGTATTGTATATCTGCTGTTTGTATTGCAGTCAAATCTATACAGAGACAGCGTGTGTGTGTGAGACTTCGTAAATAAACGGAAATTTCAATTTTTCCATACACCGTATAGAGCTGTTTGCTTGTCAAACAATATCCTATATCTGCTGTTTGATTACAGTCAAATCTATACAGAGACAGCGTGTGTGTGTGTGACTCCGTTAAAAAATAGACAGAGATTTAAAATTTTTCCACACATACACCATATAGAGCTGTCCGCTTGTCAAACAGTATCTTATATCTGCTGTTTGAATATGGTCAAATCTATACAGAGACAGCGCGTGTGTGTGTGACTCCGCAAAAAATAGACAGAGATTTAGCAATTTTCATACATACACCGTATAGAGCTGTACGCTCCTCACACTCTACCGTGTACCGGCTGGTATCACGGACAAATACATGCTATCTGTGTTTGACTCCGTAAAAAAATAGGCGGAGATTTAAAATTTTCCATACATACACTGTATAGAGCTGTCCGCTTGTCAAGCAGTATCCTATATCTGCTGTTTGATTATGGTCAAATCTATACAGACACAGCGTGTGTGACTCAGCAAAAAAATAGACGGAGATTTAAAATTTTCTATACATACACCGTATAGAGCTGTCCGCTTGTCAAACAGTATCCTATATCTGCTGTTTGATAACGGTCAAATCTATACAGAGACAGCATCTGTGTGTGACTACGGAAAAAAATAGACGTAGATTTTCATTTTTCCATACATACACCGTATAGAGATGTACGCTCCTCACACACTACCGTGCACCGGCTAGTATCACGGACAAATACATGCTATCTGTGTTTGACTCCGTAAAAAAATAGACAGATTTAAAATTTTCCATACATACACCATGTACATGAGAAATAGGAGAACAAGGAGCATAAAAGTTGGCAAAAAGTTTATTATCATCATATCAATAATGTCAAGTCAGAAAATCATAAAAGATCAGTGCAAAAAGGCATGGTAATAGATACAAATGAGGAAAGGAGGCAACAAGGGGTAAAAGGGGAGTTAATATCAACAAGATCAGTGTCAGCATAAGTGTTAAGTACTCCAAGGCATATGTAGATTTGCCCCATATATATGAATAAGGTACTACAGGCCCTGAAAGGATACTAGGGCAGATGCAGGATCACTGTGGGGGTGAGAGACTAGCCTGAGTGTAAAAGCCGACACAGAGCACAAGGTGTGAACCCTAGCAGAAAACCCCCCAAAGCTTTGATGTGCCACAACAGTACAGTTACAGTCCCGGCAGGACGCCGCCCAGAGCCCTAAGTATGACCCATGTGGAAGTGAAAGGGTGCAGGATGGTGCTTACCAATAAGGACCCGATGTGGACCACCAAGTAGGATCGAGCAGGGACCCCCGACACGCGTTTTGCCCAGCGTCAGATAGCTTTCTCACTTTGGTCAGGAACAACACCTTTTGGTAGCTTTGGTCAGGAACAACACTTTTCCTTGCGTCCTTCACCCCCACCAAAAGTTAAGGATGCGGCAGCCAACACTTCAGATTACTCTATGGAGCTCTGTTCACATACCATGCCTGGGTTATCCAGTCAAATCCTGAATTCCCCAGTCCAAGATGAATCTGACTTGGAGTGCACTGATGCACAGCCACTGCTAGGTGATTCTGCTGGTACATTGACCCAGAGCAATACATTTCCCTCGCAGTCTACTGAGCCAGAAGCAGACCCTGATGAAACTCGGGTGCCCCTTCCCGCACACTATACCACCTTACACGGTGACACAGAGGAAAGTGCAGATGAAATTGAAGAGAAAGTGATGGATGACCCAGTTGTTGACCCGGATTGGCATCCATTGGGGGAAGAGGGTGCTGCTGACAATAGCTCAGAAGAGAAGGATCCGCAGCAGGCATCGACATCACAGCAGTGGTTATCTGGCAGGCCCGTAGCTGTCAAAAAACTTGGCAAGAAAACTCAGAGTTGCAGGACAGCTTGGCCAGACAGTCAAATTAGCATAGCGTGCAAACCCTGAAAATTTATACCATAGGAGGAAGAGTGCAGTGTGGCACTTCTTTGTCCAAAATCCTACTGATGAGGCAAAGGCTATCTGTAAGAAGTGCGGAATGACCTTTAGCCAAGGTAAACAACTCAGAAATTTGAATACCAGTTGCATGCTTAGACATTTAATCAACATGCACTTGCAAGCGTGGACGGACTACAAAACCTCAGGTAGCACATGTGCACCTGCTCCAACTGAAGGTAGCCAGCCACGCTCCATTGCTTCCCCCACTGAAAGGCCACCGCTAAGCACACCACCAGCAAGAAATGTTGAGGTGTTATCGCAAAGCCAAAGCAGTCAGGGAACCACAATGATTTTGCAAAAAAATGACTGAATCTAGGCCATCACCATCACCACCATCACCAACCCCCTCTCAGTCCTTAATGTCCACCGCTAGTTCCCCCTTATGCAGCTCTCAAGTCCAGCTCACTCTACCAGACACTGAGTAGGACAAGCAAGTACTCATCCTCTCATCCGCGTACACTGGCTTCGAACTGCTACATTGCCAAACTGATCTCATTAGAGATGATGCCCTTCCGTTTGGTTGAAAGCGATGCTTTCCGAGAGCTCATGGCCTACGCTGTCCCACACTATGACCTACCCAGTCGGCACTTCTTTTCTCGAAAAGCCATCCCTGCCTTCCACCTGCATGTGAAAGACCGCATTGTCCATGCACTCAAACAATCAGTGAGTGGAATGGTGCACCTCACAACAGATGCATGGGCCAGTAGGCATGGCCAGGACCATTATGTGTCCATCACTGGGTTAATGTGGTGGATGCTGGCTCCACAGGGAACAGCAGCGGTAGAACAGTGCTGCCTAGTCCACGGTATAGGAAACAGTTGACTGTAGGCGTTCGACCCTCCTCCTCCAGAAGTGAAAGCTCGTCGACAGAGCGCAGTTGATCGAGCACTCCATCCACAGCTGCCAGTGTTGCACACGAGGTGTCCCACTATCGAACAGCTAGTGGTAAGCGGCAGCAGGCTGTTTTAAAGATGATGACTTTGGGCAACAAAAGACACACTGCGGAGGTATGGCCGACTACTTGCATCGACAAACTGAATCATGGCTGGGCAGTCTACATCTTGAGCCAGGCAAAGTAGTCAGTGATTATGGCAGGAATTTTGTGGCAGCCACAGCCCTTGCAAAACTCAGACACATACCTTGCCTGGCTCACACCTTGAACCTGGTGGTGCAGTGCTTCCTAAATAATTATCCGGAGTTAACAGCACTGCTCAATAAGGTGTGAAGACTGTGCTCGCACATCCGTCGCTCGCCTGTACACTCCAGTCGTATGCAGAAGCTGCAGAGATCTCTCCACCTCCCCAAGCACCGCCTAATCATAGACGTTGCAACAAGGTGGAACTCCACCATGCACATGGTTGAGAGGCTGTGAAAACAGAGGCAGGCTGTAATGCATTTGTGGGAGGATACACGGGCAGGCAGTTTGAGGGAAGACATGGAATTGTCGGGTGTGCAGTGGTCAATGCTGAAAGACCTCTGTAAAGTCCTTCAGTGTTTTGAGGAATGCACACGGCTGGTAAGTGCAGACGACGCCATCAAAAGCATGAGCATACCACTTATGCATCTGCTCATGCAAACTTTGATGCACATTAAGGATCATGCGTCTGAAGCAGAGGAGGACGGAAGCTTTGATGACAGTCAGCCATTGTCAGCGAGGGCAACTGACCTGGACGAGGTGGAGGAAGAAGAGGAAGAGGAGGAGAAGGATGAGGGGGATAATTATTTTGGGAAGAAGGATGCTTCTCAGGAGGCAAGAGATAATGTTGGTGTGCCAAGGTCTGGTTCAGGGTTTGTGCGTGACTGGAGGGATGTGGATTTCCAAGAAAGTGCTCCTCCACCCACCACTGGCAGTGCATCATTGACACCGGGAACATTGGCCCACATGTCAGATTATGCCTTGCGGATCCTAAAAAGGGACCCCCGCAGTGCCAAAATGATGAAGGATGATGACTACTGGTTGGACGACATCCTGGATCCACGCTATAAAGGCAAATTACAGAACATCATGCCTCAGGAGAACCTAGAGATAATATTGGCTAACAAACAAGCAACTCTGGTAAACTGTTTGTTGGAGGCATTCCCAGCACACAGCAGCAATGCTGGTTCTCCCACAACCTGTAGAGGTCAAAATGGAAGAGGTGTTCGTGGTGCACACAGCCAAAGTGGCATTGGAGACAGGGGTTTCATGACCATGTTGTGGACTGATTTTTCAAGTACCGCTCACTCGACTGCTAATACAGAATCGATTGCAAGTGACAGGAGACAGCAGTTCTCAACTATGGTTACAAACTACTTCTCCCATGTCGATGTTCTCCCTCACAGCTCATTCCCTTTTGACTATTGGGCCTGTAAACTGGACACCTGACCTGAATTGGCACAATATGCCTTACAGGAGCTCGCTTGCCCTGCTGCTAGTGTGTTATCTGAAAGAGTCTTCAGTGCTGCTGGATCAATCCTGACAGAAAAAAGGACCCATCTGTCGACAACAAAATGTTGATAATCTAACCTTCATGAAAATGAACCATGCATGGGTTTCAAAGGATTGTGTCCCACCTTCCCCTGATGACACATAGGTGGCAATAAAAATGTCTTGCTTTTGTCTTCCTTTTCCTCGTACTTCTCCACTTCCTCCATTTGCAGCAGCTGAATGTATAGCCTACACATCAACATATGCCATTTTTTCAAACACCCTAACTGGGCAGCCCCCACCCCCATGGCCGGGGTCACCACCTGGCGCACCCGGGCAAGTGCCGTTGCCCTGAACAGGTGGGTGGGCTCACTCTTGGGCGACGGCACTGGCACAGGGCCCCTCATAGTACAATAAAGTGTCTCTGATGGTAGGGGGGCCCACTCGCTGTCAGACACACCGGCGTACTATGAGGGGCCTTACGCCAGTACCGCCGCCCACGAGTGTGCCCCCCCTGCTTGCTCAGGGCCCAAACACTTGCAAGACATATCTCTCCCTGCTCCACCGCTGTGTAGTCTGGCCAGTTAAATCCTTCACAGGGACGGGCACTACAACTTTGCTGAACTGATCGATGATGGTTAAAACGTATCTATGGCCAGTCCTGCTGGGCTCTACCTTCAGATGATCAATGGCTACCTTTTGTAATGGATGTCGACTCACAATCTGATGCAGGGGTGCTTTATGATCAGCTTTCACAGTTTTCCTAGTCAGACGTGTGACATTCCTGCCACCATTTTTCAATGTCTCCTCTCATGGCAATCCAATAGAATCGCCTACGGCCTGTGGCTTCTGTCTTTTGCACTCCAAAGTGAACAGACAGACTGTCTGTGCAAGCCGAAGATATAGATGAACTCTTTATGCATCAGATGGCCAAGTTCTCCAAAAAATATGACATAGTTGTCATGGGAGATTTCAACTATCCAGAAATTTGTTGGGAATCTCTCAGGCAAAACTAACAGGTCAAGGAAATTCTTATCCTCTCTTGCTGACAACTTTATCTTCCAAAAGGTAGGGGAGAAAACAAGGGGAACTGCTACCTTGGATCTAATCCTTATAAACAGGGAGGAAATGGTTGAGGAGGTAAAAGTGGCTGGGACCCTAGGAGGTAGCGACCATGCTATTTTAGAATTTTGGATAACTAGAGGTGGAAGACCTGTGAAGACTCAGACGTCAAGGTTAGATTTCAGAAAGGCAGATTTTAAGGGATTCAGAAAGAGAATTGGAGGGATCCAATGGCTGGATATCCTTAAAGACAAAAATGTCCAGGAAGGATGGGAAATCTTGAAAAATGAAATTCTCAAAGCACAGTTGTTAACAATTCCGAAAAGAGGGAAGAATAGGAAGCATTTAAGGAAACCAGGATGGATGAACACAGAACTTAAGCACATGCTAAAAAGGAAGAAAAAAATGTTTATAAAATGGAAAGAGGGAGGCATATCTAAAGAAGAATATAATGCTGTCTGCAGAACCTGCAGGGCACAAATCAGATTATCTAAAGCTGAAAATGAACTGAGGCTTGCAAGAGATGTCAAAAGCAATAATAAAGGATTTTGGGGATATGTCAAAAGTAAAAGAAAAGTCAAAGATGCTATAGGATTTTTACAGGATGAAAATGATGAAATGGTAAGACAGGATGTTGAGAAGGCTGAACTTTTAAATTCCTATTTTGCATCTGTTTTCTCTCAAAGGAAATGCAACATCAACTGTTATTCACTGTCCTATTAAGGGAATAGAAGAATCCAGGATATCAATAAACAGAAAGATAGTGAGGAAACACTTAGCTAACCTAAATGAATTCAAGTCTCCAGGTCCAGATGAATTACACCCCAGAGTACTGAAGGAGATAGCAGAAGAAATTTTTGAACCCCTCTCCATAATCTTTGAAAATTCTTGGAGAACAGGAGAAGTGCCAGAAGACTGGAGAAGAGCAAATGTTGTTCCTATCTTCAAAAAGGGGAAGAAGGTGGACCCAGGCAACTATAGGCCGGTGAGTCTGACTTCTATACCAGGAAAGATCTTTGAACAAATTATTAAACAACATGTATGTCAATACCTGGATAAGAATGAAGTGATTAAACAGAGTCAGCATGGGTTTCTAACTAATAAGTCATGTCAGACTAACTTAATTTCCTTCTATGACGGTATCACTGATTGGGTGGATCAAGGAAATGCTGTAGATATAGTATATCTTGACTTCAGCAAAGCATTTGACAAAGTCTCTCATACAATCCTTATTGAAAAAATGACTAAGTATGGAATGGACAAGGCAACTGTTAGGTGGATTCATAACTGGCTTAGTGATCGGACCCAAAGAGTGGTCGTAAATGGCTGCACATCCAGTTGGAAGAATGTCTCAAGTGGGGTACCACAGGGCTCTGTCCTGGGCCCTGTATTGTTCAACATCTTTATCAACGATTTAGATGAAGGAATTGAGGGTAAACTGATTAAATTTGCTGATGACACAAAGCTAGGAGGGATAGCTAATACTAGAGAAGAGAGAGAGAGGATTCAAAAAGATTTAAATAAACTGGAGAAGTGGGCAGCAACTAACAGAATGGTTTTTAACAGGGAGAAATGCAAAGTACTACATCTGGGCAATAAAAATGAAAAAAGCATATATAGAATGGGAGGAATAGGGCTAAGTGACAGCACATGTGAAAAAGACTTGGGTATACTAATAGATCACAGACTGAATATGAGTCAACAGTGTGATGCAGCAGCAAAAAAGGCAAATGCAATTCTAGGATGTATTATCAGAAGCATACAGTCTAGATCACGTGAAGTCATTATTTCCCTCTACTCCTCTTTGGTCAGACCTCATCTGGAATATTGTGTCCAGTTTTGAGCACCACATTTTAAAAAAGACATCAACAAACTGGAGCAAGTTCAGAAAAGAGCGACCAGAATGGTGACCGGTCTGCAAACCCTGTCTTATGAGGAAAGGTTGCAGGATTTGGGAATGTTTAGTTTGCAAAAAAGAAGACTGAGAGGAGACTTAATAGCTGTCTACAAATATCTAAAGGGCTGTCACATTGTAGAAGGATCAACTTTATTCTCATTTGCACAAGGAAAGACTAGAAGCAATGGGATGAAACTGAATGGGAGGAGACACAGATTAGATATTAGAAAAAACTTTTTGACAGTTAGAGTGATCAATGAGTGGAACAGGCTGCCACGAGAAGTGGTGAGTTCTCCTTCAATGGAAGTCTTCAAACAGAGGCTGGACAGACATCTGACTGGGATGATTTAGCGAATCCTGCTTTGAGCAGGGGGTTGGACCAGATGGCCCAGGAGGTCCCTTCCAACTCTACGATTCTATGATTCTATGATAGGCAGTGAGAACCATGTGTACATCTCTCCCTGTGATCACTATTTGATGGAGACGAATAACGGTGATGGGATCCATGCTACTGCGATACAGTAACATTTTATTCACAAAGAACCATTTTCTCAGTCGCCACAGACAAATTAATTGAGGGTCAGCATCGCCTCTGCGAATTCTCCCGGGAGGTTTTCCCGTGATTAGTCATTTCCAAAATTTCGGCAATCACTCGACTTTCCTTCTGGACTTGTATCCATCTAGTTTCCTGTAGCGGAGAGTCTGGACTGGCTTACTGACAGAGAAATATATACAAATATTTAAAAGTACCACAACACTGTATACTGTTGTATGCTTCAAATACATTTCCCTTTTTCTAATTTTTATATTCTGGTGTAATCCGTAATGAGCCTGTGAAAGTTTGTGTCAGACTCTGCAAAACTATAAGGAGATTTAAAATGACACCAACACTGTATGCAGCTGTACGCTTGTAATATATTACCCTTTTTGGACTTTTTATATTCTTGTCTAATCCATACTGAGCCTGGGAGTGTATTTTTCTGACTCCGGAAATATAGACTGATATTTCCAATTATCCCTGGACTGGATACACCTTGCATCTGCTGATACAGTACCTTTTTTCAACTTGTTTGAGTATGGTTAAATCCATACTGACTGAGTGAGCAGGTGTGGTTGACTCATGAAATCCAGTGTTTGGAAGAAATAATGGAAACACATGGAGACATCAACAAAACTTAGGTTAATATGGTGTAGGTCCACCTTTTGCAGTGATTACAGCCTCGATTATCCGAGGTATGGATTCATACAAGGTGTGAATTGTTTCCAAAGGAATTGTAGCCCATTCTTCAGTTAAAACACCATCCAGTTCTTTGAGCGACAATGGTGGCAGAAATCGACGTCTAACTTGAATCTAGAAAATCTGCCATAAATGATCAATAATGTGGAGGTCTGGGGATTGTGTGGGACAGATGAGATGCTCAACTTCATTATAGTGTTACTCGTGCCATGCTTTAACGATTCAAGCTGTATGAATTGGTGCATTATCATCCTGAAAGATGGCGTTCCCCTCCAGGAACAGTGCTTGATCCACAGGATGCACTTGGTTGCCCAAAATGCCTAAATAATCGCAGCTGTTACTTCTTCAATTAAGGGATATCATTGGCCCCACGTATCTCCACGAAATAGCACCCCAGATCATCACAGAACATCCACCATGTTTTACGGTTGGGAGAAGGCAATCTGGATTGAATGCTTCTTTAGGCTATCTCCAAAAGTACACTCGGCCGAAGGTCATAAATAGGGTAAACGATGATTCGTCTGAGAATATAAAATATTTTCACAGCTCGAGAGACCTTTTCTGTAAGTTTCTACACCACTCTAAATGCATGGAAACATTTGTCATTGAGAGAAGCGTTTTTACAATTGCAGCTCTTCCGTGGAATCGAGATTTGTGCAGCTCGCGACAAACTTTTTTCGTGGAAACTGTGTTCTGTAGGTGTTCATTGAGCTCTGCATTGTTTTTCCACCAGTGGTCTTGCGATCCTCCCTCCAAATTTGCTTTACAATCCGACAGTAACGCTCTCAGTCAACTTCGACTTTCGGCCGGACCTGTGCTTTGCTACGGACTAGAGTTGAGCGAAACAGGTCGGTCAGATTCTAAAATCGCCGACTTTCGCCAAAGTCGGGTTTTGCCGATCGAAACCCGACCCTAGCGTGAGGTCAGCCATGAGGTCGCCAATCAGCGCGCCAAAGTCGCATTTCAAGTGATGCTTTCAGCGCCTTTTCTCACCCAATGATGGAGGACGCACACTATGGGCAACGCGATGGCATGCACAGCGGCCAGCACCATCTTAGAGAAGGGCATTGAAGTGATTGGCTGGCTTTGTGTGGCGTCACAGTAGGTATAAAAGGCTGTGACCGCCGACCGCCATCTTACTTCTGCCGATCTTAGCATAGGGAGAGGTTGCTGCTGCTGATTCTGAACAGGGAGAGCATTAGGCAGGGAAGAAGAAAAAAAAAACTGCTTCTGCTGATAGCGCTTTTCACTGTACAGTTAGTGTGCAGTGAAAGGGGAGGATTTTTGTTGTGTGCAGCAGCGCTGGGTGATTAGGCTGCCTTCTAAGCCTGCCTGCTAGCTTCATTGCTGTGTGCACACTGTTCAAGCAGCTTTTTTCAAAGCACTCCAAATTTTATTATTTTGTCCTGGTGAGTTACTGAGTGTTCATTTTTTCACACATCGTCTAGCGGTGTATGCTCCTCACACACTATCGTGTACCGGCTGGCATCATGGACAAATAGAAGCTATCTGGGTGTGACTCTGGAAGAAAAAGCTGAGGAGTTTGTCCGTTTTTCCAGACCTACACCTTAGAGTTGTGTCCGTTTTTCAAACAGTTTCGTATATCTGCTGTTTGATTACAGTCAAACATAGACAGAGACAGTGTGTGTCACTTCGTATACAAATACACGGAGTTTGACAATTTTACATACACACAACGTACAGCGTGTATGCTCCTCACACACTACCGTGTACCACCTTCTAGCACGGACAAATAGAAGCTACCTGTGTGTGACTCTGGAAAAAAAAGCCAAGGAGTTTTTCCGTTTTTCCAGACCTACACCTTAGAGTCGTGTCCATTTTTCAAACAGTTTCGTATATCTGCTGTTTGATTATGGTCAAAACTAGACAGACACAGCGTGTGTCAGTACATATACAAATACACAGATCTTGACAATTTTCCTTACACACATCGTATAGAGCTGTCCGATTCTCCAACAGTATTGTATATCTGCCGTTCGCATTAGTCACTTCTATACCTAGTCAGCGTGTGTGTGTGACACTCCGTAAATACATATACGGAGATTGTTAGTTGCACAAAAATCGTATACAGCTGTACACTTCTGATACAGTTCCGTATATCTGCTTGTTGGATTACGGTCCAATACATACTGTATCAGAAGTGTACAGCTGTATACGATTTTTGTGCAACTAACAATCTCCGTATATGTATTTACGGAGTGTCACACACACATGACTAACATAATATGTATGTTGATTTAATTTGTTTAATACACCTTACACAGCTGGACGCTCCTCATACAGTACCATCTCTCTGCTGGTATTTTTGGTACATTTTCCCAAACATGAGGAAGTATGGTGGAAGAGGCCGCGGACGCGGGCAGGGGTGCGCAGCTGGTACTGATGGTGGTGGTGCATCTGCTGGTTCTGGCAAAAGCACAATAGCAGCTAAGGCAGTAGGTGTTGAACCTGCGTCATCCTCTGGCCAAAGAAGGCCTGTAAGGTTGCCTTTTCTTGGAGTAGGAAAACCGTTTTTAAAGCCGGAGCATCAGGAACAGGTTTTGGCTTACATTGCTGAAACAGCCACCAGCTCTATTGCCTCCTCTTCTGAACGGTCGAAACCTGCAAGCACGGAGTCGTCAGTGCAGGGTTCTAGTCATAAAAAAAACCCTTTCCTTGTGTCCTTCACCCCCACCAAAAGTTAAGGATGCGGCAGCCCACACTTCAGATTACTCCATGGAGCTCTTTTCACATACCATGCCTGGGTTAATTAAAAAAAGGGCCCATCATGTACTGGAGCAATGTAAATGGGGCAGATCAGACACTGGAGCAGCATCTAAGGGGCATTATACACTGGAGCATTACAAATGGGGCCCATTATATATGGAGCATTATTGGAGCCCATCACATACTGGAGCATCATCCAAGAGGCCCATCATGTACTGAAGCAATGTAAATGGGGCAGATCAGACACTGGAGCAGCATCTAAGGGGTCCATTATACACTGGAGCATTAGAAATGGGGCCCATTACATATGGAGCATTATTCAGGCCCATGATACACTGGAGCATCATCCATGAGGCCCATTATGTACTGGATCATTGTAAATTGGCCAGATCAGACACTGGAGCAGCATCTTAGGGGGCACATTATACACTGGAGCATTACAAATGGGGCCCGTTATATATGGAGCATTATTAGAGCCCATTATACACTGGAGCATCATCCATGAGGTCCATGTACTGGAGCAATGTAAATGGGGCAGATCAGACACTGGAGCAGCATCTCCTGCTAACAACTTTATCTTCCAAAAGGTAGGGGAGAAAACAAGGGGAACTGCTACCTTGGATCTAATCCTTATAAACAGGGAGGAAATGGTTGAGGAGGTAAAATTGGCTGGGACCCTAGGAGGTAGCGACCATGCTATTTTAGAATTTTGGATAACTAGAGGCGGAAGACCTGTGAAGACTCAGACGTCAAGGTTAGATTTCAGAAAGGCAGATTTTAAGGGATTCATAAAGAATTGGAGGGATCCAATGGCTGGATATCCTTAAAGACAAAAATGTCCAGGAAGGATGGGAAATCTTGAAAAATGAAATTCTCAAAGCACAGTTGTTAACAATTCCGAAAAGAGGGAAGAATAGGAAGCATTTAAGGAAACTAGGATGGATGAACACAGAACTTAAGCACATGCTAAAAAGGAAGAAAAAAAGTTTATAAAATGGAAAGAGGGAGGCATATCTAAAGAAGAATATAATGCTGTCTGCAGAACCTGCAGGGCACAAATCAGATTAGCTAAAGCTGAAAATGAATTGAGGCTTGCAAGAGATGTCAAAAGCAATAATAAAGGATTTTGAGGATATGTCAAAAGTAGTGTTGAGCATTCCGATACCGCAAGTATCGGAATTCCAATACTTAGTTCCGATACTTTTTTCATATCGAATACCGGAATCAGAAGTTCCCATAATGCTAGGAGCCCACTCAATTTGATTCAGCTAATGGGGATCCTCAGAAGTGTGGGCACATCCTGTTAGGCATGTAGGCATGTTAACTACTGGCATGGCTGTGATTGGCTGCTGAAATGATGTCATGATGCACTATAAAAAGCGCTGCAGCCGCCATTTCTGGTCACTCTGCTGTGAATTCAGTTAGGGACAGGCTGCTGTTGAAGACTGTGAGGGACAGTTAGAAATAGCGATTCCACAAAACATATAGTGCTTAACCCAGGCTACATAAACCACCACTGTAGCTTGCTTTTCCCTAGCAGCACTGTTTTCACAGCTGTCTGCAAGGGCTGTGTGAGTGCAGACCCACGCTGTGTAGTGTGTCCTGCAGGCACGTCTGCTTGTAGGCCGGCCAGCGTGTGTCTCTGCCTCATACACATTTTTCTTTTATTGCTGCTTTTTTTTTTCTCCTCTATAGTGTGCTTCCATACGTATCCATATACGTTGGTTGCAAACACTAAGGGAGTGGACAGCGGAGCCTTTCAGCAGCCTTTCAGTGCTATAGCCCATTTCTCTGCACTGTTTTTGGCTGTCTGATAGGTCTCTCTGTGTGTGAGTGCAGCTCACGTTGCAGTGTGTTCTACAGCCACCGCTAGCTGTAGTCCGCTCAGCGTGTGTCACTGCCTCATACATAGTCCTTTTTTTGCAGCTAATTTAGCCAGATTTTTGCTCCTATATTAGTGTGCTTCCAACCGCATCCATTGTCGTTGGTTGCAAACACTATATAGGATTAGATAGAGGAGCCTTTTTGCTGGCTTGTGCCCTTCAGGGCCAGCCAGGCTAGTATCACCCTATTTTTTGGAGCCTCATCAATTGCATTGTAGGTTAGCTTCCTGCATTGTAATCACTCCAAAAAGTTTGTGATACTATAGCTTTCAAACTTTGGTCACATCCTTTCCTTTCCCCCCACCCAAAAAAAAGGAAATAAAGTTCACCAAACACTCCACTTTACAGTTGTCTAGGCCACATTAGATCATATTAAAGTGTAGTACACACACTCTTAGCCAAATTAGTGTTTCTTATACTGGTTAGCAGGTGTTCAAGAATAAGAACACTAAGCCACCCCTTTTTTACTTTTCTGCCTATCTTTATCAGTCTACCAAGATGAAGAAGGCAGGGAGTAAGGCACGTGGTCGCGGCCGTGGAGTTTCAGCAGGGAGAGGACGGGGGGATTCGGTGTCTGCTGCGGCCACCAGTGACCCGGCATCCCCCACTTTTACCAGGCAACAGTCCTTCATGCGCAGCTTTGTAGGACCTCGCCGTACCCCACTGCTGCGTGACGAACAAATTGAAGCCGTTGTCGGATGGACGGCAGCTAACGCATCCACTTCAATGACTTCCGCATCCTCCCAAGGCCAGAGCACTGAAGAGCAACCATCTGTCTCTTCACCACCTGCCAAATTGCCCAGGCAGTCTGAGAGCCCTGGACAGGAGCCATCTCAATCTTTACTTCTGTTCTCAGAATCTGTTGGCTTGGAAAGAGGTGGCCAGCCAAGCAGCATTCTAGAGCGTGAAGAAGAGGGAGTATGCAGTGATGCGCAACTGCTTTGTCCCTCTGAATCTGAAGAGGCAGGTGGGCCAGTGCCTATGGTCAGCACACCTCAGTATGCATCAGATGATGATGAGACTCAGTTGCCAATTTCTGGTGCGTACGGTGCTGGCGAGACAACCCAGGACCAGCCGGTGCTTGAAGAGGGGAGTGGAGATGATTAGGTCCTTGACCCATCATGGCGTCAGCCACAGGAAGGTGGTGGGAGCAGCTCTGAGGAAGAGATTCCCCGAACGGCCAAAAGATGAGGGAGAGGGCGGGGGCAGACTTGGTTGCCTGTAGCCTCCACTTTGGCACCCGTGAGGAGCAATCCTCTTCCAAAACACAAAATGGGCGCTCCCAGGACTTGCAGTGCGTGGTCTTTTTTTGACACAGTGGCAGATGACATTTGCTTTGTCAAATGCAAGCTGTGTCATCAGAAAGTGAAACGAGGGAAAAATGTGACCAACCTCAATACCACAAATATGTGGAAACATGTGCGTACCAAGCACGAGGTGGAGTTACACAGACACACTGAAGATGTAGGCCAACCTTCAGCAGCACCTACCACCTCTTCAGCTCGTGTTGGGGCCTCTTCCTCCAGCTCACACACAGCTGGTTCGGCTTCCTCACTGGAACGCCATGGAAGAACCACTGCCACTGTTGTCCAGAGACCCAGTGAAATTCCTCCCACTGAACCACGTTCGCAGTCATCAGCACACTCCCAGGCCACTCACCAGCAATCGGTAGCACAGGCATGGGAGAAAAAGCGGCCATACTCGGCAAACCATCCCCGAGCACTGGCTCTGAATGCCGGCATTGCCAAACTACTGGCCCTTGAGATGCTGTCATTCAGGCTGGTGGAGACTGACACCTTCCGGAACTTTGTCATTGGCAGTTCCACAATACAATGTGCCCAGCCGCTTTTATTTCAGCAGGCAAGCCGTCCCTGCCCTGCAAAAGCATGTGGAGGGAAAAATTAAAAATGTGCTACTAAATGCCGTCAGTAACAAGGTCCACCTGACCACCGATGCGTGGACCAGTAGCCATGGACAGGGACGATACCTTTCCCTTACTGCCCATTGGGTAAATGTTGTGGAGCTGGGTACAGATCTGGAGAGTGGCTCTGTACGTATTCTGCCAACTCCAAGGATTGCAGAAATGCAGTCTGTACATATTGAGTCCTCCTCCTACTCTAGTTCCTCGGAATCAGCACTGCGTGAGCCTGTTAGGCCAGATATGAGCACAGGTGTGGCCAAACGTCAACAGGCCGTCCTTAAATTAATTTCTTTGGGGAATCGGAGCCACACAGCACAGGAGCTCTGGAATGCCATCAAGCAGGAGAGCGATGTGTGGTTTGTGCAAGCGAATCTCCAGCCAGGTTTGGTAGTGAGTGACAATGACCGAAATCTAGTGGCAGCTCTGGGCCTAGGCAACCTCACTCACATACCATGTCTGGCACACGTGCTCAATTTGGTCGTGCAGAGCTTTCTGAGGGACTATCCGGATCTTGATGCACTGCTGCACAAGGTTCGCCTAGAGTGTGCTCACTTGCGGCGTTCCAGCATGGCAAGATCGTGCATTGCATCTCTGCAACGCCGATTCCGCCTGCCAGAACATCGCATCATATGTGACCTCCCCACCAGGTGGAATTCAACGTTACATATGTTGGAGCGGTTGTGTGAGCAGCAGGCAGCAGTAATGGAGTACCAGCAGCATCAGGCGCAAACAAGTCGCACTGTGCGCCGGACACACTTCACCACTACTGAGTGGGCCACTATGAGGGACATCTGCCAAGTTTTGCGTGCCTTCGATGACTCCACGCGGATGGCCAGTGCAGATGATGCACTAATCAGCATGACTGTCCCCCTCATCTGTCTGCTTCAAAAAACCTTACAAGCACTAAGTGAGGAGGTTTTTGAAGAGGTCGAGGATGAGCAGTCAGAAATGCCATCTGCTTCTGGCAAGTCTGCGCAACGTGCTTCCACACAAAAGCCCAGGCAGGGGACACTTAGTGAGGAGGATGACGAGGAGTCAATGGAGGAGGAGGAACACATCTCTCCAGAGGAGGGAGGTACACAAGGCTCTAGTAGTCAGTGTGTACAGCGAGGGTGGGGTGATGCTGAGCAGGAAGAGATGCTGCCTCAAGCTGGGGACAGCGTTTCCGGTCCAGTTGGCAGTCTGCAGCACATGGTTGATTTCATGCTGCAGTGCTTGTTAAATGACCGCCGCATCGCCAACATTCTCCACACGGCTGATTATTGGGTGTACACCCTCCTAGATCCTCGCTACCGGGACAACTTACAAAGCCTCATACCACAGTTGAACCGGGAGTGAAAAATGTGGGATTACCAAGAAACACTTGTGCAGGCCATCATGTTCTCCATTCCCCCCACAAGTGTTGTTGGTAGTGCTTTTCAAAGCAGCCATGTGGGTAGAGGCAGTGGAGGAAGCTCTGCACAAAGAGGTAGCAGAGGCAGTGCCGCAGGACAAGGCAAGGCCAGTATGGCCCAAATGTGGAAAAGTTTTGTGGGACCGCCACAAACGGCTACACCATCACAGACGGCTCCAGTCAGCAGGAGGCAACGTTTCCGTCAGATGGTGACAGACTACTTGTCGTGCCCTGTTAGTGTTCTCCCAGACAGCTCTTCCCCATTCAAGTATTGGGTCTCTAAGCTGGATACATGGCCAGTGCTTAGCCAGTATGCATTGAAGGTGCTGGCTTGCCCTGCTGCCAGTGTATTATCGGAAAGTGTCTTTAGTGCTGCAGGTGGTGTGGTAACAGACCGTCGCACGCGACTATCCGCCGATAATGTTGACCGGCTTACTTTTGTGAAAATGAACAAGGCCTGGATCTCACCTGAATTTGCCAGTCCTCTTCCAGAATAAATAATTGGCTGGCAACAGGATCCAGGTCTCCTTTTGTGTTCATGTTTCTATGACCTGAACTTTATTTCCTGGGCTACAGCAACGCCCGTTGTTGCTCAGAAGTGCTGTCCACACAGACAAAACACTCGCTCATGTGTAAGTGGGGTTCGGTAACGTCAGCTGATCCCCTGCTGTGTGTACGGCAAACTCTCCTGCTGCCTACAACTTCTGACTACCTCTGATTTAATATGTTCTCTGATTTGCCCTCTGTCTCCACTCTGTTTTGAGTATTTCCTCCGGCCTACAACACCGCCTGTTTCTGCTCTCAAGTGCCGTCTGCACAATCCACACTTGTTCCTGTGGTACCTGGGTCCTGTAACATCTGCTCATCTCCAGAGTTGAGCACGGCAATGTCTCCTGATTTGTCTACATTCCCACTACTTGTAGTGGAAATGTGGACAGAGCAGGAGACATTGCCTGACTCACCTCTAGGGAGAAGCTGCTGTTACAGGACCCCAGTAACACAGGAACAAGTGTGGGTTGTGCAGACTGCATTTCAGAGCAGCAACTGGCGTGGTTGGAAGCCAGAGGAAATACTCGAAACAGAGTGAAGACAGAGGCCTAATTGGAGTACGTTGACAGTTAGTAGTAGTCTAGAAACAATCGCAAACTGCCACCAAGTAGGCCTCGGCCTACTACCTGATTTTCCCTGGGCTCCGACACCGCCAGTTGGTGCTCAGAAGTGCTGTCCGCACAGACAAAACACTCGCTCATGTGTAAGTGGGGTTCGGTAACGTCAGCTGATCCCCTGCTGTGTGTATGGCAAAGTGTCCTGCTCCCTCCACAGTCAAACAACCTCAGATTTACACCTGGCTCCAAGTAGGCCTCGGCCTACTACCTGATTTTCCCTGGGCTCCGACACCGCCAGTTGGTGCTCAGAAGTGCTGTCCACACAGAAAAAAACACTTGTTCATGTGAAAGTGGGGTTCGGTAACGTCAGCTGATCCCCTGCTGTGTGGAGGGCAAAGTGCTGCTGCCTCCAAATTGTAACTACTTCAGATTTAAACATTCTCTGATTTGGCCTCTGTCTCCACTCTGTCTCTAGTATTTCCCCTGACCTCCAGCACCGCCAGTTCCTGCTCACAGTTGCCGTCCGCATATTCCACACTTGTTCCTGTGTTTCTGGTGTTCTGTTACGTGAGCAGATCCCCCAATGTGTGTCCACCACTGTCTCCTGCGCTGTCCAACTTCCCACTGCAAGCGGTGGGAATGTGGACAGAGCAGGATACAGTGGCAGACACACATCAGGGGATCTGCTGACATTACAGAACCCCAGTAACACAGGAACACGTGTGGATTGGGCAGACGGCCGCAGTACGCATAAACTGGCAGTGTTGGTGGTCACGTGAAATCCTGGAAACAGAGTGGAGACAGATGCCTAGTTGGAGCACGTTGACAGTCTGTTGTAGCCTACAAACAATCTAAAACTGCCACCAAGTAGGCCTCGGCCTACACCATAATTGTCCCTGGGCTCCAACAACGCCAGTTGGTGCTCGGAAGTGCTGTCCACACAGAAAAACACACTTGTTCATGTGAAAGTGGGGTTCAGTAACGTCTGCTGATCCCCTGCTGTGTGTACGGCAAACTCTCCTGCTGCCTCCAAAGTCAAAATACGTCCGATTTACACCTGGCTCCTAGTAGGCCTCGGCCTGCACCCTGATTGTCCCTGGGCTCCAACAACGCCAGTTGGTGCTCGGAAGTGCTGTCCACACAGAAAAACACACTCGTTCATGTGAAAGTGGGGGTCAGTAATGTCAGCTGATCCCCTGCTGTGTGGAGGGCAAACTGCTGCTGCCTCCAAATTCAAACAACGTCTTATCTTAAACTGCCTCAAAGTAGGCCTCAGCCTACAAAATGACTATCCCTGGGCTCCAACGTCGTCAGTTGTTGCTCGGAAGTGCCGTCCACACAGAAAAACACACTCGTTCATGTGAAAGTGGGGGTCGGTAACGTCGGCTGATCCCCTGCTGTGTGGAGGGCAAAGTGTCCTGCTCCCTCCAAAGTCAAAATACCTCAGCTTTACACCTGGCTCCTAATAGGCCTCGGCCTGCACCATGATTGTCCCTGGGCTCCAACAACGCCAGTTGGTGCTCGGAAGTGCTGTCCACACAGAAAAACACACTCGTTCATGTGAAAGTGGGGTTCGGTAACGTCAGCTGATCCCCTGCTGTGTGGAGGGCAAAGTGCTGCTGCCTCCAAATTGTAACTACTTCAGATTTAAACATTCTCTGATTTGGCCTCTGTCTCCACTCTGTCTCTTGTATTTCCCCTGACCTCCAGCACCGCCAGTTCCTGCTCACAGTTGCCGTCCGCGCATTCCACACGTGTTCCTGTGTTACTGGGGTTCTGTAACGTCAGCAGATCCCCCCAATATGTGTCCGCCACTGTCTCCTGCGCTGTCCACCTTCCCACTGCAAGCGGTGGGAATGTGGACAGAGCAGGAGACAGTGGCAGACACACATCAGGGGATCTGCTGACATTACAGAATCCCAGTAACACAGGAACACGTGTGGATTGGGAAGACGGCTGCTGTACGCATAAACTGGCGGTGTTGGTGGTCACGTGAAATCCTGGAAACAGAGTGGAGACAGATGCCTAATTGGAGCACGTTGACAGTCTGTTGTAGCCTACAAACAATCTAAAACTACCACCAAGTAGGCCTCGGCCTACACCATGGTTGTCCCTGGGCTCCAACAATGCCAGTTGGTGCTCGGCAGTGTCTTTGGCATGGGGACACCCTGTTGCCCAGCCTGGTTCCAGCACGCCTGCTGTTTCCGGGTAGTGTCAAGGTCACTATGCCACCAATCCGTTGTCCTGTCGTCTTGCGGCCTGGTTGGCCAACTCTACGGTGCCTGCAGTTTAGGTGACTCCTATGTGGGCTGCGGGAACTGGCACTGAATGCTGGCTCCGTAGTGCCAATGGGACATGGACCCCCTGTAGGACTGTGGGTTTCGGTAACTGCGGCCGGCTTGCGGCCTGGCTACTTTGCTTTGAATGGGTACCTTCTGCTACCCACCCGGGTTCCAGCACTGTCTGCTGGTTCTCGCCAGAGCCTTTGGCCTAGGTGCCTCCATCTCGGTATCCGAGGTCCAGCACCGTCAGCTGTTCCTCGGTAGTGCCATTGGCTCTTGTAGCTTTTGCTACCCATCTGGGTTCCAGCACCATCAGCTGGTTCTCGGCAGTGTCTTTGGCACGGGTACTCCCTGTTGCCCAGCCTGGTTCCAGCACGCCTGCTGTTTCCGGGTAGTGTCAAGGTCACTATGCCACCAATCCGATGTCCTGTCGTCTTGCGGCCGGGTTAGCCGACTCTACGGTGCCTGCAGTTTAGGTGACTCCTATGTGGGCTGCGGGAACTGGCACTGAAGGCTGGCTCCGTAGTGCCAATGGGACATGGACCCCCTGTAGGACTGTGGGTTTCGGTAACTGCGGCCGGCTTGCGGCCTGGCTACTTTGCTTTGAATGGGTACCTTCTGCTACCCACCCGGGTTCCAGCACTGTCTGCTGGTTCTCGCCAGAGCCTTTGGCCTAGGTGCCTCCATCTCGGTATCCGAAGTCCAGCACCGTCAGCTGGTCCTTGGTAGTGCTTTTTAGCACAGGTACCTTCTGCTTAGTAACCGTGGTCCAGCACCGTCAGTCGGTCCTCGGTAGTGCCATTGGCTCTTGTTCCTCCTGCTACCCATCCGGGTGCCAGCACTGTCTGCTGGTTCTCGCCAGTTTCTCAGCCTTCTTGTACCTTCTGCTACATTTCCAAGATCAAGCTTTTTGGAATTGTCTTTGGTAATCCTTATTGATCTCCATGACGACGACCCTGATGATGACGACCCTGAAGACCACACCAAAGAAGACCAGAAATATGACCCTAAATAATAAGACCAAGAGGACAAAGAACATGAAGACAACCACCAAGATACAGAACAAAAGACAGAAGAACAAGAAGCAGAAGAAGCAAAAGCAGAAGAACAGAAAGCAGAAGAACATTAAGCATAAGACTAAAAATCAGCATAGAAGAAATCAAAATTATAAGCAGAAGAAGACTAAGCAGTAAATGGGGGTGAGTCCATTCCTCCTCGTGGTGCCCCTGGAAAATGCCTGCTGCTGCAGGCCAAACTGAACGCGGACAAATCCTGTTGTAAATCTTTAGTGACAGGCAGAACGTAAGGTGTAATCTTATAACTTTTATAGATAAGTACTACAGGAATGCCTGTTACCATAAGAAAATGAAGACAAAGAAGAATAGGAAGAAGATGAAGAAATAGCATATTAAAATTGATAATAGCTGAATAAGAATATGAAGAATGGAAAAAAAATTAATGGGAAGAAGGTGAAGAAGAAGAAGATGAATAAGGTGAAGAAAAAGTTGATGAAAAAAATGCTACTGCTGCGGATCATGAAGGAGAAAGTGTGGGAGAAGTACAAAAGAAGGTGAAGAGCATGGAAGTTGTGAAACATGCATATCTGACAAAATATAAAAAAGGTTAACATAGTCAATATCTTTTTAACTCCGAACGTACTCAAAAAAAAAATTGGAATTAATGCTATGCCATGTGATTTGAATAAACCACTATGCTTTTAATGTCTCCTCCACCTCCCACAATACATTCTACATGATTCTTATTTGTTTTCAATTATGTAGAATTAGCCAACAAGGAAATAAAGGGCTTTTTTTAATTCCGATACCGGAAGTTCCATTGACTTGAATGGGACTTCCGGTATCGGAATCGGCGATACCCGATATTTTTTTCGTATCGGGCGATACCATCCGATACAATATTTTTGGGTATCGAACGGTATCGCTCAACACTAGTCAAAAGTAAAAGAAAAGTCAAAGATGCTATAGGATTTTTACAGGATGAAAATGATGAAATGGTAAGACAGGATGTTGAGAAGGCTGAACTTTTAAATTCCTATTTTGCATTTGTGTTCTCTCAGAAAGGAAATGTAACATCAACTGTTCTTCACTGTCCTATTAAGGGAATAGAAGAATCCAGTATATCTATAAACAGAAAGATAGTGAGGAAACACTTAGCTAACCTAAATGAATTCAAGTCTCCAGGTCCAGATGAATTACACCGCAGAGTACTGAAGGAGATAGCAGAAGAAATTTTTGAACCCCTCTCCATAATCTTTGAAAATTCTTGGAGAACAGGAGAAGTGCCAGAAGACTGGAGAAGAGCAAATGTTGTTCCTATCTTCAAAAAGGGGAAGAAGGTGGACCCAGGCAACTATAGGCCGGTGAGTCTGACTTCTATACCAGGAAAGATCTTTGAACAAATTATTAAACAACATGTATGTCAGTACCTGGATAAGAATGAAGTGATTAAACAGAATCAGCATGGGTTTGTAACTAATAAGTCATGTCAGACTAACTTAATTTCCTTCTATGACGGAATCACTGATTGGGTGGATCAAGGAAATACTGTAGATATAGTATATCTTGACTTCAGCAAAGCCTTTGACAAAGTCTCTCATACAATCCTTATTGAAAAAATGACTAAGTATGGAATGGACAAGGCAACTGTTAGGTGGATTCATAACTGGCTTAGTGATCGGACCCAAAGAGTGGTCGTAAATGGCTGCACATCCAGTTGGAAGAATGACTCAAGTGGGGTACCACAGGGCTCTGTCCTGGGCCCTGTATTGTTCAACATCTTTATCAACGATTTAGATGAAGGAATTGAGGGTAAACTGATTAAATTTGCTGATGACACAAAGCTAGTAGGGATAGCTAATACTAGAGAAGAGAGAGGATTCAAAAAGATATAAATAAACTGGAGAAGTGGGCAGCAACTAACAGAATGGTTTTTAACAGGGAGAAATGCAAAGTACTACATCTGGGCAATAAAAATCAAAAAAGCATATACAGAATGGGAGGAATAGGGCTAAGTGACAGCACATGTGAAAAAGACTTGGGTATACTAATAGATCACAGACTGAATATGAGTCAACAGTGTGATGCAGCAGCAAAAAAGGCAAATGCAATTCTAGGATGTATTAACAGAAGCATACAGTCTAGATCACGTGAAGTCATTATTTCCCTGTACTCCTCTTTGGTCAGACCTCATCTGGAATATTGTGTCCAGTTTTGGGCACCACATTTTAAAAAAGACATCAACAAACTGGAGCAAGTTCAGAAAAGAGCGACCAGAATGGTGACCGGTCTGCAAACCCTGTCTTATGAGGAAAGGTTGCAGGATTTTAGAATGTTTAGTTTGCAAAAAAGAAGACTGAGAGGAGACTTAATAACTGTCTACAAATATCTAAAGGGCTGTCACATTGTAGAAGGATCAACTTTATTCTCATTTGCACAAGGAAAGACTAGAAGCAATGGGATGAAACTGAATGGGAGGAGACACAGATTAGATATTAGAAAAAACTTTTTGACAGTTAGAGTGATCAATGAGTGGAACAGGCTGCCACGAGAAGTGGTGAGTTCTCCTTCAATGGAAGTCTTCAAACAGAGGCTGGACAGACATCTGACTGGGATGATTTAGCAAATCCTGCTTTGAGCGGGGGGTTGGACCAGATGGCCCAGGAGGTTCCTTCCAAATCTACGATTCTATGATCTAAGGGGCCCATTATACACTGGAGCATTACAAATGGGGCCCATTATATATGAAGCATTATGTGGAGCTCATCAGATACTGTATGGAACATTATATGTGACTAATTATTTGGTATGGAGAAATATATGGGGCTCATTATACTGTATGGCGCACAATGTGATGGCCATAATACTGTATGGAGTAATATACTGTCCTGTTTTTGAGCTATTGTACAATTTAAAATAGATCAGTCATGTCATGTAAGCAGTGAAGTATTTGTCATTGTACTATACCTATATTTCTGTGGCGTATCGGAGCATCATGAGTTGTGGTATGTGTTAAAGGGGTGCACTGACACTCTTTGGCCCAGGGCACATGAAAACCTGGAGCCAGCCCAAACCCCCCCCAACTTTAGCCAAGTAACCCCCAGTTTTCAATGCGTAACTATTATTAGGAAGTAAATTAAGGTTGACAAGCTTCAGTTATAAGAATTGATGTTTTTGGCATTGAAATGGGCACTGTAGGTGTGTTTACTGTCTTCCACTCCCTGCCGACTTTGCTTCCCCATTGACTTGCATTGGGTTTCGTGTTTCAGTCGGTCTCCGACTTTTCCCTATAGTCGGCCGATTTCGTGAAACCCGACTCGACCCTAAAAAAGGCAAAGTCGCTCATCTCTACTATGGATGTTTTTCCTTCTCTTTCATACGCAGTCATTACTTTGGAGACAGTACCGCTTGACACGCCAAGCATACGGTCACTTTCTGTTACACTAGTGCCTGCCATACCAGCATCAACAATTTGGGCTCTTTGAAAACCAGAGAGGTCTGCCATTGGTATCAGGTTTTCCTCAATGTTCTTAGAATTATACAAAACAAACAGTTAATTTACATACACATATCACATGACACAAATAATCAACTACAAAACATTAACATATGTCACGGTTTGCATGTCTACATGTTTGAAGATTATGATGACAACACATTAGGTGTTTGGTTGCATTATTTTGTCCAACCCCTGTATATACGGAGTGTGTATAAAAGCCCTGACCGCCGACCGACATTTTTCTGCAGCCCATCTTTACAGTTGGGAGAGGTTGCTGATGCTGTTTATGATTTGGGAGACATTTAGGCCTGTAAACAGGAGTTGCTATGTGCTTGCGCTGAACGCAATTTTTGTGTTCTGTTAGTGTGCAGTGACAGGGGAGGATTTTCTTGTTTGCAGCAGCGCTAGTTATTAGGCTGCCTGCCAGTGACAGGGACCATTTTCTTGTGTGCAGCAGCGCTGATTATTAGCCTACCTTATAGCAGTATTGCTGTGTGGACACAGCTGTGCAGACTGCTTTTTACACAGCACTCCTACTTTTATTCTGTTTTCCTGCAGTGAACGAACATTCATTATTTCACACACCATATAGAGTTGTATGCTCCTCACACACTACTGTGTACCGGATGGTATCACGGAGAAATATATGCTGACTATCTGTATGAGACAACGGAAATATATAGGGAGATTAACATTTTCTATTACACTATATACACCTGGTATCTGCTGATACAGTACCTTAGTTGTAAATTTTTTAGTACGGTATAATCCATAGTGAGTGAGCGTGTGTGGTTTACTCCAATATATACGGAGATAAAAATTTTACCCTATACTATATACACCTCCTATCTTGTGATACAGTACCTTTGTTAGAGATTTTGTATTACAGTCAAATCCATACTGAGTGAACGTCTGAGGTTGACTACGGAAATATATACGGAGATTTAAATTGTACCCTACAATACATATACTTGCTATCTTGTTATCCAGTAACTTTTTTAAACATTTTTTATTATGGTAAAATCCAGACAGAGTGAGCGTCTGAGGGTGACTCCGGAAATATATACAGAGATTTACATTTAGCCCAACACTGTATCCAGCTGTATGCTTTTGATACAGTACCCTTTTTTGCTATTTACATTCTGTTGTAATCCATACTCAGCCTGTGATTGTCTGTCTATTACTCCGTAAATATATTTGGAGATTTACGATTAACACAACACTTTATACAGCTGTAAGCTTGTGATACATTACCCATTTACTGCTCTTTATATTCCAGTCCAATGCATACAGAGCCAGTGAGAGTCTGTTTCTGACTATGGAAATATATATGGAGATTAACAATGACCCCTACACTGTATACAGCTTTATGCTTTTGATCCATTACCCTTTTATTGCTTTTAACATTACGGTGTAATCCATAATGAGCCTGAGAGTGTCTGTGTCTGCCTCCTGAAATATATATGTAGATTTAGAATATTAAAACTATACCATATATATACCTGGTATCTGGTGTTACTGTACCCTTTCTCAACTTTCTATATTCTTGTCGAATCCATACTGGGCCTGAGAGCGTCTGTGTCTGCCTCCTGAAATGTATACGGTGATTTAGAATGTTTAAACTGTACTATATATACCTGGTATATGTTTATACTGTACCCTTTTTTCAACTTTTTATATTATTGCCTAATCCATACTGAGCCTGAGAGCATCTGTGTCTGCCTCGTGAAATACATACGGAAATTTTTTCTATTTTCACTATACTATATATACCTGCTATCTGATGATACAGTACCCTGTGTGCCAAAAAGTCCTCCTCTACCTACCACTCTAAGTGCCTCATTTACAATGTGAACATTGGCCCACATGTGCTATTATTTCTTGCGGATCTTCTTTTTATATTATGGGGTTATCCATACTGAGTGTGTGAGAGTCTGTGTGTTACTTCTGAAATATATATGTAGATTTAGAAAATACCCCAACACTGTATACAGCTGTAAGCTTGTGATACATTACCCATTTACTGCTGTTTATATTCCGGTCTAATGCATACAGAGCCAATGAGAGTCTGTTTCTGACTATGGAAATATATATGGAGATTTACAATGACCCCTACACTGTATACAGCTTTATGCTTCTGATCCTTTACAACTTTATTGCTTTTAACATTGTGGTGTAATCCATAATGAGCCTAAGAGCTTCTGTGTCTGCCTCCTGAAATATATACGGAGACTTACAATGACCCCTACACTGTATAAAGCTGTAAGCTTATGATACAGTACCATATATCTGCTGGTATTTTGGGTCCAATTTCACAAAAATTAGGAAGTATGGTGTAAAAGGCCACAGACGTGGGTGTGGGTGGCTAGCTGGTACTGATGGTGGTGGTGGTGCATCTGCTGGTAGTGCCCAAAGTGCAATACCAGCTAAGGCAGGAGGTGCTGAGACTGCGGCATGGTCTAGCTCTGGAAGGTCTGGAAGGCTCCCTTTTCTGGGAGTTGGTAAACCGCTTTTAAAGCCAGAGCATCAGGAACTGGTTTTGACTTACATTGCCGAAACAGCCTCCAGCTCTGAAGTTTCAAAAAATGCAAGCACTGAGTCGTCGGTGCAGGCTTCTGGTCAGGAACATCCCCTTTCCTTGTGTCCTTCACCCCCACCAAAAGTGAAGGATGCGGCAGCCCACACTTGAGATTACTCCATGGAGCTCTTTTCACATACCATGCCTGGGTTATCAAGTCAAATCCTGTATTCCCCAGTCCAACATGAATCAGAGATGGAGGGCACTGATGCACAGCCACTGCGAGATGATTCTGCTGGTACATTCACCCACAGCACTACATTCCCCTCGCACTCTACAGAGCCAGAATCTGACTCTGATGAAACTCAGGTGCCCCTTCACTCATACTATACCGCCTTACACAGTGGAAGGTGCAGATAAAAGTGCCGGTTCTGTGAGCAGGTGGGGGGGGCATACTCTTGAGCGACGGCACTGGCACAGGGCCCCTCATAGTATGCAAAAGTCTCTGCCAGTGGGAGGGCTCACTCGCTGTCAGACACATCGGCGTACTATGAGGGGCTCTGTGCCAGTGCCGTCGCCCATGAGTGGCCCCCCTGCTTGCTCATGGCCACAGCACTTGCAATACTTACCTCTCCCTGCTCCACCGCTGTGACATCTTCTGCATTTCCTGACAGTGACATTCAGGTCAGCGAGCGCGATGACATCACGTCTGTATGCCCTCTACCTAAACAGTCCAAGTACAGAGAGCTGGAAGATATTGATGCTGAGGAGTCCAGAGTAGAGCAGTACCCAGCGAGGAGAGGTAATTAACTTTTTTAAAGGTTGGGAGCAATTTTTGGGAGCACTATACACTGGATAATGAGATATGGGGCCCATCATATACTGGAGCATTCCAAATGGGGGACATCTTACACTGGAGCAGCATTTACGGGGCACATTATACACTCATTATACACTGGAGCATTATAAATGGGGCCCATTATATATGGAGCATTATTTGGGCCCATAAGACAGTGGAGTATCATCCATGGGGACCAATATATACTGTAGCATTATGTGGAGCTCGTCATATACTGTATGGAACATTATATGGGACCAATTATTCTGTATGAAGAAATATATGGGGCTCATTCTGTATGGCGCACTATGTGGTGGCCGTAATACTGTATGGAGTAATATACTGTCTGTTTTTTGAGCTATTGGAGAATTTAAAATAGATATCAGTCATGTCATATAAGAAGTGAAGTATTTTTCATTGTACTATACCAATATTTCTCTGCTGTATCGGAGCATCATGAATTGTGGTATATGTTAAAGGGGCCCACTGACACTCTTTGGCCCGGGCCACACGAAAACCTGGAGCCAGCCCTACCCCCCCACAACTTTAGCCGTATAACCCCCAGTTTTCAATGCGTAACTATTATTATAAAGTAAATTAAGGTTGACAAGCTTAAGTAATAAGAATTGATATTGTTGGCATTGAAATGGGCACTGTAGGTGTGTTTACTGTCCTCCACTCCCTGCCGACTTTGCTTCTCCATTGTCTTGCATTGGGTTTCGTGTTTCAGTCGGACGCCGACTTTTCCCTAAAGTCGGCCGATTTCATTCGACTGGGCTTTTCAGAAAGTCGGGTTTCGTGAAACCTGACTCGACCCGAAAAAAGGCAAAGTCGCTCATCTCTAGTGACGGATGCTAGTGCATCCCCAAATCAGTATTTGTAACATCAGGCCAGGTGACACAAATATTAGTTGTATTATCTCTGCCGTCACTGCAAATTGAACACAAACTGTGGAGATGATAAAGGTCTTACAACTTGTGTGTGTGTGTATGTATAGTCACCTGGTCAGGAGTACTAGTAAATTCATGATGCACAAAGCACAGCATCGTGAATTCACTGGTACACCTGGCCATTTGATTATTATATTGGAGTTTAAAAATACAGTGCATTCAGTACAGGTATCAAAACAGGTTTTTTATTAACATACACACAAGAAAATATTTTTACACAATTTGATCTTGCCATTCCACCCATCCTACATCTGAGATGAAGTAGGCTGCAAATTGGTCCCTCATTTGGCCAACTTCAACAGATGACCTGAGAGGGTGCTGAGTGAATTCAGGCAATGGGCTAGGAGCTGCATTATCGAGTTCAAAGTTCGGGTGCTCTTTGGCCATCACAAAATTATGTAGAACCACACAGGCCTTCACCAACTCATCCACTGTTTCCAGTTTCAGATTAACCCCTTCACCCCCAAGGGTGGTTTGCACGTTCATGACCGGGCCAATTTTTACAATTCTGACCATTGTCCCTTTATGAGGTCATAACTCTGGAACGCTTCTATAGATCCCAGTGATTCTGACACTGTTTTCTCGTGACATATTGTACTCATGATAGTGGTAAAATTTAATTCAAATAACTTGTGTTTATTTGTGAAAAAAATGGAAATTTGGCGAAAATTTTGAAAATTTCGCAATTTTCCAACTTTGAATTTTTATGCCCTTAAATCACAGAGATACGGCACACAAAAAACTTGGTAAGTAACATTTCCCACATGATTACTTTACATCAGCACAATTTAGGAACCAAAATTTTTTTTGTTAGGAAGTTATAAGGGTTAAAAATTGACCAGCGATTTCTCATTTTTGCAACACCATTTTATTTTTACAGACCACATCACATTTGAAGCCACTTTGATGGGTCTATATGATAGAAAATACCCAAAAGTGACACCATTCTAAAAACTGCACCCCTTAAGGTGCTCAAAACCACATTCAAGAAGTTTATTAACCCTTTAGGTGTGTCACAGGAATTTTTTGAATATTTAAAAAAAAAATGAATATCTAACTTTTTTTCACAAAAAAAATACTTCAGGTTCAATTTTTTTTATTTTTCCAAGGGTAACAGGACAAATTGGACTGCAAAAGTTATTGTGCAATTTGTCCTGAGTACGCTGATACCTGATATGTTGGGGGGAACCACTGTTTCGGCGCATGGCAGAGCTCAGAAGGGAAGGAGTGCCGTTTGACTTTTTCAATGCAAAATTGGCTGGAATTCAGATAGGATGCCATGTCACGTTTGGAGAACACCTGATGTACCTAAACAGTGGAAACCCCCCACAAGTGACCCCATTTTGGAAACTAGACCCCCCAAGGAACTTATCTAGATGTGTGGTGAGAACTTTGAACCCCCAAGGGCTTCATAGAAGTTTATAACATACAGCCGTACAATTAAAAAAATCATATTTTTTCCAAAAAAATGATCTTTTCACCCTCAATTCTTATTTTTCCAAGGGTAACAGGGCCCTAAAAGGTATTGTGCAATTTGTCCTGAGTACGCTGATACCCCACATGTGGGGGTAAACCACTATTTGGGCGCATGGCAGAGTTCGGAAGGGAAGCAGCGCCATTTGACATTTTTGGCTGGAATTGAGATCTGACACCATCTCGCGTTTGGAAAGCCCCTGATGTACCAAAACAGTGGAAACCCCCCACAAATGACACCATTTTGGAAACTAGACCCCCAAGGAACTTATCTAGATGTGTGGTGAGCACTTTGACCCCTCCAGTGCTTCACAGACGTTTATAACGCCCGGGCGTGAAAATAAAAAATTCGTATTTTTTCCACAAACATGGTCTTTTAGTCACCAATTTTTTTATTTTCCCAAGGGTACCAGGAGAAATTGGACCCCAAAAGTCGTTGTCCAATTTGTCCTGAGTACATTGATACCCCATATGTGGGAGAAAACTACTGTATGGGCACATGTTGGGGCTCGGAAGGGAAGTAGTGACGTTTTGGAATGCAGACTTTGATGGAATGGTCTGCGGGTGTCATGTTGTCTTTGGAGAGCCCCTAATGTACCTAAACAGTGGAACCCCCCACAAATGACCCCATTTTGGAAACTAGACCCCCTAAGGAACTTATCTAGATGTGTGGTGAGCACTTTGAACGCCCAAGTGCTTCACAGAAGTTTATAATGCCCAGGCGTGAAAATAAAAAATTTGTATTTTTTCCACAAAAATGATCGATTAATCCCCAATTATTTTATTTTCCCAAGGGTAACAAGAGAAATTGAATCCCAAATGTTGTTGTCCAATTTGTTCTGAGTACGTTCATACCCCATATGTGGGAGAAAACTACTGTATGGGCACACGTCGGGGCTCGGAATGGAAGTAGTGACGTTTTGGAATGCAGACTTTGATGGAATGGTCTGCGGGTGTCATGTGCGTTTGGAGAGCCCCTAATCTACCTAAACTATTGAAACTCCCCACAAGTGACCCCATTTTGGACTCTAGACCCCCCACGGAACTTATCTAGATGTGTGGTGAGCACTTTGAACCCCCAAGTGCTTCACAGAAGTTTATAACGACCGGGCGTGAAAGTAAAAAAAAAATAATTTTTTTCCACAAAAGTGATATTTTTGCCCCCAATTTTTTATTTTCCTAAAGGTAACAGGAGAAATTGGACCCCAAAAGTTGTTTTGCAATTTGTCCTGAGTAGGCTGATACCCTACATGTGGGGGTAAAACACTGTTTGGGCGCATGGCAGAGCTTGGAAGGGAAGGAGCACCATTTGACTTTTTCAACTCTGAATTGGCTGGAATTGAGATCAGACGCCATGTTGCATTTGGAGAGCACCTGATGTACCCAAATAGTGGAAACCCCCAATTCTAACTCCAACCCTAACGCCAACACATCCCTAACCCTAATCTCAGCCCTAGCCCTAGCCCTAACCATAACCCTAACCCTGGCCCTAACCCTAGCCCTAACCCTAATGGGAAAATGGAAATAAATACATTATTTTAATTTTATTATTTTTCCCTTACTAAGGGGTGATAACGGGGGGTTTGATTTACTATTTATGGCGGTATTTATTTTTGGCGGCTGTCGCACGCTAAAAGACGCTTTTTGCATCACCACATATTGAGAGCTATAATTTTTCCGTATTTTGACTCACTGAGTCATATGAGGACTTATTTTTTGCTGTACGAGTTGACGTTTTTATTGGTACCATTTTTGGGCACGTGACATTTTTTGATCGCTTTTTATTCCGATTTTTGGGACGCAGAATGAACAAAAACCAGCGTTTCATGAATGTTTTGGGGGGGTGCGTTTACACCGTTCCGCGTGTGGTAAAATTGATAAAGCGGTTTTATTCTTCGGGTCAGTACGGTTACAGAGATACCTCATTTAGGTCGTTTTTTTTATGTTTTGTCAGTTTTATGCAATGAAAACTATTTTATATAAAAAATAATTATTTTTGTATCGCTTTATTCTGCAAGCTATAACTTTTTTATTTTTTCGCTGACGATGCTGTATGGCAGCTCGTTTTTTGTGGGACAAGATGACGTTTTCAGCGGTACCATGGCTATTTATATGCGTCTTTTTGATCGCGCGTTATTGCACTTTTTGTTTGGCAGTATGATAATAAATCATTATTTTTTGCTTCGTTTTTTATTTTCATTTTTTAAGGGGTTCACTAAAGGGGTTAACTAATGGGATAGTTTTATAGGGCAGGTCGTTACGGACGCGGCGATACCTATTATGTGTACTTTTATTGTTTTTGGCTTTTTTATTTAAAAAAAATGGATTTATTGGGGGAATTTTTTTTTTTTTTCTAATTTATTTAGCGATTTTTTTTTTTTAAAAATTATTTTAACACTTTTTTTTTTTTTTTAACTTTATTACATAGTCCCAGGTGGGACATCACTGTCCTGTGACAGATCGCTGATCTATCACATCACAGATCACTGTGACAGATCAGCAATCTGTCACAGGCAGTTCTGCAGACTTCCTCATGCCTGCGCTTTGCAGGCACTGAGGAAGTCCGCTCCCTACAGGACCCCGAAGGCCCCCGTTGCCATCTTGGATTCGGGGGCCTGTAGGGAAAGAGACCCCCGCAGCCGAGCTGCACATTGCGCTGCCGTGGGGGGCTCAGGGAAGCACGGAGGGAGCCCCCCTCCCTGCCGATGCTTCCCTTTAACCCCCGGTACACCGCGATCATGTTTGATCGCGGTGTGCAAGGGGTTAACGTGTTGGGGGCGGTCCATGACTGCCCCTGACATAGTGCCGGGCGTCAGCTGTGTTAATCAGCTGACACCCGGCCGCGATCAGCAGCGCTCACCACGTGGGCGCCGCTACTCGCGGTAGACGTACTATCCCGTCCATGGGCATAGGGGCCCGGGTCCCATGGACGGGATAGTGCGTCTGATGTCAGGAAGGGGTTAATGGCAGTGCCGAGAATGCGCCATCTGGAGACAAGTATACCAAAGGCACACTCTACAGTTCTTATGGCCCTGGTCAGCCTGCAATTAAAATTTTTTTTGGTGTGGTTCAAGTCCCGGCTGGAGTAGGGTTTGAGCAGGTTTTGGCACATCTAGAATGCCTCATCCCCAACCATTACAAATGGCTGTGGTGGACCTTCGGTGAGGGGAAGAGGTTGTGGCATGGGGAAATTGAAATGGTTGCCATACAACCTCTAGCCCATGTCAGAGTTCTTAAAAGCCTTGGAGTTATTCCCACTGCCAAATGCCCCAATGTCCACCGCAACAAACATAGTCTGCATCCGCAATGGCCATGAGTACTGTAGAAAAGAACTTTTTATAGTTATTGTAATCAGATCCAGTTCTTTTTGGGTTGATAATCCGGATGTGTTTCCCATCAACCGCTCCCAAACAGTTGGAGAAATTGCAGACTGTCCAGAATTTTTCTGCTTTTTCCATCCACTTTTCGGCAGTGGGCACGGGCATAAATTCAGGACAGAACGTTCCACAAATCCCGGCAGGTGTCCGCAACAATTCCCGACAAGGTGGAGATTCCAATCCGGTACTGGAAGTGGAGTGAAGAGAGGTTCCCTCCAGTAGCCAGCAATCTGGGAAACCGAGAGAGAACAAAAATTAATATTTATGTATATGGATTTTTAAAACACAAAAAAATAAATAAAAAAAATACATGGCATAAAAATAATTCTGCAGCCTTTTGTTTACTACATGGCATAAAAATAATACTGCAGCCTTTTGTTTACTACATGGCAGAACAATAATTCTGCCAGCTTTGGAATAGTAGATGTCACAACAAAGAAAATTATTATGCAGGCATTGGTTTTGCAATATTACGTACCGTAATGTAACCAGGAGCCGTTCCTCAGGAGGAATCGCCCGACGGAGCTGTGTGCCCTGTCTCCGGATGGCTTCTTGGACACGGCCAAGCAAATCACTGAAGCTTTGTTGGCACATCCGGGTATAATCAGTAAATTTCTCTGGTTTGCCTGGAGCTCGCTGTAGACGGTGTGGTACGCTCCACGGCTCTCCCGGAGTTCAATAATCGGATGTATCCGCAAACACCGCCGCTGCCGTCTTCGCTGTCTCTCTCTCTCCCTTTGTTGATGGCAAGCAACTGCATAAGCCTGAGCCATCCTGATGTCCAGATCCAGGTTGAAGTGAAAACTCTTCCAGCGTAGATCCATGTTTCACAAAGGAAAATGCAAGCAATTGTGAAGAATTCAGCTGTAAACATGGTCTATATAAAGAATTCCCATAACGCACACCCACTGATGTCCCATTGGTGGAGTCTGTTGCAAGAATTTTTCAAGGATTTTCCTCCTGTGAAATGTGACACCTAGACAACCCATGCGCATAAAAAACGCAAACGCGTGGAAAAACGCTTGAAAACGCATACAAATGCTGCGTTTTTTGTCGTAATGCGCATGATGATGCGATGAAAAATCACAGCATTTACAAGCGTTTTTTGCATGCGTTTCATGTGCGCTCGAAACGCTGAGCAAAACAGCACAAGTGTGAAACTAGCCTAAGAACTCTTGTTCAAAACACGTCTGCCCACGCTACTATTCCCACATGGGGGTTGTGATTTTTTTACACTGTGTGACCATTGTTTTATAAAAACCATTTTTTTAAATAATTTTTTGAGTTTTTAACGGACTTGTTTTAGCTGGATTATACCTTGGATCATTTTAAACAGGGGTTTGGCCGTTACAGGGTTCACATCTGAGTGCACAGAAAATTCTGTAATTTCTGGGCTACTGTCAAATTTTGTTGGAGTGTCTTATACAGTTCTGTGCAAATTAATTGGGACAAAGCATTTTTTTAAGTAAAATCATAAGTTGGTTACCAGTCAGTGATTCAAACCAGTTTTAACTGCTTTGAACAGGAGTGAGTGCCTGATCAAAGCAGTTAAAACTGGTTTGAATCACTGACTGGTAACCAACTTACGATTTCTCTTAAAAAAATGCTTTATCCCAATTAATTTGCACAGCACTGTACAAGTTATTGACACCAGTTTGCTGAAAAAAAAGTTACCTACAGGCCAGCTATTTTAACCCCTTTCTGCCATATGACGTACAATCCCGTCCATGTGCCCTGGGACTTAATTCCCATGGAAGGGATAGTACACCATATGCGATCAGCGGTGGGGGAGCACAGGGGGGAGCGCCTATGTGCCAGGAGCGGTCACGGACCATTCCCGGCAAATTAACCCCTGGCACACTGCGATCAAACATGATCGCAGTGTACCGAGGTCATAGGGAAGAATAGCGCAGGGAGGGGACGTGCTCCCCTGAGACCCTCGGAGCAACGCCATGTGCTCGCATTGCTGCGAGGGTCTCCTCCCTGCAGGCCTCCTGGATCCTATATGGCCGCGGCGACTTTCTCAGTGCCTGCTGAGAGTAGGCGCTGAGAAAGCCCTCTGCTGTGCCCATCAGATCGCGGATCTGACAGTGCACTGCAAAGTGTCAGATCAGCGAAGTGACACTTTATAGCAATGTCCCACACAGAGACAATGTAATAAAGTAAAAAAAAAACAAGTGTAAAAATAATTTAAAAAAATAAAAAAAATCCCTAATAAATTTTTTTTGTAAGGAAAAAAAAACAATAAAAATACACATATTTAGGATTGCCGCGTCTGTAACGACCCGCCCTATAAAACTGTCCCACTAGTTAACCACTTTAGTGAACCCCTTAAAAAAAAAAACTAGGCAAAAAACAATGCTTTATCATTACAAAAAGTGCAATAACACGTGATCAAAAACACATATATAAATAAACATGGTACAGCTAAAAGCGTCATCTTGTCCCGCAAAAAACAAGCCTCCATACAGCATCATCAGCAAAAGAATAAGAAAGTTATAGCTCGCAGAATAAAGCAATGCAAAAATAATTATTTTTTATATAAATTTGTTTTTATTGCATTAACGCGCCAAAACATAAAAAAAAAGCATAAATAGGGCATCACTGTAATCGTACTGATTAGACTTGAGCGAAACGGGTCGAAAAAATTCAAAAGTCACTGACTTTCGCCAAAGTCGGGTTTCATGAAACAAAACCCGACCTTAGCGTGAGGTCGGCCACGAGGTCGGCGACCATTGCACCAAAGTCGCGTTTCAAAAGATGCTTTTGCGCCCTTTTTCAGCCAATCAGGAAGAACGGACACTGTGGGCAACGTGATGACATAGGCAGCGGTTACCACCATGTTTGTGAAGGGCATGCAAGTGATTGGCTTGCTTTGTGTGGCGTCACAGGGGGTATAAAAGAGTGTGCACTCCGACCGCCATGTTACTTATGCTGATCTCACAATAGGGAGAGCTGCTGCTGATTCTGTAGGGAGAGCGTTGGGCAGGGAAGAAGATACCAAAAACTACTTCTGCTGCTAGCGATTTTGCCTGTACAACACACCAGCTACTGTGCAGTGCAAGGGGAGGCTGTATTTTGGTGCATCAGCTCTGTTGGTTATTAGGCTGCCTTTTAAGGCTCCCTGATAGCTGCATTGCTGTTTTCACACTGCTGAGCAAACTGCTTTTTTCAAAGCAATCCAAATTTTATTGTTTTGTCCTGGTGAGTGAGCGTTCATTTTTTCACACACCATACAGCGGTGTACGCTCCCCACACAGTACCGTGTACCGGCTGTTATCACGGCCAAATTGAAGCTATCTGTGTGTGACTCTGTAAGAAAAAGCCGAGGAGTTTGTCCGTTCTTACAGACTTACACTCTAGGGAGATTCCAATTCTGCCCAATTCTATATACACCTTGCAGTTAGTCATACACTAGGCAATTTCTGCCTGTCACATTGCGGTGTAATCTCTCCTGGGCCTGAGACAATAGTTCAGCTTCCTCCAACCTACAGTGAGATTCAAATTCTCACCAATACTATATACAGCTTCTGTTTTCTCATACACCAGCCAATTTCTGCCTGTCACATTGCGGTGTAATCTCTACTGGGCCTGAGACAACAGTTCAGCGTCCTCCAATCTACAGTGAGATTCAAATTCTCACCACTACTATATACAGCTTCTGTCTTCTCATATACCAGCCAATTTCTGCCTGTCACATTGCGGTGTAATCTCTACTGGGTCTGAGACAATAGTTCGGCGTCCTCCAATCTACAGTGAGATTCAAATTCTCACCAATACTATATACAGCTCCTGTCTTCTCATACACCAGCCAATTTCTGCCTGTCATATTGCAGCGTAATCTCTACTGATCCTGAGACAATAGTTCAGCTTCCTCCAATCTACTGTGAGATTCAAATTCTCACCAATAATATATACAGCTTCTGCCTACTCATACACCAGCCAATTTCTGCCTGTCACATTGTGGTGTAATCTCTACTGGGCCTGAGACAATAGTTCAGCGTCCTCCAATCTACAGTGAAATTCAAATTCTCACCAGCGTCCTCCAATCTACAGTGAGCTTCAAATTCTCACCAATACTATATACTGCTTCTGTCTTCTCATACACAACCGAATTTCTGCCTGTCACATTACGTTGTAATCTCTACTGGGCCTGAGACAATAGTTCATTAATGATCAACTGGGTCATCCATCACCTCCTCTTCAATGTCATGTGCACCTTTCTCTGTGTCACCGTGTATGGTGGTATAGTATGCGGGAGGGGGCAACTGAGTTTCATCAGGGTCAGATTCTGGCTCAGTACACTGCGAGGACAATGTAGTGCTCTGAGTGAATGTACCAGCAGATAAATCTAGCAGTGGCTGCGCATCAGTGCACTCCATGTCAGATTCATCTTGGCCTGGGTAATTCACGATTTGACTTGATAACCCAGGCATGGTATGTGAAAACAGCTCCATGGAGTAATCTGTGGCCTACCGCGTCCTTCAGTTTTGGAAAGGTGTGGTTTATGACCATGAGCCTCCAATGACGACCCAGTGCTTTTATTTTTTAAAACTTCAGAAGAGGAGGCTATAGAGGTGGAGGCTGAGTCAGCAATGTAAGCCAAAACTTGTTCTTGAAGCTCCGGCTTTAGAAGCGGTTTACCTACTCCCAGAAAAGGGAGCCTTCGAGACCTTGTGGAGCCAGACGATGACGAAGCCTCAACACCTCCAGTATTAGGTGAAATTTTGCTTTTGCCACTATCAGCAGATCCACCACCAACACCAACACCATCATTACCGGCTGCCAACCCCCGCCCACTTTCACGGACTCTTCCACCACACCGTCATTTTTTGGAAAAATTTACCCAAATTTACACCAACTCTCTGGTACTGTAAAACAAGGTACAAGGTGTATATAGTACTGGGGAGAATTGGAATGTCTCTACACTTCAGGACACTGTGGGATTCAGTCAGGCCCTGTTTATTTAACACCACAATATGACTGGCAGATTCTCTATGCTGTTAGAAGGGTGCATATAGGACTGTGTAGAATTGGAATGTCTCTACACTTCAGGACACTGTGGGATTCAGTCAGGCCCTGTTTATTTAACACCACAATATGACAGGCAGATTTTCTATGCTGTTAGAAGGGTGTATAGAGGACTGTGTAGAATTGGAATGTCTCTTTACTTCAGGACACTGTGGGATTCAGTCAGGCCCTGTTTATTTAATGCCGCAATATGATAGGCAGATTCTCCATGCTGTTAGAAGGGTGTATAGAGGACTGTATAGAATTGGGATGTCTCTACAATTTAGGACACTGTGGGATTCAGTCAGACCCTGTTTATTTAACACCGCAATATGACAGGCAGATTCTGTTAGAAGGGTGTATAGAGGACTGTGTAGAATTGGAATGTCTCTACACTTCAGGACACTGTGGGATTCAGTCAGGCCCTGTTTATTTAACACCGCAATATGACAGGCAGATTCTCTATGCTGTTAGAAGGGTGTATAGAGGACTGTATAGAATTGGAATGTCTCTACACTTCAGGACACTGTGGGATTCAGTCAGTGTATGTAAAATTGTCAAGCTCCGTGTTTTAGTATACGGACTGACACACGCTGTGTCTCTATAGTTTTGAATGTAATCAAACAGCAAATATACTAAACTGTTTGAAAACCAGACAAAACTATAAGGTGGAGGTCTGTAAGAATGGAACAACTCCTCGACTTATCCTTACAGAGTCACACACAGCTTCACTGTGGCCGTGAAAACAGCCGTTATACGGTACTGAGAGAGGAGCGTGCACGACCACTGCTGTCTAGTGTATGTAAAATTGTCAAGCTCCGTGTTTTAGCATACGGACTGACACACGCTGTCTCTCTATAGTTTTGAATGTAGTCAAACAGCAAATATACTAAACTGTTTGAAAACCAGACAAAACTATAAGGTGGGGGTCTGTAAGGATGGAACAACTCCTCGACTTATCCTTACAGAGTCACACACAGCTTCACTGTGGCCCTGATAACAGCCGTTACACGGCACTGAGTGTAGCATGCACGTACACCGCTGTCCAGTGTATGTAAAATTGTCAAGCTCCGTGTTTTAGTATACGGACTGACACACGCTGTCTCTCTGTAGTTTTGAATGTAATCAAACAGCAAATATACTAAACTGTTATGAATGAGTCACCGTAGGAGGCAAAAACAGAAATACTAGCTAAGTCCAGAAAACCAGAGAAGTTGGCAGCTATCGGATTGCAGACCCCTGAACCTAACAACAACTAGCAGTAGCCGTGGGGGGTTCCTACGGTACCCTAGACCCCTCGATCACAGCCGGAGAACTACATAGCCTAAAGACAGAAAGGGAAATCTAAACTGCCCCAGAGCAGACCCCAAAGCAATAGGCAGCCCCCAACATATAATGACGGTGAAGCAAGATGAAAAAACACTCACACAGATAGGCTGAGCAAATGATGGGGCCCAAGCTAACTAAATAGGACAGGATAGAAAAGCTGCTGTCTGCAATCCGCCAAAACCCTATCGAAACAAGAGCCAACAGACTGATGGGGAAAAAGGCCCTGAAGACGCTAGGCTTCAAAAAGACTATATCAGTACTCAGGTATTTTCTGAAGACAGAGCAAAAAGGAATTCAGCTCACCCCAGCAGGGAATGGCAGAAATCCAGCAAAACAAAACCAAAACAAAAATGCAAAAAGCGGAGCAGAAAACTTAGCTTTTGAGGAGCAGGAATCAGACTGGTCTCCAAGAATCCCTCAGAGAAATCACCCGCAAGGCAAAAGGGCGTCGGCTGCCTTATATCCAGTCAGCAATTCCAGTCACCCAGTGTTCATCATTCTGCTCAGACGTTTGGTAATCAGCCTCACTACCTTCCTTCACCAGAAGAGGGAGTTCATCAGACCTCAATGGTGAAGGGGAAAATGAACTCACAACACTAAACTGTTTGAAAACCTGACAAAACTATAAGGTGGAGGTCTGTAAGACCGGAACAACTCCTCGACTTATCCTTGCAGAGTCACACACAGATAGCTTCACTGTGGCCATGATAACTGCCGTTACATGGCACTGAGAGAGGAGCGTGCACGTACACCGTTGTCCAATGTATGTGAAATTGTCAAGCTCCGTGTTTTAGTATACGGACTGACACGCTGTCTCTCTATAGTTTTGAATGTAGTCAAACAGCAAATATACTAAACTGTTTGAAAACCAGACAAAACTATAAGGTGGAGGTCTGTGAGAACGGAACAACTCCTCGACTTATCCTTACAGAGTCACACACAGCTTCACTGTGGCCGTGATAACAGCCGTTACACGGTACTGAGAGAGGAGCGTGCACGTACACCGCTGTCCAGTGTATGTAAAATTGTCAAGCTCCGTGTTTTAGTATACGGACTGACACACGCTGTCTCTCTATAGTTTTGAATGTAATCAAACAGCAAATATACTAAACTGTTTGAAAACCAGACAAAACTATAAGGTGGAGGTCTGTAAGAACGGAACAACTCCTCGACTTATCCTTACAGAGTCACACACAGATAGCTTCACTGTGGCCATGATAACAGCCGTTACATGGTACTGAGAGAGGAGCGTACACCGCTGTACGGTGTGTGAAAAATGAACGCTCAGTTACTCACTAGGACAAAACAATAAAATCTGGATTGCTTTGAAAAAAGCAGTTTGCTCAGCAGTGGGCACACAGCAATGCAGCTACCAGGTAGCCTTAAGAGGCAGCCTAATAACCAACAGAGCTGATGCACCAAAATATAGCCTCCCCTTGCACTGCACAGTGACTGGTGTGTTGTACAGGCAAAATCGCTAGCAGCAGAATCAGTTTTTGGTATCTTCTTCCCTGCCTAACACTCTCCCTACATAATCAGCAACAGCTCTCCCTATTCTGAGATCAGCATGAGTAACATGGAGGTCGACGTCCCCGCCCTTTTATACCCCCTGTGACATCCCACAAAGCAAGCCAATCACTTGCATGCCCTTCTCCAAGGTGGTGGTGACCGCTGCCTATGTCATCACGTTGCCCAGTGTCAGTTCTTCCTGATTGGCTGCAAAAAGGGCGCTCAAGCATCTTTTGAAACGCGACTTTGGCGCTAAAGTTGCCGACCCTGTGGCCGACCTCACGCTAAGGTCGGGTTTCGTTTCATGAAACCCGACTTTGGAGAAAGTCGGCGACTTTTCAAATTTTTCAACCCGTTTTGCGCAACTCTACTTTTAACCCACAAGGGCTTCACAGAAGTTTATAACGTTTTCCACAAAAATGATCTTTTCACCCCCAATTTTTATTTTTCCAAAGGTAACAGGACCCATTGAAGTTATTGTGCAATTTGTCCTGAGTACGCTGATACCCCATATGTGGGTGTAAATGACTATTTGGGCGCATGGCAGAGCTCAGAAGGGAAGCAGAGCCATTTGACTTTTTTGGCTGGAATTGAGATCGGACAACATGTCGCGATTGGAAAACCCCTGATGTTCCAAAACAGTGAAAACCCCCCACAAATGACACCATTTTTGAAACTAGACCCCCCCAAGGAACTTATCTAGATGTGTGTTGAGCACTTTGAACCCCCCGTGCTTCACAGAAGTTTATAACGCCTGGGCGTGAAAATAAAAAAATCGTATTTTTTCCACAAGCATGATCTTTTAGTCACCAATTTTTTTATTTTCCCAAGGGTACCAGGAGAAATTGGACTGCAAAAGTTGTTGTCCAATTTGTCCTGAGTACGGTGATACCCCATATGTGGGAGAAATCTACTGTATGGGCACACGTCAGGGCACGGAAAGGAAGTAGTGACGTTTTGGAATGCAGACTTTGATGGAATAGTCTGCGGGTGTCACGTTGCTTTTGGAGAGCCCCTGATGTACCTAAACAGTGGAAACCACCTACAAGTGACCACATTTTGGAAACTAGACCCCCCAAGGAACTTATCTAGATGTGTGTTGAGCACTTTGAACCCCCCAGTGCTTCACAGAAGTTTATAATGACCGGGCGTGAAAATAAAAAAATCGTATTTTTTCAACAAACATGATTTTTTAGACCCCATTTTTTTATTTTCCCAAGGGTAACAAGAGAAATTGGACCCCAAAAGTTGTTGCTCAATTTGTCCTGAGTACGCTGACACCCCATATGTGGGAGAAAACTACTGTATGGGCACACGTCGGGGCTCGAAAGGGAAGTAGTCACGTTTTGGAATGCAGACTTTGATTGAATGCTCAGCGGGTGTCATGTTGTATTTGGAGAGCCCCTAATGTACCTAAACAGTGGAAACCCCCCCCCCCACGAATGACACCATTTGGAAACTAAACCCCCTAAGGAACTTATCTAGATGTGTGGTGAGCACTTTGAACCCCCAAGGGCTTCACAGAAGTTTATAACGCCCGGGCGTGAAAATAAAAAAATCTTATTTTTTCCACAAACCTGATCATTTAGTCCCCAATTTTTTTATTTTCCCAAGGGTAACAGGAGAATTAGACCCCAAAAGTTGTTGTCCAATTTGTCCTGAGTACACTCATACCTCATATGTGGGAGAAAACTACTGTATGGGCACACGTCAGGGCTCGGAAGGGAAGTAGTGATGTTTTGGAATGCAGACTTTGATGGAATGCTCTGCGGGTGTCATGTGCGTTTGGAGAGTCCCTGATGTCCCTAAACTATTGAAACTTCCCACAAGTGACCCCATTTTGGAAATTAGACCCCCCACAGAACTTATCTAGATGTGTGTTGAGCACTTTGAACCCCCAAGTGCTTCACAGAAGTTTATAACGCCCGGGCGTGAAAATAAAAAAATCATTTTTTTCCACAAAAATGATATTTTTGCCCCCCAATTTTTTATTTTCCTAAGGGTAACAGGAGAAATTGGACCCCAAAAGTTGTTTTGCAATTTGTCCTGAGTAGGCTGATACCCCAAATGTGGGGGTAAAACACTGTTTGGGCGCATGGCAGAGCTTGGAAGGGAAGGAGCGCCGTTTGACTTTTTCAACGCAGAATTGGCTGGAATTGAGATCAGATGTCATGCTGCGTTTGGAGAGCACCTGATGTGCCCAAACAGTGGAAACCCCCAATTATAACTCCAACCATAACCCCAACACACCCCTAACCCTAATCTCAGCCCTAACTCTAGCCCTAGCCCTAACCCTAACCCTAGTCCTAACCCTAATGGGAAAATGGAAATACATTTTTTTTTAATTTTATTATTTTTCCCTAACTAAGGGGGTGATAACGGGGGGTTTTATTTACTATTTACAGCGGGTTTTTATTTTTGGCAGCTGTCGTACGCTAAAGACGCTTTTTATTGTAAAAATAGTTTTTGCATCACCACATATTGAGAGCTATAATTTTTCCATATTTTGATCCACCTAGTCATGTGAGGTCTTATTTTTTGGGGGACAAGTTGACGTTTTTATTGGTATCATTTTCGGGCACGTGACATCTTTTGATCGCTTTTTATTCCGATTTTTGTGACGCAGAATGAACAAAAACCAGCGTTTCATGAATTTCTCTTGGGGGGTGCGTTTACACCGTTCTGCCTGCGGTAAAATTGATAAAGCGATTTTATTCTTCGGGTCAGAATGGTTACAGTAATACCTCATTTAGGTCTTTTTTTTATGTTTTGGCGCTTTTATTCAATGAAAACAATCTTATATAAAAAATAATAATTTTTGTATCGCTTTATTCTGCAAGCTATAACTTTTTTTTTTTTTTTTGCTGATGATGCTGTTTGGTGGCTTGTTTTTTGCGGGACAAGATGATGTTTTCAGCGGTACCATGGATATTTATATGCGTGTTTTTGATCGCGCGTTATTGCACTTTTTGTTTGGCAGTATGATAATAAATCATTCTTTTTTGCTTAGTTTTTTATTTTTATTTCTTAAGAGGTTCGCTAAAGGGGTTAAATAGTGGGACAGTTTTATAGGGCGGGTCGTTACAGACACGGCGATACCAAATATGTGTAATTTTATTTACAAAAAATGAATTTATTAGGGAATATTTTTTTTTTAATTTATTTAGCGATTTTTTTTTTTAAAATTATTTTTACACCTTGTTTTTTTTAGTTTATTACATTGTCCCAGGGGGGACATAGCTGTCATGTGACAGATCGCTGATCTGTCACATCACAGATCACTGTGACAGATCAGCGATCTGTCAAAGGCACTGCACAGGCTTTCCTCATGCCTGCGCTTTGCAGGCTCTGCGGAAGCCAGCTCCATGCAGGCCCCCGAAGGTCCCCATTGCCATCTTAGATTCGGGGGCCTGCAGTGATGGAGCCCCCCACAGCAGCGCTGCACATTGCGCTGCTGTGGGGGGCTCAGGGAAGCACGGCGGGAGCCCCCTCCCTGCCGATGCTTCCCTTTAACCCCTGGTACACCGCGATCATGTTTGATCGCGGTGTGCAAGAGGTTAACGTGTCGGGGATGGTCCGTGACCGCCCCTGACACATTGTGCCGGGTGTCAGCTGTGATAATCAGCTGACATCCAGCCGCGATCAGCGGCGCTCACCATGTGGGCGCCGCTGATCGCTGTGACGTACTATCCCGTCCCTGGGAATTAAGTCCCAGGGCACATGGACAGGAGAGTACGTCACATGACAAAAAGGGGTTAAAACATACTACCAATTGCAGTGTCTAATTTTGGATCTGTAAATGTGAATAAAATTACCTCTTGACATCACATATTACTTCTGATCCCCAAAGCAAAATTTGTATATTACACTCTAAGGTCGCCTACGACTGCGTTCAACCCTTTCAATCTCTTTTACACAAATATAGCTTTAGTAATTTCAAAGTGACCTCACCACAAAAGCAGATGGAAAACATCAGCCTGTTTAATAATACAGTGTGCTGACATACACTCTTTTTCTTTAAAATGAGAAAAAATTGGCTAAAATGTATCCCTGTAAGTCATTTGTGATCAGACTGTGCTATGCAGAACACTTACTAAAGCTCACGGTGTCACTTTTGAAGGCTACATCATCCTGCTGTAATTGAGACTAGTGATGTGTCATATAATCCATAATTTTCTAAAACAGAAAAATGTCCACATTCACCGGTCGGTAAAATAAGAACTTTATTTCATAAAGGTAAAAACAGCCATTTCATGTCAGCCTGGCTCTTCTTTCAGAGTCCAAGAAGAAGCGCCAGGCTGGTTCAAAATTGCTTTTGTTCATGTATCCATACTCTCCACACTGTACACTGTCTCTTCCATTTTCATTGCCACTTATTCTTTTACCATACATTTTGTGTAACACTGTTATTAACTTTTGACAATCTTTTCGACTACAATTATTAAAACCTGTGCCAAAAAGAATGTATACAAATGCTATTTATTATTATTATTATTATTATTATTATTATTATTATTATTATTATTATTATTATTATTATTATTTATATAGCGCCATTAATTCCATGGTGCTGTACATGAGAAGGGGTTACATACAAAGTTATAGATATCATTTACTGTAAACAAATTTACAATGACATACAGGTACAGAGGGGAAAGGATCCTGTCCTCGTGGACTTACATTTTATGGGATAATGGGGAAGAGATAGAAGGTCGGGGTGCAGCAGGGGGATATTCGGGAAAAATCTTGGAGGCGGTTGTGTAAGGAACTAATAAGTGTGGAGGAGAGTAAAAAGTCTTGGGAGGATCGAAGACTATGTGAGGGAAGATATTGGGAGATTAGTTCAGAGATATAGGGAGGGGACAGGTTGTGGATGGCTTTGTAGGTCAGTATTAGTAGTTTGAAATGGATTCGTTGGGTAATTGGGAGCCAGTGGAGGGATTTGCAGAAAAACAGGGGAGTAGCAAGGAGAGAGGTGGATTAGTCGGGCAGCAGCGTTGAGGACAGACTGGAGTGGTGCAAGATAGTTGGCAGGAAGGCCACAAAGGAGGGTGTTGCAGTAATCAAGGCAGGAGATGATGAGGGCATGCACAAGAGTTTTAGTAGATTGAGGGCTGAGCAAGGAACGGATTCTGGAAATATTTTTGAGTTGGAGGCGACAGGAGGTGGCAAGAGTTTGGACGTATGGTTTGAAGGACAGGGCAGAGCCAAGTGATGAACGAGCATGCCCAGCAGTGCTCGGGCCTCGATCAAGCATTAGGGTGCTTAGACATGCTCATTACTCGGTCAAGTATCGGGGATACTCAAGGGCAGTGCTTTAGTACCTGTCCCACATGTTTGGAGGCTGTTAGACAGCCAATCAACATGAATGGATTGCCTGTCATACACAGCAATGCTGCAGCAATGTTGGCTACTGGCATTACTGTTATTGGCTAGCAGCATTGTGTCACTGGGTCTTTCAAACACCTAGGCACCCCATGCTTGGCTCACTGACCTTTGAAATCGGAGGATAAAATGAACATTCAGTACTTTCCACACCCAATTTAAAAAAACAATGTGGGGACCCCTCTATTCTTGATTTCAAGCCTTACTGAAGTGGACAGCTGAGGGTTTCATCCCCCAGCTGTGAGCTTTGCCTGGCTGGTTATCAGAAATACAGGGGAATCCACGCCATTTTGTCTGACAGGTTCTCTGGGAGGCATAACAAATTTGTTGTTTTCAAAAAGGCCTGTAAACTATACTTCAGGTTACATCCTTGTTTCTCAGGAACCGAGGAGCAATGGGTGGGGATAATAATCTTGCTCTTTCAGGGTGACCCCCAAACTTGGGCTTTCTCTCTCCCGTCTGACTCCCAGTTGCTCCAGATGGTGGAGGAATTTTTTCTGGCCCTATGTCATATATACGATGACCCCGATTGCATCTCCTTAGCCACACTATGTCAACTTCAGCAGGGACTTTGGCCGGCAGAGGAGTATTGCTCCAAGCTTCGGAGGTGGTCCACTGACACTAAGTGGAATGACCCCCCACTCCGTAGCCAGTTCTGTGAAGAACTATCAGCATGGGTGAATGATGCCTTAGCCCTGTATGAGACTCCAACTTCCCTTGAGATGACCATGTCTCTGGCTATCCTAGCTTTGATCGCCATCTTTGCCAGAGACATAAAGATACTCCATAATGTGGGGGAGTTCAGGGGCCAAGGGAAACCTCTTCTGAGTCACCTGAGGAACCCATGAGGTTGGGTGGGGCAACTCATTCAAGAATAATAATAAATAATCTTTATATTTTTATAGCGCTAACATATTCCTCAGCGCTTTACAGTCTGCAATCATTATCATCGCTGTCTCCGATGGGGCTCACAATCTAAATTCAAATCAGCATGTCTTTGGAGTGTGGGAGGAAACTGGAGAACCCGGATCTATACCCATAATCGCTATCAACTCAGCACCTTTAGACAGGGGTATTTTTCACAAGCCATCTAAGGGTTATATCTACAGATAGGGGCAATGCAATCAGAAGGTATTGACTATCTTGTGCTAGAGGGTCTGCCCTCTCCTGTGGCTCTTGGACTTCCTTGGCTCACTCTGCATAACCCTGTGGAAGATTGGCAGACCTGAGAGGTGGTAAAGTGGAGTGAGTATTGTCAAGGACACTACTTGGGCACACGGCTTACAAGGGTGGATACTCAGTCTTTGCCTAAATACCTGTCTAATTTTGTGGATGTGTTCTCAGAACAGGAGTGTCAAGAATGCCATTTGGGTTGAAGAATGCCCCCTCTGCCTGTCAGCACTTTGTACATGTTAAGTCACCTGGTAGGTAGTTATTGCAATCTATCTTGATGACATATTAGTTTATTCACATGACCTTGAGTCACATCAGGTACATGTCAGGCAGTTCTTACAGATACATTTCTCTGGTTTGACAAATAGTATATTGTATGTTCTCCATTGAGGAGATTCTTTTTCTAGGATTTGCGAAAGTCCGGGTGGTACTGGATTGGGATCATCCTGAAGATTTGAAGGCATAGAATCATAGAATCGTAGAGTTGGAAGGGACCTCCTGGGCCATCTGGTCCAACCCCCTGCTCAAAGCAGGATTCGCTAAATCATCCCAGTCAGATGTCTGTCCAGCCTCTGTTTGAAGACTTCCATTGAAGGAGAACTCACCACTTCTCGTGGCAGCCTGTTCCACTCATTGATCACTCTAACTGTCAAAAAGTTTTTTCTAATATCTAATCTGTGTCTCTTCCCATTCAGTTTCATCCCATTGCTTCTAGTCTTTCCTTGTGCAAATGAGGGTTTTTGGGTTTCACCAACTACTACTTTTTAAATATATTAGGTAGGACTGCTCCGAGAAGGGTTAACATCACGTGGTGGAGTGGCTCGATATACATTTTTTGCAAAAAACATATCAACTAAATACCCTGTTTCCCTGTTTTTGTTATCATCTCTTACTAGCCCTTGCTGCTTACTGTTACATATATTTTACAACAGCGTATTCATGCACGTTTGTCATACTGTGTTTTTTCTGTGTCTCAGTCTTCGGGTGGTGTGAACAGTTTCTTACTGACCTGTTCATTTTTGTGCATGTTCCATGTGTTCTTCAAACATAAATCAGGTCTGTACAGGTGTTTACCTAGAGTAGCCAACTGAAATACAATCAAACAAATAAGGCAGCACTCTGTAGCGCTATAGCTTGCAAACTTAAAATATGATAATTGAATTGCATTACTTCACTAGAAATATGAAAAATTGAGAATGTTTAGTGCATAAATTGGACAATTCATGTGTACCTGACAGCCACGATAAGTCGATTCTCGTTTGCCAGGACCTATTGCCAATCCTCTCTTAGAAAGTCTACATCTCTCTGGGAACCTAATATGAATCCTCTCTTGGACTAATGTCTATATCTCTATGGAGGGATAGGATCCTGTTGCAATTAATAACACCTGAGGCTAAGGGGCGGAGTGCTCAGTCAGAAGGCTAATACAAGTATAAAAAAACTGACCATCACATCCAAACATAAATCAGAACTGAACGGGTGCTTACCTTGAGTAGTCATCTCAAATACAATAAAAAAAGGCAGCACTCTGTAGCGCTATAGCAGGCAAACATGAAATATGAAAATTGAGAATGCTTTAGCATAAATTGGCCAATTTATGTGTACCTGGAAGCCACGATAAGGTGATTCTCGTTTGCCAGGATCTAATGCCAATCCAACCTCTGATGGATATGACCAGGAAAGGGACAGACCTTTCCAAGTGGTCTAGACCGGTCAGGGAGGCATTCGATCCCTTGAAGGAGTATTTTGCATCTGCATTAATACTCATGCAACCTGAAGTCACTCAGTCTTTTATTGTAGAAGTTGACTAGTCTGAAGTGGAGGTGGAGGTCTGTATTGTTGCAGGGTGAGTCTCCTGGTAATTGGCATCCATGTGCATACTTTTCTAAAAATCTGTCATCTGCAGAGAGAAATTATTACATTGGTAACAGGGAACTCTTGGCTATCAAGTGGGTCTTTGAAGAGTGGTGTCATTGTCTAGAGGGGGCATTTAATCCGATTATGATAGTCACAGATCAAAAAAATCTCATATCTAGAGTCTATGTAACCTCTAATGCCAAGGCAGGCGAGATGGGCATTGTTCTTCACCAAGTTCAACTTTTTTTTTACATATAGGCCGGGGAACAAGAATATTAAGGCAGATGCCTTATCTCATTGTTTTCCTGGGGGTGGAAATAATTGAGAATTGGTTCCTTTACTACAAAAGGGGGTGGTTATTGCACAGGTGCTTGAAAAAGAGACTCCCCTGTTGCTTGTCCATTAGTTAAATTGATTGTGCCTGTGAATCTCCATCTGAGAGTTGTTAGTAAACATCATGACTCAGTCTTAGCCAGACATCCCCATAAAAAAGCCACAACAGATCTACTTACTCAGTGTTTTTGGTGGTGAGGTGTACATCAGGATGTCCAGGAGTATGTAGCTGCCTGCAGTATCTGTGTGGGTTCTAAAACCTTTCATACTCGTCCGTCTGGGTCTCTCCAGTCATTGGCGATTCCCAATAGACCTTGGTCTCATTTATCAGTCAATTTTTATCAATGATCCACCCATGTTGGCAGGTAATATTGCAATTTTGATGATGGTGGACAGATTACGTAAAATGTCACATTTTGTTGCGCTACCCATTTTGCAGAATGCCAAGACCTTTGCGCAAATTTTCATCAGTGAGATTGTAAACTTACATGGGATCCCTACCGATATTGTCTTGGACCTGGGGCATTTTGCACTCATTTGTGGATCCACTTGTCATTCACTTCAGCACTTCTCCTGCAGTCAAATGTTCAAATTGAACGGGTTAGCCAGAATCTTGAGACTTCTCTTAGGTGTCTTGTATCTGAGAATCAGGAGGATTGGGTTACCTACTTACCTCTAGCTGAATTTGGGGTAAATAATTATTGTCATGAGTCTACTGGTTAGTCTCCATTTTTTGGGACATATGGGTTTCATCGTCAGTTCAGCTAATGTAAAAGGAGTCGTTCTTCTGGAATACATGAAGAATGATTTTCAACGTCAATTACGTCTGTGTGGCAAGGGGTTATTGATAATTTGAGGAAGATGCGGTCTAATTATAAGAGTGTGGCTGATCGGAGATGCTTGGTAGGTACAGTTCTGAGGGTTGATGTCTTGGTGTGGTTGTCCTCAAGGAATATTAAGCTGAAGGTTCCCTTTTGGAAACTGAGTTCCAGGTTCATCGGTCCTTACAAGATTGTGAGCGTCGTCAATCCCATAACATTCTGCCTTGCTTTGCCGCTCACTTTTAAGAACCATAATGTGTTTAATCGATCTCTTCTCAAAAAATACGTTGTGTCCTCTGTACCATCATTGCTACTGCCATCTCCAGTCATTTTGGATGGAAATTTGGAATTTGAAATAACCAAGAACGTTGATCCTCATTTAGTTTGTCGGTCGCTTCAGCATCTGGTGCGCTGGAAGAAATACGGTTATGAAGAAAGGATGTGGGTGCCAGCATCTTGTGTCCATGAGGCCAGGCTGATCCAGTCTTTTCACATTGCACAAGCTGATAAACCAGGGTCTGAGGTTCCAGAGGTTTCTCGATGAAGGGAGAGTACTGTCACAGGTTTACCCTAACAGACGGAGCCAGAAGACTGCAGCGTCTGATTTCTCCTACTCCTGCACTGATGAAGCTCTTCACCTTCATATTAAATGGTGTAAATTTCTTATAGCAGTGCAGGGGTTATCTTGCTCAGTTGAGACCTCCTGGAGCATTAAAGCTCACAGTTGTGCACTGGTTGCCACTTCCATCTCCTATATAATATGGGTCCTGGCTAGCATTCATTGTCAGACCAAGCTTATGCTGCATGGCTGGAGGTTGTCGTTGGCTAATATTGGAGAAGGCGTTTGGTGGGTTTATCTATACCTGTTGCTAGGTTTTGACTGTGTGATAATTCCCTTTCTTCTCCTACTTTGGTTTAACCCCATCCTCCACTCCCTGGTGCATTTCTCTGTTATGTGTAAGTATATTTCATAGAATCATAGAATCGTAGAAGTCTGACCAAAGAAGAGTAGAGGGAAATAATGACCTCACGTGATCTAGACTGTATGCTTCTGTTAATACATCCTAGAATTGCATTTGCCTTTTTTGCTGCTGCATCACACTGTTGACTCATATTCAGTCTGTGATCTATTAGTATACCCAAGTCTTTTTCACATGTGCTGTCACTTAGCCCTATTCCTCCCATTCTGTATATGCTTTTTTGATTTTTATTGCCCAGATGTAGTACTTTGCATTTCTCCCTGTTAAAAACCATTCTGTTAGTTGCTGCCCACTTCTCCAGTTTATTTATATCTTTTTGAATCCTCTCTCTCTCTTCTCTAGTATGTTTGGTATTTTTTTCGTTACCCCTGTTTCTATTACCTTATTAGTTTGGTCAGTGTACTATGGTACACTACTACTCCTGTCTTCCCTGGGTGGAGGAAGGGTACAGACTGAGGGCGGATTCAGGAGCTAAGGCAAGGTACGTGGCCCCGGCATCTTCTCCATCAGAAGTAATCCTGGGGAGCAGGAAATGGCTGCTGCATTTTCTGCTTTGGCTCTTATTCTGGCAATGATAGTCGCTCTTGATTGGCTGCACTATATCATTGCATGTGATAGCTTTGTGCCTATCCGCTATATGTAACTAATGCAATCTACTGGAATGTATAAAATGGTGGCAGGCATTTTTTTTTCAGAGACTCAACAGATAGAATTGCAATTTGTTCCAACTTGCTGGGACCTGAGAATTTTATAAAATTAGTCTGAAATTTTATTTGGATCAAATCGATTCGATCTCTAGTGAACATACTCTTTAAGCAACAGCGAACATGACTGGGAACAATAGATTTACATTTTTATTATTAAAAGCTATATTTTACCAAACATGACATGGAACTTACAATCAAGTCTTAAAAGTACAAGTAAAATTTTTAAATTGACAAAACTAAAAAAAACTCTAGCTTCTGGTCCCAGACATTTGTTTTGGCTGTTTGCTAATTCAATGAATATGGATTCACATCAGTCATTCTACAGAGAACTCTATGTTATGCTAATTGCCTACATGGGGAATAGCTGCAATTTCGCTATGAAAGAATTTAATTGTATTGAACAGATTTTTTTTATATCTTTTTCAGATTTTTATATTTTCTGATTACATCACTTGTTATCTCTGTTATGTCTCTATTGGGAATCTCCTTTTATTTGTTAATAGATTTTACTTAAAAGGAAGTTGGTTTAGTCTTAGATTACATTGATGCTCCAAGCATTAAAAAGCTATAGAGAATCTTTTAAATGTGGCTTTTATGAGAAGTTCATTTTGTATTTAGGGACAATTTATTGTCCCTCTACTTAGAGAAAATGAAATGTCATGTGAATACTAATGTATCATAATAAATCAGGTGGATACAATCAAACTAATGGGATAGTGTGAGATTAGTTAAAAAAGGGTGTTTCCGAAATAAAACCATTTCTACTCACAAACAGTAGAAGTAGAACCTTGACGCGTTTTTCGTCTGCAACTTCCTGCGGGGTTCTGAGGAGCACGGCTGACATCGCACATGTGAGTTTTTCTATGGTTTTTCTCACTGCAGCCTTTATTGATATTACAGCGCTTTTTATAATTCTATGCACTTTTGCACATAATTAAAATGGATAAATTAGCGCTGTTATGGTATGCTGAGTGAAATTCATGCATGAGTCATTTTAAATATAGCTAATTAATTCACCTGTGGGCAATTTTTTGATCTTTTACTGCGTTTTTTCAAATGAAGCACTCTCATGGTTATAAGCTATTTTGCATATATTAAGACAATTCATGTAGTGCTTTTCATTGGATTTATTTATAGATTATTATGTATGAATAGATTATCAAAAAAAATTTTTCATCCATATTATCTCACATTGGTGGATTGTTTTCTTGCTAATCAGCATATTGTTCCTTTTTATTGTGGTAGGCAATTGCTTAAATAAATTTTATACGATAAAAATTGATATCTAATATATAAAGTTCAATGTGTGTACAGTTGTGGCCAAAAGTATTGACACCCCTGCATTTCTGTCAGATAATACGGAGTTTCTTCCTGAAAATGATTGCAAACACAAATTCTTTGGTATTATTATCTTCATTTAATTTGTCTTAAATGAAAAAACACAAAAGACAATGAAGCAAAAAGCAAAACATTGATCATTTCACACAAAACTCCAAAAATGGGCCAGACAAAAGTATTGGCACCCTCAGCCTAATACTTGGTTGCACAACCTTTAGCCAAAATAACTGCGACCAGCCGCTTCCGGTAACCATCAATGAGTTTCTTACAATGCTCTGCTGGAATTTTAGACCATTCTTCTTTGGCAAACTGCTCCAGGTCCCTGATATTTGAAGGGTGCCTTCTCCAAACTGCCATTTTTAGATCTCTCCACAGGTGTTCTATGGGATTCAGGTCTGGACTCATTGCTGGCCACCTTAGAAGTCTCCAGTGCTTTCTCTCAAACCATTTTCTAGTGCATTTTGAAGTGTGTTATAGGTCATTGTCCTGCTGGAAGACCCATGACCTCTGAGGGAGACCCAGCTTTCTCACACTGGGCCCTACATTATGCTGCAAAATTTGTTGGTAGTCTTCAGACTTCATAATGCCATTCACACGGTCAAGCAGTCCAGTGCCAGAGGCAGCAAAGCAACCCCAAAACATCAGGGAACCTCCGCCATGTTTGACTGTAGGGACCGTGTTCTTTTCTTTGAATGTCTCTTTTTTTCTCCTGTAAACTCTGTTGATGCCTTTGCCCAAAAAGCTCTACTTTTGTCTCATCTGACCAGAGAACATTCTTCCAAAACGTTTTAGGCTTTTTCAGGTAAGTTTTGGCAAACTCCAGTCTGGCTTTTTTATGTCTCGGGGTAAGAAGTGGGGTCTTCCTGAGTCTCCTACCATACAGTCCTTTTTCATTCAGATGCCGATGGATAGTACGGGTTGACACTGTTGTACCCTCGGACTGAAGGGCAGCTTGAACTTGTTTGGATGTTAGTCGAGGTTCTTTATCCAACATCCGCACAATCTTGCGTTGAAATCTCTTGTCAATTTTTCTTTTCCGTCCACATCTAGGGAGGTTAGCCACAGTGCCATGGGCTTTAAACTTCTTGATGACACTGCGCATGGTAGACACAGGAACATTCAGGTCTTTGGAGATGGACTTGTAGCCTTGAGATTGCTCATGCTTCCTCACAATTTGGTTTCTCAAGTCCTCAGACAGTTCTTTGGTCTTCTTTCTTTTCTCCATGCTCAATGTGGTACACACAAGGACACAGGACAGAGATTGAGTCAACTTTAATCCATGTCAACTGGCTGCAAGTGTGATTTAGTTATTGCCAACACCTGTTAGGTGCCACAGGTAAGTTACAGGTGCTGTTAATTACACAAATTAGAGAAGCATCACATGATTTTTCGAACAGTGCAAATACTTTTGTCCACCCTCTTTTTTTATGTTTGGTGTGGAATTATATCCAATTTGGCTTTAGGACAATTCTTTTTGTGTTTTTTCTTTTAAGACAAATTAAATGAAGATAATAATACCAAAGAATTTGTGTTTGCAATCATTTTCAGGAAGAAACTGAGTATTATCTGACAGAATTGCAGGGGTGTCAATACTTTTGGCCACAACTGTATGTATGTATATATGTGTTTGTGTATGTCCGGGATTGGCATCCGCACCGTCGCAGCTACAGCCACAAAATTTGGCACAGTCACACGTTTGGACCCCGAGACTGTCCTAAGCTATGTTGTGAGGCGAAATTTTAACCTCGCGCGTTCCAATTCACCAAACAATTTTGCCCCTATCTACATAATGGGGAAAAGTGTGTGTGTATCAAGCCCCGCCCCTCATTATGATGTCATAATGGTTGCCATGGCAACGCTGATGTCATCATAGGTTGCAAGCCCCACCACTCATTATGATGTCATAATGGTTGACTATGGGATGGAGGATTTGTGATGGGTATATGGGCACTGGACTATGGGATGGAGGATATGTATGACGGGTATATGGGCACTGGACTATGGGATGGAGGATATGTATGATGGGTATATGGGCACGGGACAATGGGATGGCAGATATGTATGATGGGTATTTGGGCATGGGACTATGAGATGAAGGATGTGTGATGGGTATATGGGCACTCGACTATGGGATGGCGAATATGTATGATGGGTATATGGGCATGGGACTATGGGATGGAGAATATGTATGATGGGTATATGGGCATGGGACTATGGGATGGAGGATGTGTGATGGGTATATGGGCACTCGACTATGGGATGGAGGATATGTATGATGGGTATATGGGCACGGGCATATGGGATGGTGGATATGTATGATGGGTATATGGGCACGGGACTATGGGATGGAGGATAATTATAATTTGTTATAACTAACCACAGTTAGTTACTATGCCCGGGCAGCGCCGGGCTCTTCAGCTAGTTTTCAATAAAATTGCAATTTATGAATATTATTGGTTCTTGTGTTTTTCTCTGTCAACTGTATCTCTTGTTGTAGAGACTTCTGAGTGACAGTTTTTTGGGTTTTAATACTGCAACACAGTCTGTTGCAGGCGGCACCCCGCTTTGGAGCAACACAGGTTCAGTCTGTGCCCGATGAGCGACAAAGCCTCTGGAGACTCCACTCTCCTGGTTAGCTGAACCCAGACTGCTTGTAAAGCTCAGTTATTTAAACCTAAGCCCGTGATTCCCGCCATGTGATTGATCACATGATCATGACCTCATGCAGGTCCTGGCAGGGGGGAGAAAGTGGACCTCCTCCTGCCCAGTCTATGAGGTCCACATAAAACCAGCCCTTTTATGTAACTTAACCCTCACAGCACATAGTGTGCTGGAGAAAAAATGCTCTTGTTTCTTTCACTGACTCCGTTAAGCGCAGTGACACATATCTCCCTTCTACCACCCTGCCAGTGACTCTGTCATATTTTCCCACTCTTTGCCCAAAGTCAGGGGTTTTGGCACCTTCACTTGCTTGACAGGGGAGTCTAGACAGGGCATTTGCATTCCCATGTAACTTTACTGGCCTATGTTCTATGTGAAAGGGGGACTCTTGGAGGCCCAAGAACCATCTCGTCACCCGTGCATTCTTACCCTTCTTTTCCCTCAACCATCTCAAAGGGGCATGGTCCGACACCAGCTTAAACCTACAGCCTAGCAGATAGTTCCTCAGGGTATCCATAGCCCATTTTATGGCCAAGCACTCCTTTTCGACGATGGCATAGTTTCTTTCACATGAAGGGAGCCTGCTCAGGTACATGATGGGATACTCCTCCCCATTCACCTTCTGAGACAGCACGGCTCCAAAGCCGACTTCTGACACATCTGCCTGGACAATGAACTCCTTGGTGTAGTCCGGTGTGACCAGAACTGGATGCCTGGAACGCCATCTTAGTCTCTTCAGACCACTAGTGTCGACCTTGTGTGGCGCCCCCAGGAGTATGGCCGCCACAGTGGCTTTGCCTTCCTCCAGGGAAGGTAATGCCAGGCTTGGAAGCAATGAAGGGTCTCTCTCGCAGTTAATCTATACATGCAACACAGTTCCACTCCAGGCCAGCAGGGAGAAATCTGAACCGGAATTCAGGGGAGGAGTGCTCTCTGAGGGCAAAGAGGAAGGAGTGAGGAGTTAGTCTGTGGAGGGTGAAGTGTGCAGACATGAGGAGAAGCGCGGAGATCGAGCAAGGAGGAAAGGCTCATCTCCACCAAGAGCGCATGATCTGGAGCCTGGTCTCCACGGTTGTATGGATACTAATGGTCCTGCAACAGACACCAGAGGAGTAGGAGGCTGTAAATGCACTACTCCCATCTAAGACTCAGAGGCACAACAGCACGGAGTGAGCCAAGAGAGGAATAGCGGCTACAGCTGTCTGCCATACGAGGAGTGCTAAGAGAGAGAGAATCAGGAGGAACTTCAGTGTAACTCAGTACTGGAGATACCTCAAGTAAGAGCTAGGAAGGAGACTGCACAGCCCATCTGCTCAGAGAGAATCCCTGAGTTGCTTCCAGGCTAGCCTGCTCTGGTACCATCTGTAATCAGGACCCTGGACTCCATTTATCAAGTAAAGGTACAGAAACTGCACCCCGCTGTGTCTTTGTCTGCTTCCTACCCTTCCGGCACTGCTACATCCCCATGCCAACCACATCTACACTTCTCTGGGACTACAGCTTCACCTGTGGGGAGCTTAAACATCTTTGCTGCACAATACCATCAGTCCCAGCAGATCTGCATGCAGCGTCGGCTTAACACCTCCCTTGCCGAACACCACAGGTGATGTCATGAGCTATTCATTTAATCCTTTGCATTTCCACCATTCAATCTTCCCTATTACTTGGGCGCCCAGGGCCACGGACCAGGTCACTGCTGCCGTGACACTTCCCGCTGATACCGGCCCGGTACCGACTACCCCACAGCCCTGGGAGGGTGACCCAACTTGGCGTCACGAACAGGATTCGGAGCCCGGTACCCCCGGGTCCTGTGTGCCATAGACTTTGTTTGTGCTATACATTGTGTTGGCGCCATTGCCACCATTGCCGCACTGCTTGGCGCGCGTGGGAAACAAAAGAGGTGGGCCTTCGTGGGCGGAGCCTTCCGAGAAGCGCAAAGCAGTGAAGTCCCGTGAGGGAAGAGGAAAAGCGCGCGAGAGGTGGGAGGAGCTGAGGCCTGCAGCTCGGAGTCTCCGGTAAGCCTGCTTAACCCCCGTCCCTTGCTAACATTAACTAAGGGGGGAAGAGGATGTCTGAGCCCCGCAGCGATGCAGCGGCAGACGCCGCCGCCAACCGCTCAGCACCGGCAGCTTTTTGAGCCCACCGCAGCGGTCCCCATAATGCTGTCTATGCCCTACCTTCCAGGAGCAGCATGGCTACCACAGTATTCAGGGGAGTCACATACCCTGAGTGAATTCAAAGAGACTATGTAGTTTGAAGTATACCCTCTGTCTGAAAGCCAGAAAGTGAACATCCTGATTGGGCAGCTAACAGGTGCAGCACAGAGAGAAGTGAAAGCCTGGCAGGATACTGATAAAGAGACTGTTAAAAAGATTCTCGCCAAGCTAAGAAGCACCTTTGACACACGCACCGCAGCGGAGATCAAGATGAGGTTCTTTGGATGTAAACAGAAGGCGCAGGACAGAATAAGGGATTATCCTCTTAATCTGCAGGAGGCACTACGAGCCGTTAAGCAAATTGATCCTGACAGTGTGAAAGAGGAAGACAAGCTGTTAAAGGAGCAGTTAATTGAAGGACTCCTATCCAGTACCCACAAAGGACAGTTGCGCATCATAACCCTGCAAAACCCTTATCTGGACTTTGCTGATTTCAAGGACAGGGCTATTTGGGTACTGCAGGAGCCAACTGTCAGCCGCCCAACTCTCCCTAGGTGCCCAGCGATCACCTACCACCAGGAAGCAACATCTTTCCCTTCCATACCTGTGGAGGCTGATGCTCAGACTCTGGATAAAGACCCAGCTGCAGATCTACGTCTACAGGTCCAGTAGTTGACTAAAGGACTGGCTGCACTTACTGAAACGGTGCAGTCATTGCAAGTGTTGTCCAAGGAGAAGATCTAGTTTGCCTCCATTCGAGAGGAAGTCCCGTGGCTTCGGAAGAAGAGGATTCTGTCACTCCAAGGAAGAACCAACGATCGCTATGACCAGGACGGACATCCCATCTGTCGTAACTGCCGCAGGACAGGCTACATCGCCAGGTTCTGTCATTTAAATGAGCAACTCCTGGGGCAGAGGGCCAACCCCTAGGAATAGGATCCCCAGGCCCAAAGAACTGGAGAGCCAAGTATGTTGGAGGCCGATCGGTCCTCCCAGTGGTGATTGACGGCATCCCCATGAACGCTCTGCTGGACACTGGCTCTCAGGTTACCACCATGCTGTACATTCTTTACAAGAGGTATTGGGCTGACTTTGAACTAACCCGTGGCCCAACTGCTGAACTGACAGTAGTTGCCAGTAATGGTCAGTCTTTACCCCAAGTAGGATGTAAGGAAATTACTGTTAAAGTGGGTGGAGTAGAATTAAAATCGCAAGGTTTGATAGTTGTGGATATTGATCGACGTGAATGTAATCCCATGATGTTTCTTGGTACAAATGTAATTGAAAACTGTCTTTCCGAGGTTATTGTCTTGTTGCAACAGGTGGCTGAGACTGCTGGTTCTGGTGAACAACGAGTCCTGCAGAAGCAGATCAAGGCCCTGATGCAAAGACAACAGGTAGAACTCTCTGGCAGAGAAATTGGCAGTGTCACATAGAATCATAGAATCGTAGAGTTGGAAGGGACCTCCTGGGTCATCTGGTCCAACCCCCTGCTCAAAGCAGGATTCGCTAAATCATCCCAGTCAGATGTCTGTCCAGCCTCTGTTTGAAGACTTCCATTGAAGGAGAACTCGCCACTTCTCGTGGCAGCCTGTTCCACTCATTGATCACTCTAACTGTCAAAAAGTTTTTTCTAATATCTAATCTGTGTCTCCTCCCATTCAGTTTCATCCCATTGCTTCTAGTCTTTCCTTGTGCAAATGAGAATAAAGTTGATCCTTCTACAATGTGACAACCCTTTAGATATTTGTAGACAGCTATTAAGTCTCCTCTCAGTCTTCTCTTTTGCAAACTAAACATTCCCAAATCCTGCAACCTTTCCTCATAAGACAGGGTTTGCAGACCGGTCACCATTCTGGTCGCTCTTTTCTGAACTTGCTCCAGTTTGTTGATGTCTTTTTTAAAATGTGGTGCCCAAAACTGGACACAATATTCCAGATGAGGTCTGACCAAAGAGGAGTAGAGGGAAATAATGACTTCACGTGATCTAGACTGTATGCTTCTGTTAATATATCCTAGAATTGCATTTGCCTTTTTTGCTGCTGCATCACACTGTTGACTCATATTCAGTCTGTGATCTATTAGTATACCCAAGTCTTTTTCACATGTGCTGTCACTTAGCCCTATTCCTCCCATTCTGTATATGCTTTTTTCATTTTTATTGCCCAGATGTAGTACTTTGCATTTCTCCCTGTTAAAAACCATTCTGTTAGTTGCTGCCCACTTCTCCAGTTTATTTAAATCTTTTTGAATCCTCTCTCTCTCTTCTCTAGTATTAGCTATCCCTCCTAGCTTTGTGTCATCAGCAAATTTAATCAGTTTACCCTCAATTCCTTCATCTAAATCGTTGATAAAGATGTTGAACAATACAGGGCCCAGGACAGAGCCCTGTGGTACCCCACTTGAGACATTCTTCCAACTGGATGTGCAGCCATTTACGACCACTCTTTGGGTCCGATCACTAAGCCAGTTATGAATCCACCTAACAGTTGCCTTGTCCATTCCATACTTAGTCATTTTTTCAATAAGGATTGTATGAGAGACTTTGTCAAATGCTTTGCTGAAGTCAAGATATACTATATCTACAGCATTTCCTTGATCCACCCAATCAGTGATGCCGTCATAGAAGGAAATTAAGTTAGTCTGACATGACTTATTAGTTACGAACCCATGCTGACTCTGTTTAATCACTTCATTCTTATCCAGGTATTGACATACATGTTGTTTAATAATTTGTTCAAAGATCTTTCCTGGTATAGATGTCAGACTCACCGGCCTATAGTTGCCTGGGTCCACCTTCTTCCCCTTTTTGAAGATAGGAACAACATTTGCTCTTCTCCAGTCTTCTGGCACTTCTCCTGTTCTCCAAGAATTTTCAAAGATTATGGTGAGGGGTTCAAAAATTTCTTCTGCTATCTCCTTCTGTACTCTGGGGTGTAATTCATCTGGACCTGGAGACTTGAATTCATTTAGGTTAGCTAAGTGTTTCCTCACTATCTTTCTGTTTATAGATATCCTGGATTCTTCTATTCCCTTAATAGGACAGTGAATAACAGTTGATGTTACATTTCCTTTCTGAGAGAAAACAGATGCAAAATAGGAATTTAAAAGTTCAGCCTTCTCAACATCCTGTCTTACCATTTCATCATTTTCATCTTGTAAAAATCCTATAGCATCTTTGACTTTTCTTTTACTTTTGACATATCCCCAAAATCCTTTATTATTGCTTTTGACATCTCTTGCAAGCCTCAATTCATTTTCAGCTTTAGATAATCTGATTTGTGCCCTGCAGGTTCTGCAGACAGCATTATATTCTTCTTTAGATATGCCTCCCTCTTTCAGAGTGAGTGATCCTTTCCCCATTGCAATACCTCCCAGATGTGAAATGTTGATTTGGTGTCGGGCAGCCATGGGTCTCAGAGGTAAAGATTACCAGGCATTGGTGGAACCAGTGTACTCTGATAGCCAGCCCACCGTCCTGACAGCCCGGGGGGTACTTGATGTACGTAAAGGGAGAGTACCTGTATGCCTCTTGAATTGTGGGGAGGAGGAGGCCACAATACCTCGGTATGCCACAGTTGCTAAGCTGCTTACTGTTAATAACAACTCATTGCAGGCAGCAGAGCCCTTGGACTCATCTGACCAGGTGGAGGACAATGGCTCTGTAAAGCAGCTGGAGGAGTGGTGTCAGCAACTGCAGGTAGGAACCGATTCCATCCCTACCTACCAAAAGAATGAAGTTTACAGAGTAACACAAGAATATGAACGGGTATTCAGTAAACACCCACTAGACTTTGGGCAGGCAAAAGGGGTTCAACATCCTATCCCCACTGGAGATTATCCGCCCATTAAAGAAAGGTACCGGCCTATACCCCCAACACAATACCAATGTTCTAAAGGTATGTTGAGAGAGATGAAGGAAGCTGGGGTTATCAGAGACAGTAGTAGCCATTGGGCAGCTCCCATAGTTTTTGTAAGGATGAAAGGATGGTACCATGAGAATGTGTTGATTACGGGAAAATGAACAGCATTACACAGAAAGATGCCTACCCATTAACTAGAATTGAAGAATCCTTAGCTGCACTTAAAACTGCTAACTATTTTTCCACCTTGGATCTCACTAGTGGGCATTGGCAGGTTCCCGTGGCAGAGGCAGACAAGGAAAATACAGCCTTTACAACACCAATGGGTCTCTGTGAGTTCAACTATATGCCATTCGGGCTCTGCACCACCCCAGGAACATTTCAACGGCTGATGGAGTGCTGTCTGGGACACATGAACTTTGAGACAGTCCTGTTGTACCTTGATGATGTCATTGTTTTCTCTAAGACCTATGAAGATCTTCTGGAGCACCTGGCTGAGGTGTTTGAAGCTTTGTCCAATTTTGGCCTAAAGGTGAAGCCTTGTAAATGCCACCTCCTGAAGCCCAAGGTACAGTACCTCGGTCACGTGGTCAGTGCAGAAGGTGTGGCACCAGATCCTGACAAGGTCACATTCATCCGGGACTGGCAGAATCATAGAATCGTAGAGTTGGAAGGGACCTCCTGGGCCATCTGGTCCAACCCCCTGCTCAAAGCAGGATTCGCTAAATCATCCCAGTCAGATGTCTGTCCAGCCTCTGTTTGAAGACTTCCATTGAAGGAGAACTCACCACTTCTCGTGGCAGCCTGTTCCACTCATTGATCACTCTAACTGTCAAAAAGTTTTTTCTAATATCTAATCTATGTCTCCTCCCATTCAGTTTCATCCCATTGCTTCTAGTCTTCTAGAAGCCCAACAAGCTCCATGAAGTACGCCAGTTCCTTGGACTGGTAGGCTACTACCGAAGATTCATCAAAGGCTTTACAGAGATAGCCACCCCTATGCAAAATCTTCTGGTGGGGCAGTCCAAGAAAGCCAAACAGAAAAGTTCTACCTTTGAATGGACTGAGGAGTTGGAGAGATCCTTCTCTCGACTGAAGATGGCTCTCACAGGAGATGAAGTTCTGGCCTACCCAGATTATGACAAACCATTTGTGTTGTACATGGATGCCAGCAACGTGGGACTTGGAGCAGTAGTGTCACAGGTACAGAATGGCAAAGAGAGAGTGATCTCCTATGCCAGCAGGAAGCTTCATCCTACTGAAAGGAACCCAGACAACTACAGTTCCTTCAAGCTGGAGTTCCTGGCCATAGTCTGGGCTGTCACTGAAAGATTCAAGCATTACCTAGCTTCAGCCAAGTTTACTATCTTCACGGACAACAACCCATTGACTCACTTGGAAACCGCAAAGTTAGGTGCACTGGAGCAGCGATGGATGGCTCAGCTATCTAACTATGAATTTACCATCATGTACCGAGCAGGGCACAAGAATGCCAATGCTGATGCGCTGTCCAGGATGCCTAATCTGCCAGAGGCAGGAGAAGACCCTGAGGCTCTTGAAGAAGTAGAGCTACCTCCCTTCCACCGGCCCATTGCGGCCCAACATGCTCAAGGAGTGAGAAACAGACGGTCTGGCTTGAAGGACATCACCCTGAATACATTGCCCCATCATGACTGGGCAGAAACACAAGATATGGACCCTGCAGTCCGCCTGGTGTAGGAGCTACTGTCACAAGCTGACTCATGCCCAGAGTCGGATGCTCCTGAAGAAACCCAGCAGTTGTGGAAGGAAAGAGGACGGCTGTTCATCTAAGAAGGGAAGCTGTGTCGGAGGAGTATCAATGCCCGCACTCACGAGCTGGTCTGGCAGGTGGAAGTCACAAAGAGAGAAGCATCAATGGTCCTGGAAGCATACCACAATGGAGCTGGACACTTCGGATGGAAGAAGTTGGAAGCATTGCTCCGGGAGAGATTCTACTGGGCTGGTATGAGAAAAGCCATTGAAAACTGGTGCCAGGAGTGTGGACAATGTAACCTGCGCAGAAAGGATCGAAACAGCCAGAGAGCTCCTCTACAGCCAATAATCACCAAACAGCCACTTGAGTTGGTAGCCCTGGACCATGTGAAACTGGTTCCAAGCCGTTCAGGATACATCTATGCTCTTACCATTGTGGACCACTATTCAATATTCCTGGTAGTTGTGCCTGTCAAATATCAAACAGCCAGGACAGCAGCCAGAGCATTCCAACAGCACTTCTGTAGACCACATGGTTACCCTGAGAGAGTGCTTACTGATCAAGGGCCAGCTTTTGAGGCCGAGGTGTTCCAGGAATTCTGTAACTTGTACGGTTGTAAGAAAATACGGATGACTCCATACCATCCACAGACCAATGGCATGTGTGAAAACATGAACCAGGTAGTGATTGATCTACTGAAGACTTTGCCTATGGAGGCGAGAAATCTGTGGCCAGAAAAGTTGCCAGATCTGGTAGACCTCTACAACCATATTCCTGTGAATTCCACCAACTGTACCCCAGCCTACTTAATGAGAGCAAGACCTGGTAAGCTGCCTATTGATTTGGACATGGGAGTCCTTACTCCTGAAGTAACATCACCAGATGCTAATTGGGATACAGTGAGGCAAGAGCAGTACCGCAGAGTCCAAGAGTGTGTGGAAAAGAGTCTAGCTCAGGCAAGACAAAAACAGGAGAGGCTTTATAATCAACATGCGCCTGCAGTTCCCTTGTCCCCAGGAGAACAAGTCTTAAAAAGGAAAAGAAGACTGCATAAATTGGTTGACCAATGGGAAGCTGAACCTTACACCATTCTACCCTCAAACTTTGACAACATCAAAGTATGCCTTATTAGTAAAGATGGAGGAGAGATCTCAGCAGCCATATCAAGAGATTATCTGAAACTGTGTCCTGACCTGTTAAAGGAAAGAGTGGAAGAACAAAGTTAATATCCAACCTTTGGAAGAGGAAGAAAAGGTCAGCACCATACTTGGAGAATTCCCTGCAAATTGGACTAAAGTAAATGATGCCATAGTAGTGCCAGTGTTGACGTTTCCCCAACTGGTAGAACAAGCAGAAGTGAGTCCAGAGAACTCTGAAAACCAGGAAGTTCAAGCAGCAGATGCTACACCAGCAGTGGAGTCAGAGAACCCTCGCCCTGCCAGTAGTGAATCTGTCATGCCCACAGTGACTCTAAGATCTAGTAGACGCATATTACCCAGTTTACACGCAACACCAGTAGTTAGAACCAGACAACCAGTTCAGTCCATAACCACACCAGTGTTACGCAGATCTACCCGTCCCACCCAAGGTATACTACCCAGTAGATTTCGTGTCTAAAATAGGTTAAAGTGATATAACTGTTAAAATGTGTGCAAATAAGTAACTGTTTAAGTTTTACAGGTAATCTGAATTTTCCAATCTTACCTTGTTTCATGGACACTGAACCACAGGACTGTGTGTGGTAAAAACTTTCCTTGTAAATTGTTCACCATTTGCCCAGGAATGGACCATGGGCATTGATGCTGCACTTGTCTTCATAGGACTATTTTTGGAGCTCTTTTTTTTTTTTGTTAATTTTTCCTTTTTTCAAATCTTGTACAATTATTATTGTTCACCTTGTTTAACTGTTTATATGTTTTCATGTTTTTGTTCAGCCTGGGAGTGCTGACTTGCACTAGGGGGAAATGTGGCGCCCCCAGGAGTATGGCCGTCACAGTGGCTTTGCCTTCCTCCAGGGAGGGTAATGCCAGGCTTGGAAGCAATGAAGGGTCTCTCTCGAAGTTAATCTATACATGCAACACAGTTCCACTCCAGGCCAGCAGGGGGAAATCTGAACCGGAATTCAGGGGAGGAGTGCTCTCTGAGGGCCAAGAGGAAGGAGTGAGGAGTAGTGTTGAGCATTCCAATACCGCAAGTATCGGGTATCGGCCGATATTCACTGTATCGGAATTCTGATACTGAGTTCCGATACTTTTAGCATATCGAATACCAGAATCGGAAATTCCCATAATGCTATGAGCCAGTTGGATTTGATTCAGCCAATGACAATCCTCAGAAGTGTGGGCACATCCTGTTAGGCATGTAGGCATGTTAACTAATGGCATGGCTGTGATTGGCTGCTGAAATGATGTCATGATGCACTATAAAAGCCGAAGCTGCCGCCATTTCGGGTTCACTCTGCTGTGAATTCAGTTAGTGACAGGCTGCTGTTCAAGACTGTGAGGGACAGTTAGAGATAGCAATTTTCGCAACCATAGTGTGTTTTACCCAGGCTACATAATCCACCACTGTAGTTTTCTTTTGCCTTGCAGCAGTGTTCACAGCTGTCTGCAAGATCTGTGTGAGTGCAGCTCACGCTGAGTAGTGTGTCCTGCAGCCACGTCTGGTGGTAGGCCGCTAAGCGTGTCACTGCCTCATACTTTTTATTCTTTTTTTGCTGCTCATTTTTCATTCTCCTATTAGTGTGCACTGTGCATCCATCCGTATCCATATACGTTGGTTGTAAACACTATAGGAGTAGACAGCGGAGCCTCTCTGCAGCCTTTCAGTGCTAGTGCCCAGTTTGCTGCACTGTTCACGGCTGTCTCAGAGGTCTCTGTGTGTGAGTGCAGCTCACGCTGAGTAGTGTGTCCTTCAGCTACGTCTGGTTGTAGGCCGCTCAGCGTGCGTCACTGCCTCACACATATTTTTCTTTTATTGCAGCTCATTTTTTATTCTCCTATTAGTGTGCATCCATCTGTATCCATATACGGTGGTTGCAAACACTATAGGAGTAGACAGTGGACCCTGCAGCCTTTCAGTGCTAGTGCCCACTTATCTGCACTGTTCACGGTTGTCTGAGAGGTCTCTGACTGTGTGTGAGTGCAGCTCACGCTGAGTAGTGTGTCCTGCAGCTACGTCTGGTTGTAGCCCGCTCAGCGTGCGTCACTGCCTCGCACATATTTTTCTTTTATTGCAGCTCATTTTTTATTCTCCTATTAGTGTGCATCCATCCGTATCCATCTACATTGGTTGGTTGCAAACAATATATAGGAGTAGATAGATGAGCCTTTTTTCTGGCTTGTGCCCTTCAGCTGCAGCCAGATTAGTATTACCCTATTTTTTGGAGCCTCATATTTTGCATTGCAGGTTACCTTCCTGCATTGTAATAGCTCCAAAAAGTTTGTGATACTATCGCTTTCAAATATTTGGTCACATCCTTTTAGTTTTTTAAAAAAAAAAAAATAAATAAAGTTCACCAAACACTCCATTTGACATTAAACAAATCAGAGAATTGAGTCTACGCTAGTATACAAAAATACAAAATTTATTAAGTCATAGAATAATGACATGTACAAGAAATAAGTACAAAAAGCATTGAATAACATACATGAGCAGAAGAAAAGTGTATGAGGGTAAAAATTGATAATCAATTTAATGACCTATGTACCCTAGATCTTAGCAAATAACCTGCCCGCAATGGAAATGCTAATAGGGCAGGAATTAGTAAAGTGATTAAATCAGCTGCTTCTAGAGAGGGGCAGCATGGAGCAAGATACACAATATTACACCCCAGACTAAAGGAATTCCACATAAAGGGATATTCCAGAGTAAACATAAAATGAGTCATATAAGCCTCATCAAAAAAGTATTATGAGGAGTAATGTACATATGCTAGGGGAAACTAGAAACGTTAGTCTCTGCTGTTGCTGACCACACAAGAAAGAAAAGCTTAATGATGATTAGATGGCATAGTAAAATAATTACCCGCCATATTGTAGATCCCAGGGGCAGGGAGAGAAAAACCCCAATGCACGTTTCGGTGTGGATGTCCTTCCTCAGGGGGCGCCCTGGTTAGATATTATGTGCATATGCACTTTATGTTATGCGATCTAACCTTAAGCAGTGCTGGCTTCTTTTCTTTTTTTGTCCCCCTTATCTGCCTGCTTCAAAAAACACTGCAAGCACTAAGGGAGGAGGTTTTGGAAGAGGTGGAGGATGAGGAGTCACAAATGCCATCTGCTTCTGGACAGTCTGCGCTACGTGGTTCCTCACAAAGGCCTAGGCAGGGGACACTTTGTGAGGAGGAGGAGGATGTCAATGGAGGAGGAAGACATCTCTCCAGAGGAGGGAGGTACACAATGCTCTAGTCAGTATGTACAGCGAGGGTGGGGTGATGCAGAGCAGGCAGAGATGACGACTCAAGCAGGGGACAGCGTTTCTTTGGCAGTTGAGAGTCTGCAACACATGGTTGATTTCATGCTGCAGTGCCTGAGAAACGACCGCCGCATCGCCCACATTCTCAACACGACTGATTATTTGGTGAACACCCTCCTAGATCATCGCTACCGGGACAACTTACAAAGCCTCATACCACCGTTGATCCGGGAGCGTAAACTGCGGGAGTACCAAGACACACTGGTGCAGTCCATCATGTTCTCCATTCCACCCGACAGCAGTACTGCAGGTGCTTTACAAAGCAGTTCTGTGCGTCGAAGTAGTGGAGGAAGCTCGGCACAAAGAGGGAGCAGAGGCAGCGCCTTAGCACAAGGCAACTCCACTATGGCCCAAATGTGGCAAAGTTTTGTGTGTCCGCCACAAATGTCTACACCATCACAGACGGCTCCAGTCAGCAGGAGGCAACGTTTCCGTCAAATGGTGACAGACTACATGTCTTGCCCTGTCAGTGTACTCCCAGAAGGCTCTTCCCCCTTCATGTTTTGGGTCTCAAAGCTGGATACATGACCATAGCTTAGCCAGTATGCATTGGAGGTGCTGGTTTGCCCTGCTGCCAGTGTATTATCGGAACGCGTCTTCAGTGCCGCAGGTGGTGTACTAACAGACCATCGCACGTGACTATTCTCCGATAACGTTGACCGGCTTACTTTTCTGAAAATGAACAAGGCCTGGATCTCGCCAGAATTTTCCAGTCCTCTACCAGAATAAAAAGTTGGTTGGCAACAGTATCCAGGTCTCCTGTTGTATTCATGTTTCTACCACCTGAACTGTAATCCCTGGGCTTCAACACAGCAAGTTGTCGCTCAGAAGTGCCGTCTGCACAGAGAAAAACACTAGCTCCTGTGTTAGTGGGGTTCAGTAACGCCAGCTGCTCCCCTGCTGTGTGGATGGCAAAGTCTCCTGCTCCCTCCACAATCGAACTACTACTGATTTTTTAACCGTGCTCCACTTAGGCCTCTGGCTTCACTTTCTCTAGTATTTCCCCTGGCCTCTAACCCCACCAGTTGCTGCTCTGAAGTGGCGTCTGCACAAACCACACTTGTTCCTGTGTTACTGGGGCTCAGTCACGTCAGTTGATCCCCTGATGTGTGTCCGGCAATGTCTCCTGCTCTGTCCACATTCCCATTACTAGTAGTGAGAATGTGGACAGAGCAGGAGATCTTGCCGGACACACATCAGGGCATCAACTGATGTGACTGAGCCCCAGTAACTCAGGAACAAGTGTGGATCATGCAGACGCCAAGTCAGAGCAGTAACTGGTGGGGTTGGAGACCAGGGGAAATACTAGAGACAGTGGAGCCAAAGGCCATAGTGGAGCACGGTTACAATCAGTAGTAGTCTACAAGCAATATAAAACTTGCTGCAAGTTGGCGTCCGCCTGCTGCATGATTGATCCTGGGCTTCAACACAGCCAGTTGTTGCTCGGAAGTGCCGTCTTCACAGAGAAAAACACAATAGCTCCAGTGCTAGTGGGGTTCAGTAACGTCAGCTGTTCCCCTGCTGTGTGGACGGCAATGTCTCCTGCTGCCTCCACATTCAAAAACCATCAGGCCTCAACCTGCTCCATGCTTGATCCTGGGCTCCAACAATGCCAGTTGGTGTTCAGAAGTGCTTTCTTCACAGAGAAAAACACACTAGCTCCTGTGTTAGTGGGGTTTAGTAACGTCAGCTGTTCCCCTGCTGTGTGGACAGCAAAGTCTCCTGCTGCCTGCACATGCAAAAAACATCAGGCCTCAGCCTGCTCCATGCTTGATCCTGGGCTCCAACAATGCCAGTTGGTGTTCAGAAGTGCCGTCTTCACAGAGAAAAACACACTTCCTCCTGTGTTAGTGGGGTTCAGTAACGTCAGCTGTTCCCCTGCTGTGTGGACGGCAATGTCTCCTGCTGCCTCCACATGCAAAAAACATCAGGCCTCAGCCTGCTCCATGCTTGATCCTGGACTCCAACAACGCCAATTGGTGTTCAGAAGTGCCGTTTTCACAGAGAAAAACACTGTGTTAGTGGGGTTCAGTAACGTCAGCTGCTCCCCTGCTGTGTGGATGGCAAAGTCTCCTGCTCCCTCCACAATCGAACTACAACTGATTTTTAACCATGCTCCACTTAGGCCTCTGGCTCCACTGTCTCTAGTATTTCCCCTGGCCTCCAACCCCGCCAGTTGTTGCTCTGAAGTGGCGTCTGCACAATCCACACTTGTTCCTGTGTTACTGGGGCTCAGTCATGTTAGTTGATCTCCTGATGGGTGTCTGGCAAGGTCTCCTGCTCTGTCCACATTCCCATTACTAGTCGTGGGAATGTGGACAGAGCAGGAGACCTTGCCGGACACACATCAGGGGATCAACTGACGTGACTGAGCCCCTGTAACACAGGAACAAGTGTGGATTGTGCAGACGCCACTTCAGAGCAGTAACTGACGGGGTTGGAGGCCAGGGGAAATACTAGAGACAGTAGAGCCAGAGGCCTATGTGGAGCACGGTTACAATCAGTAGTAGTGTACAACCGATATAAAACTTGCTTCAAGTAGGCCGCAGCCTGCTCCATGATTGATCCTTTGATTCAACACAGCCAGTTGTTGCTCGGAAGTGCCATCTGCACAGAGAAAAACACATGCTCCAGTGTTAGTGGGGCTCAGTAACGCCAGCTGCTCCCCTGCTGTGTGGACAAAGTCTCCTGCTGCCTCCAAAATCACACTACATCTTATTTTCTACTTGCTCCAAGTAGGCCTCAGCCTGCTCCATGATTGATCCTGGGCTTCAACACAGCCAGTTGTTGCTTGGTAGTGCCATCCGCACAGAGAGAAACACTAGATGCTGTGTCATTGGGGTTCACTAACGTCAGCTGCTCCCCTGTTGTGTGGACAAAGTCTCCTGCTGCCTCCAAAATCACACTACATCTTATTTTCTACTTTCTCCAAGTAGGCCTCAGCCTGCTCCTTGATTGATCCTGGGCTTCAACACAGCCAGTTGTTGCTCGGAAGTGCCGTCTGCACAGAGAAAAACACATGCTCCAGTGTTAGTGGGGTTCAGTAACGCCAGCTGCTCTCCTGCTGTGTGGACGACAGTCTCCTGCTGCCTCCACAATCACACTACATCATATTTTCTACTTGCTCCAAGTAGGCCTCAGCCTGCTCTATTATTGATCCTGGTCTTCAACACAGCCAGTTGTTGCTTGGAAGTGCCGTCCGCACAGAGAGAAACACTAGCTCCTGTGTCAGTGGGGTTCAGTAACGCCAGCTGCTCCCCTGCTGTGTGGATGGCAAAGTCTCCTGCTGCCTACACAGTCACACTACTACTGATTTTTAACCGTGCTCCACTTAGGCCTCTGGCTCCACTGTCTCTTGTATTTCCCCTGGCCTCCAACCCCACCAGTTGCTGCTCAGAAGTGGCGTCTGCACAATCCACACTTGTTCCTGTGTTACTGGGGCCCATTCACGTCAGTTGATCCCCTGATGTGTGACCGGCAATGTCTCCTGCTCTGTCCACATTCCCACTACTATTTGTAGTGTACAACTGATATTAAACTTGCTTCAAGTAGGCCTCAGCCTGCTCCATGATTGATTCTGGGTTTCAACACAGCCAGTTGTTGCTCGGAAGTGCTGTCTTCACAGAGAAAAACACAATAGCTCCAGTGTTATTGGGTTCAGTAATGCCAGCTGCTCCCCTGCTGTGTGGATGGCAAAGTCTGCTGCCTCCAAAATCACACTACATCTTATTTACGTAGGCCTCAGCCTGCTGCATGATTGACCCTGGGCTCCAACATCGCCAGTTGCTGCTCAGAAGTGTCTTTGGCACGGGTACTCCCTTCTGCCCAGCCTGGTTCCAGCACGCCTGCTTTTTCCAGGGAGTGCCAACGTCACTTTCCCAACAATACATAGTCCTGTCGTGTTGCGGTGGGGTTAGCCGAGTCTATGGTGCCTGTAGTTTAGGTGCTTCCTATGTGGGCTGCGGGTTCTGGTAATAAGGGCTGGTTCCGTAGTGCCAATGGGACAAGCACCCCCTGTTGGACTGTGGGTTTCGGTAACTGCGTCCTGCTCGCGGACTTGCAATTTTGTTTATTATGGTTACCTTGTGCTACCCATCCGGGTTCCAGCACTGTCAGCTGGTTCTCGGCAGTGCCTTTGGCCTACGTGCCTCCTTCTCAGTATCAAAGTTCCAGCAACGTCTGCTGGTCCTTGGTAGTGCTTTGTAGCACAGGTACCTCCTGCTTAGTAACTTTGTTCCAGCACCGTTAGCTGGTACACAGTTTTTCCATTGGCTCTTGTTCCTTATGCTGCCCCTCCGGGTTCTGGCACTGTCAGCTGGTCCTCGCTAGTTCCATTTGCTCTTGTTCCTTCTGCTAACCATCCAGTACCGTCAGCTGGTACTCAGCAGTTCCTCAGCCTTCTTGTTTCTTCTGCTACTTTCGAGCTTGTGGAAATGGTTTTTGGTTCTGACTCAGGATCTCCCTGACGACGACCCTGAAGACCACACTGAAGAAGACCAAAAAGATGACCCTGAAGAAGATGACCAAGAGGACAAAGAACATGAAGACAACCACCAAGATGCATAACAACAAGAGACAGAAGACCAAGAAGCTGAAAAACCAAAAGCAGAAGAACATTAAGCATAAGACTAAAAATCAGAGCAAATGATATCAAAATTACAAGCAGAAGAAGACTAAGCAGTGTATGGGGGTGAGTCCGTTCCTCCTCGTGGTGCCCCTGGAAAATGCCTGCTGCTGCAGGCCAAACTGAATGCGGACAAATCCTGTTGTAAATCTTTTGTGACAGGGAGAACGGAAGGTGTAATCTTCAAACTTTTATAGATAACAACTACAGGAATGCCTGTCACAAATAAGAATATGATGAAGAAGAAGAATAGGAAGAAGATGAAGAAGCAGAATATGAAGAAGAAGAATAATAGTTAATAAGAAGAATATGAAGAATGTAAAAAAAAAAGAATAGGAAGGTGAAGAAGAAGATGAATAAGGTGAAGAAGAAGTTGATGAAAAAGATGCTGCTGCTGAGGATGATGAAGGAGAAAGTGTGGGAGAAGTAAAAAAGAAGGTGAAGAGAATGGAAGTAGTGAAACATACATATCTGACAAAATATAAAAGAGGTTAACATAGCCAATATCTTTGTAACTCCGAACGTCTTTAAAAAAAAAATTGAATTCCTGCTATTCCATTTGATTGGGCTAAACCTCTATGGCTTTAATGTCTCCTACACCTCCCACAATACATTCTACATTATTATTAGTTGTTTTTCTTCATGTAGAATTAACCTACAAGGAAAGAAAGGGTTTTTTTAACTCCGATATTTCTGTTCCATTGACTTGAATGGGACTTCCGGGATCGGAATCGGCGATACCCGATACTTTTTTTGATATCGGCCGATCCAATGCGATCCGATATTTTTCAATATTGGGTGGTATCGCTCAACACTAGTGAGGAGTCTGTGGAGGGTGAATTGTGCAGACGTGAGGAGAAGCGCGGAGATCGAGCAAGGAGGAAAGGCTCATCTCCACCGAGAGCGCATGATCTGGAGCCTGGTCTCCACGGTTGTATGGATACTAATAGTCCTGCAACAGACACCAAAGGAGTAGGAGGCTGTAAATGCACTACTCCCATCTAAGACTCGGAGGCACAACAGCACGGAGTGAGCCAAGAGAGGAATAGCGGCTACAGCTGTCTGCCATACGAGGAGTGCTAAGAGAGAGAGAATCAGGAGGAACTTCAGTGTAACTCAGTACTGGAGATACCTCAAGTAAGCGCTAGGAAGGAGACTGCACAGCCCATCTGCTGAGAGAGAATCCCTGAGTTGCTTCCAGGCTAGCCTGCTCTGGTACCATTTGTAATCAGGACCCTGGGCTGCATTTATCAAGTAAAGGTACAGAAACTGCACCCCGCTGTGTCTTTGCCTGCGTCCTACCCTTCTGGCACTGCTACATCCCCGTGCCAACCACATCTACACTTCCCTGGGACTACAGCTTCACCTGTGGGGAGCTTAAACATCCTTGCTGCACCATACCATCAGTCCCAGCGGATCTGCATGCAGCGTCGGCTTAACACCTCCCTTGCCGAACACCACAGGTGGTGTCACGAACTATTCATTTAATCCATTGCATTTCCACCATTCAATCTTCCCTATTACTTGGGTGCCCAGGGCCATGGACCGGGTCACTGCTGCCGTGACACATCTCGCTGATACCGGCCCGGTACGAGTACCCCACAGCCCTGGGAGGGCGACCCACTTGTGCCTTGAAGAAGGCGCGTCAATGGTGCAGCAATCATGGTGAACCTTGGGATAAACTGCTGAATGTAACCCACAATTCCAAGAAATGCTCTCACTTGCTTCTTAGCCTAAGTTCACACTTGCGTATGGCTGGTCTGCGTATGGCTGTGTACGTCCTCCCTTAAGCTCTGCCTACGCTCCGCCTACTTCCGCAGGCATCTTGCGTTGTCCTGCATATCTATCTTTAACATTGGGTATACAGGGACATGTGTTGTATGTGGATGCGTCTACATGCGGCATCTTGACTTGCCCGCCGAATGCACAGAAATGCAACATGTTGCGTTCCCGTGTGGTCGGCAGGCACGTCAAAATGCCACATGCGAAAGCATCCGCATACAATGCATGCCCCTGCATACCCAATGTTAAGTATAGGTACACAGGACAAAGCAGGACGCATGCAGAAGTAGGCAGAGCATAGGCGGAGCTTAAGGGAGGATGTATGCAGGCATATGCAGTCCAGCTATAAGCAAGTGTGAACTTAGCCTTAGATAGTGGTTGTAGCCATTTCTGTATTGCCTCAATTTTGTTTATCTGTGGCTTGACCTCTCCCCTCCCAACAACATAAACTAGGTATTTGGCATCTTCATTTCCCTTGGCACATTTATTTGGACTGATGGTGAACCCCGTATTCCTCAATGCATCCGGAACAGCCTGTAACTTTGGCAGATGACTACCCCTGTCTGAGCTGAAGACTACAACGTCATCCAGGTAGGTGGCCAGCACTTATACTTATCCGGAGCCAGCACTTGATCCATAGCCATCTGGAAGGTTGCTGGGGCCCTTTGGAGACCAAAAGGCATCCTGGTGTATTGGAAACACTCTTCTCCTTAACACTCTGGGACATGGGGATCTGCCAATAGCCCTTCGTCAGGTCACAGATGGTAATGTACCTCGTGGTCCCCAGTCTCTCAATGAGTTCATCCACCCAGGTCATCAGATACGCATTGGATTTGGAGACCTCGTTCAGTTTGCCGTAATCGTTACAGAACCGCCACTCTCAGTCGGCTTTGGCACCAGGACTATGGGACTCGACCATACACTTTTCAACACCTCGATCACCCCAAGGTCCAATATCCTCTTCACCTCATTGGATATTACCTTCTAATGTGCTTCGGGAATTCGATATGGCCTGAGGTTTACCCTTACATGATGCTCCGTCAACACATGTTCTGTCACCTGCGTATGCCCAGGCAACTAGAAGAACAGGTCATGGTTCTGCTGCAACAGTTCCTGACACTGTTGTCTCTGGGCCGGTGTGAGAGTCTCTGCAACCATGACGTCATCCACTATGGCTTGGCGACTGGTACTTAGGTAAGGGGTTTCCAGCTAATCCCGTTCTCGACATGGCTTGAGCAAGTTCGCATGGTATATTTGGCGCAGCTTCCTTCACCCTGGCTGGTGTACCTTGCAGTTTACTTCACTCAGCTTCTCCACAACCTTGTGTGGGCCTTGCCACTTGGCTAGGAACTTGGGCTCTACCTTATGGATACGCACTAGCACGCGGTCGCCGTGCTGGCACTGCCTCACTCTTGCTGACCGGTTGTACACTCTTGCCTGGGCTTCCTGCGCCTGCAGAAGATGCTCCTTCACAATTGGCATCACCTTCGCTAACCTCTCCTGTAACTGGGAGACATGTTCTATGATGTTCCGGTATGGCATGACCTCTTTCCCAGGTTTCCTTGGCAACGTCTAGGAGCCCTCTCAGATGTAGACCATACAGGGGCTCGAATGGTGAGAAACCAGTAGAGGCTTGTGGCACTTCTCTGATAATAGCAGGAACGGTAGCAAATAGTCCCAATCTTGGCCATCCTTCTCCACAACCTTCTTGAGCATGGCCTTCAAGGTCTTATGGAAGCACTCTACTAGGCCTTCTGTCTGCGGATGGTATACTGAGGTTTTCAGCTGGGAAATCTGAAGGACCTTACACAATTCCCTCATCACCTTGCTCATGAACGGGGTCCCTTGGTCATTCAAGATCTCCTTCAGTAAACCTGTCCATGAAAAAATATGAACAAGTTCCCTGTCTATACTTTTGGCCGAGGCATTTCTGAGGGGACATGACTTCCTGGTACAAGGTTGCATAGTCCATGACCAATAGAGATGAGCGACTTTGTCTTTTTTCGAGTCGAGTCGGGTTTCATGAAACCCGACTTTCGCAAAAGTCGGTTCGAACGAAATTGGCGATTATTGTGAAAAGTCGAAGGCCGACTGAAACATGAAACCCAATGTAAGCCAATGGGGAAGAAAAGTCGGCAGTGAGTAGAGGACAGGAAACACACCTACAGTGCCCATTTTAATGCCAAAAACATCAATTATTATTATATAAGCTTGTCAACCTTAATTTGCTTTATAATAATAGTTAGGCATTGAAAACTGGGGGTTATTTGGCTAAAGTTGTGGGGGGGTAGAGCTGGCTCCAGATTTTCATGGGCCCAGGGCCAAAGAGTGTCACTGGGCTCCTTTAACATATGACACAATTCATGATCCTTTGATACGGCAGAGAAATAGCGGTACAGTACAATGAAAAATGCTTCAATTCTTACATCACATGACTGATATCTATTTTAAATTCTCCAATAGCTCCAAAAACAGACAGTATATTCCTCCATACAGTATTATGCCCACCGCATAGTGCGCCATACAGAGTAATGAGGCCCATATATTTCTCCATACAGAATCACTGGTCCCATATAATGTTCGATACAGTATATGATGATCTCCACATAATGCTACAGTATATGTTGGTCCCCATGGATGAAGCTCCATTGTCTTATGGGCCCAAATAATGCTCCATATATAATGGGTCCCATTTCTAATGCTCCAGTGTATAATGGGCCCTGTAAGTGCTGCTCCAGTGACTGATATCCACCTTTGGAATGCTCCAGTGTATGGTGGGCCCCAGATATTCTCCAGAGTATCGTGCTCCCCCCAAATTGCTCCCAACCTTTGAAACAATTAAATAAGTCTCCTTGCTAGGGAATCCCTGTACTCTGGACTCGTCGTCGTCCCCATCTTCCATCTCTCTGCACTTGGACTGTTTAGGCAGAGGGCGTACAGACGTGATGTCATCACGCTCTTTGACCAGAATGTCACTGTCAGGAAAGGCGGATGACATCACGGCGGTGGAGCAAGGAGAGGTAAGTATTTCAACTTTGAAAGTGCTGTGATCCTTAGCAAGCATGGGGGGCCCAATCGTTGATGACGGCACTGGCACAGGGCCCCTCATAGTATGGCGGTGTCTGACGGCGGGTGGGGTGTGCCCCAGCAGAGACACTTTTGCGTACTATGAGGGGCGCCGTCGCCCATGAGTATGCCCCCCACCTGCTCAAGGAACCTGCACTTTCATCTACACATTCCTCTTTGTCACCGTGTAAGGTGGTATAGTATGCGGGAAGAGGAACCTGAGTTTCATCAGGGTCAGATTCTGGCTGTGTAGAGTGCGAGGGGAATGTAGTGGTCTGGGTTAATGTTCCAGCAGAATCATCTAGCAGTGGCTGGGCATCTGTGCACTTGTGGCGCCCAAAGGAGTACGTTCGCCACAGTGGCATTACCTTCCTCCTAGGGAGTGTGATGTCATGCTTGTAAGCAATGAAGGATCTCTCTAGCAGGTAAACCGATCGGGAGGCGTTATTCCCACGAGTCACGACCCTCCATACAGCGTCCATGAAGGCAAAGCGTTTGGTTTCCGGGGGCAGTATGGTTGCAAAGCTGAACCTTAAAGGAATGTCCAGAAGGGCACCACCTGGAGTGGAGCCTGCGGCTTAATTAGACTCAACACTGGCAACCTCAACCATGCCAGCCACAAAAAAGATGCACACATTGCAAGCTTAATTGCGTTAACGAACGAGACTCCGGCATGCCCCCGCGATCCGTGTCCAGCTTAGTAGAGGGACACGCGAGGCTCTGGCACGTGAGATCGGCCAATAACAGGTCTGTCATGCCCTTACAGGTCCGGGGCTGCATGCACGCTACACTGAAAGGACCAGCGTATATCGCTTACAGGTGTAGATAACAAGCTGAACCACGTTAGTGATAGGAATCTGGGATTACAATTCTTCCCCGCGAACAAGCATTTCCCAGTAAGTGCAGGTCAACCGTAATTCCGGAATTAGGCCTAAACAGCATTCCAAAAAAAATGTGAAAAAATTAAGTGTCCAAACCACAGGTGCTATAGCTTGCTTAACAGCTGGGCTCTTCTGCTGAGTAGCACACAGTTCTTACATAAACAGGTGGCATAGCTTGGTTCATGGGTGGCCAACTTTGCTGAGTAGCATACAGTTACTAGGCCCAAATTATTAAGTGGTGTATATGCAGTCAAAAACTGGTTCTTTCATAAACAGGCGGCATAGCTCGGTTCACGGGTGGGCTCCTCTGCTGAGTAGCAGACAGTTATTAGGCCCAAAAGGATTTTCAGGACAATATGCGGTAAAAAATTATTAGAAACACACATGGTGTAGCTCCTTCACAGGTGTACTACACCGCTGGCTACCAGACACCGCTACTATGCCCTGAAACTGTCTATTAACATTGAAAACCATTATTAATGTGAAAATAAAGTTACGCTTTTGTTTAACGAAACTTTCTCGAATGGAAACTCAAACAGCCGAATTTTAATCAAAGTGTTGTAGTTTGACGAACGGATGTAACACCGCCCAAAACAGCTAGAATTTGAACTTGGCTAACAGTTCCATTCAAACACCACTCATCTGTAATCTGGAGGCAGACTCAGATGGTCTCAGGCACAGTATGGATTCGACAAGATTGTAGAAAGTTGAGAAAGGGTACAGTATCACTGGATAGCAGGTATATATAGCATAGTTTAAACATTTAAAATCTCCGTGTTTATTTCCGGAGTCCGACAAAGACACTCACAGCCTCATTATGGATTAGACAACAATCTAAAAAGTAGAAAAAAGGAAATGTATTTGAAGCATACACCAGTATACACTGTTGAGGTATTTTTAACTCTTCATATATATTTCTGTCTCAGTAAGACAGTCCAGACTCTCCGCCAGAGGAAACGAGATGGATAAAAGTACAGACATAAAATCTAGTGACTGCAGAAATTTAGGAATTATTAATCATGGGAAAAACTCCCGGGAGAATTCTCAGAGGCGATGCTGACCCTCAATTACTTTGTGTGTGAAGACAGCAAAAACAGTTCTTAGTGAAGAAAGGGTTGCTATATCGCAGTACCGTTGATCCCATCACCATTACTCATCTCCATCAAATTTTGATTACAGGGAGAGATGTAGACATGGTCCTCAATGCCTATCATGATGTGTCACGGAACTTTGGAGTGCAAAAGACAGAAGCCACAGGCCGTAGGCGATTCTATTGGATTGGCATGAGAGGGCACATTTAAAAATGTGGGCAGGAATGTCACACGTCTGTCAGTAGGAAAACAGTGAAAGTTGATGATTAGTGTTGAGTGATACCATCCGATATAGAGAAATATCGGATCGGATTGGATCGGCCCGATACAAAAAAGTATCGGGTATCGCCGATTCCGATACCGGAAGTCCCATTCAAGTCAATGGGACAGAAATATTGGAATGAAAAAAACCCTTTTCTTTACTTGCACATCAAGTTTGGGAGGGGGTAAGAGTGTGGGCGGTGCGTGGGCGGACACTGTGCATGTCTGTGTGTGCGGTTGGGGTCTGTGCGGGCCTGCCGGCGGTCTGTACGGGCCTGCCGGGGGCCTGTGCCGGCTGCCGGGGGTCTGTACGGGCCTGCCGGGGGCTTGTGCCGGCTGCCGGAGGTCTGTATGGGCCTGTCGGGGGCTTGTGCAGGCTGCCGGGGGTCTGTACGGGCCTGCCGGGGGCTTGTGCCGGCTGCCGGGGATCTGTACGGGCCTGTCGGGGGCTTGTGCCAGCTGCCGGGGGTCTGTACGGGCCTGTTGGGGGCTTGTGCCAGCTGCCGGGGGTCTGTACAGGCCTGTTGGGGGCTTGTGCCGGCTGCCGGGGGTCTATACGGGCCTGCCGGGGGCTTGTGCCGGCTGCCAGGGGTCTGTACGGGCATGCCGGGGGCTTGTGCCGGCTGCCGGGGGTCTGTGCGGGCCTGCTGAGGGTCTTGTGTGTGTGCAGGCATCGTCCGATGGGACTACAAGTCCCATCGGGCGATGCCTGCTACAGTGACAATGATTGACACATTAGCCAATGATGGGACAGTAGTAGTCCCATCATCCGCCTAATGTGTTGAATGTAAAAAATAATATATATATACACTACATAATACATACATACTACATATATACTACATTCATACAACATACATACATACATACTACATATATACTACATTCCTACAACATACATACATACTATGTACTTACTACATACATACAACATACATGCTACAGACATACAACATACATACAACATACATACAACATACATACAACATACATACAACATACATACAACATACATACAACATACATACATCATACATACATCATACATACAACATACATACAACATACATACAACATACATACAACATACATACATACAACATACATACAACATACATACAACATACATACAACATACATACTACATTCATACAACATATATACTACATTCATACAACATATATACTACATTCATACAACATACATACATACTGTACATACTACATATATACTACATTCATACCACATATATACATACTTACTACATACTTACTACATACATACAACATACATACAACATGCTACAGACATACAACATACAACATACATACATTCATACAATACATACATACTACATTCATACAACATACATACATAGTACATACAACATGCTACAGACATACAACATATATACATTCATACAATACATACTACATTCATACAACATACATACAACATACATACAACATGCTACAGACATAAAACATACATACATTCATACATACATTCATACATACATTCGTACTACATACTACACATTCATACAATACATACATATAGACATACAATACATATAACATAGAGTACATACTCACCAATACTTGTCACGTTGTTCCCCGAAGCCAGTGTCATCTATGAAAAAATATGAAAATAACAAACATGCCATATACTCCCTGATCCGCAGAAATCCACGAGTGTCCCATGCCGATTTCCCGTGGAGAACAGCAGCATCAGCTGATGCGACCGCTCTCTACGGGGCTCCATGAATCCAGTGACGGGAGGTAGGTATCCTTCCGTACTGTATTCCTCTGCCACTGTAAAAAAAATAGCCCCTAGTCTCACTTTTGGCATTGCTGTGTGAAAAAGTTCCCAAGCAGCTTTTGCCATAAAGTGAGACCAGGGACTATTTTTTTACAGTGGCGGAGGAATACAGTGCAGAAGGATACCTACCTCCCGTCATTGGATTCCTGGAACCCCGTAGAGAGCGGTTGCATCAGCTGATGCTTCTGTTCTCCAAGGGAGATCGACGTGGGACACGTGGATTTCTGCGGATCAGGGAGTATATGGCTTGTTCGTTATTTTCATATTTTTTCATAGATGACACTGGCTTCGGGGAACAATGTGACAAGTAATTGTGAGTATGTACTGTATGTCTATATGTATGAATGTATTGTATGTAGTATGTATGTAGTATGTATATGTATGTTGTATGTCTAGCATGTTGTATGTATGTTGTATATATGTAGTATGTAGTATGTATGTATGTTGTATGAATGTAGTATATATGTATGTTGTATGAATGTAGTATGTATGTAGTATGTAGTATGTATGTAGTATGTATGTTGTATGTATGTTGTATGAATGTAGTATGTATGTAGTATGTACTGTATGTCTGTAGCATGTAGTATGTATGTAGTATATATGTAGTATGAATGCAGTATATATGTAGTATGAATGTAGTATATATGTAGTATGTATGTAGTATATATGTAGTATGTATGTAGTATGTACTGTATGTCTGTAGCATGTTGTATATATGTAGTATGTATGTTGTATGAATGTAGTATACAGTATATGTAGTATGTTTGTAGTATATATGTAGTATGTATGTAGTATGAATGTAGTATGTACTGTATGTATGTAGTATGAATGTAGTATGTACTGTATGTCTGTAGTATGTATGTATGTAGTATGTATGTCTGTAGTATGTATGTATGTAGTATGTATGTATGTAGTATGTATGTATGTAGTATGTATGTATGTAGTATGTATGTATGTAGTATGTATGTATGATGTATGTATGTATGATGTATGTATGTAGTATGTAGTATGTATGTAGTATGTATGTAGTATGTATGTAGTATGTATGTAGTATGTATGTATGTAGTATGTATGTAGTATGTATGTAGGTATGTAGTATGTATGTCTGTAGTATGTATGTCTGTAGTATGTATGTCTGTAGTATGTATGTATGTATGTAGTATGTATGTATGTAGTATGTATGTATGTAGTATGTATGTATGTATGTATGTAGTATGTAGTATGTATGTAGTATGTATGTATGATGTATGTATGTATGTATGATGTATGTATGTATGTATGTAGTATGTAGTATGTAGTATGTATGTAGTATGTATGTATGTAGTATGTATGTATGTAGTATGTATGTATGTCTGTAGTATGTATGTCTGTAGTATGTATGTAGTATGTATGTATGTAGTATGTATGTATGTAGTATGTATGTATGTAGTATGTATGTATGTAGTATGTATGTAGTATGTATGTAGGTATGTAGTATGTATGTCTGTAGTATGTATGTATGTAGTATGTATGTATGTAGTATGTATGTATGTAGTATGTATGTATGTAGTATGTATGTATGTAGTATGTATGTATGTAGTATGTATGTATGTAGTATGTATGTATGTAGTATGTATGTATGTAGTATGTATGTAGTATGTATGTATGTAGGTAGTATGTATGTAGTATGTATGTAGGTAGTATGTATGTAGTATGTATGTAGGTAGTATGTATGTAGTATGTATGTAGGTAGTATGTATGTAGTATGTATGTAGGTAGTATGTATGTAGTATGTATGTAGTATGTATGTAGTATGTATGTAGTATGTATGTAGTATGTATGTAGTATGTATGTAGTATGTATGTAGTATGTATGTAGTATGTATGTAGTATGTATGTAGTATGTATGTAGTATGTATGTAGTATGTATGTAGTATGTAGTATGTAGTATGTAGTATGTAGTATGTAGTATGTAGTATGTAGTATGTAGTATGTAGTATGTAGTATGTAGTATGTAGTATGTAGTATGTAGTATGTATGTATATTTTTTTGTTTTCATAGAATCATAGAATCGTAGAGTTGGAAGGGACCTCCTGGGCCATCTGGTCCAACCCCCTGCTCAAAGCAGGATTCGCTAAATCATCCCAGTCAGATGTCTGTCCAGCCTCTGTTTGAAGACTTCCATTGAAGGAGAACTCACCACTTTTACATTCAACACATTAGCCGGATGATGGGACTACTACTGTCCCATCATTGGCTAATGTGTCAATCACTGTCATTGTAGCAGGCATCGCCCGATGGGATTTGTAGTCCCATCGGATGATGCCTGAACACACACAAGACCCCCGGCAGGCCCGCACAGACCCCCGGCAGCCGGCACAAGCCCCCGGCAGGCCCGCACAGACCTCCGGCAGCTGGCACAAGCCCCTGGCAGGCCCGTACAGACCCCCAGCAGCCGGAACAAGCCCCCGGCAGGCCCGTACAGACCCCCGACAGCCGGCACAAGCCCCCGGCAGGCCCGTACAGACCCCCGACAGCCGGCACAGGCCCCCAGCAGGCCCGTACAGGCCCCCGCAGTTGGTACAGGCCCCCCGCAGTCGGCACAGACCGCGCATCGTGATGCGCACAGACCGCGCATCATGATGACATCATTTCAGCAGCCAATCACAGCCACAACAGTGGCTCATTGCATTATGGGGACTTCCAATTCCGGCATCCGATATTGAAAAAATATCGGTACTCGGTATCGGAATTCTGATACTGCAAATATCGGCCGATATTTGCAGTATCGGAATGCTCAACACTACTGATGATAAACCACCACTGCATCTCATTGTGAGTCGACGTCCATAAGAAATGGAAGCCATTGATCATCTGAAGCTAGAGCCAGGCCAGCAGGACAGGGCATAGCTACGTCTTAGCCATCATCTATCAGTTCACCAAATTTGTAGTGGCAGTCCCAGGGAAGTATTTGACACCCCAGACAACACAGCGGAGGAGCAGGGAGAGGTAAATATTGCAAATGCTGGGGCCCTGCCCAAGCAAGGGGGGCCCACTCGTGGGCGTCGATATTGGCACTGGGCCCCTCATAGTATGCCAGTGTGTCTGACGGCGGGTGTGCACCCCCACCATCAGAGACACTTGATTGCACTATGAGGGACCCTGTGCCAGTGCCCGCGCCCAAGAGTCAGCCTACCCACCTGTCCCGGGCAACGTCACTCGCACAGTTGCATGCGCTAGGTGGTGACCCAGGCCTTGGGGGGAGGCAGCCCAGTTAGGGAGGTTTAAAAAATAGCATATGTTGATGTTGGACATTCAGCAGCTGCAAATGGAGGAATTGGAGAAGTCGGAGGAAGAGGAGGACAAAAGCGAGCCATTTTTCTGGCAACCTATGTGTCACCAGGGGAAGATGAGACAAAATCCTTTGAAACCCATGCATGGTTCATTTTAATGAAGGTTAGATCATCAACATTTTGGGTTGCCAGATGGGTCCTTTTTCCTGTCAGGATTGATCCAGCTGCACTGAAGACTCTTTCCGATAGCACACTAGCAGCAGGGCAAGCAAGCTCCTGTAAGGCATATTGTGCCAATTCAGGCCAGGTGTCCAGTTTAGCGGCCCAATAGTCAAAGGGGAATGACCTGTGAGGGAGAACATCAATATGGGACGAGAAGTAGTTTGTAACCATAGTTGACAACTGCTGTCTCCTGTCACTTTCAATCGATGCAGTATTACCAGTCGTGTGAACGGGACTTGAAAAATCAGACCACAACATGGTCATGAAACCCCTGTCTCCAACGCCACTTCTGATCTGTGCGCCACGAACACCTCTTCCATGTTGCCCCCGACCCCTACAGCTCGTGGGAGAACCAACAACGCTGCTGTGTGCTGGGAATGCCTCAACCAAACGGTTTACCAGAGTTGCTTGTTTGTTAGCCAATATTAGGTCAAGGTTCTCCTGTGGCATGATGTTTTGGAATTTGCCTTTATAGCGTGGATCCAGGATGCTGGCCAACCAGTAGTCATCATCGTTCATCATTTTGCCAATGCGGGGGTCCCTTTTTAGGATCTGCAAGGCATAATCTGACATGTGGGCCAATGTTCCAAGTGTCAATGATGCACTGCGAGTGGTGGGTGGAGGAGCACTTTCTGGCAAATCCACATCCCTCCAGTCACGCACAAACCCTGTACCAGACCTTGCCACGCCAACATTTTCTCTTGCCCCATGAGAAGCATCCTCCTCCCCTAAATCATCCCCATCATCATCCTCCTCCTCCTCTTCCTCCACCTCGTCCAGGAGAGGTACCGGAGCAGACAATGGCTGACTGTCATCAAGGCTTCCCTCCTCCTCTTCCTCATCATCCTCGGCTGCAGACGCCTGCTCCTTAATGTGCGTCAAAGTTTGCATGAGCAGGCGCATAAGTGGGATGCTCATGCTTACGATGGCGTCGTCTGCGCTTACCTGCCGTGTGCATTCCTCAAAACACTGAAGGACTTTACAGAGGTCTTTCAGCTTCAACCACAGCACACCTGACAACTCCATGTCTGCCCTCAAAGTGCCTGCCCGTATATCCTCCCACAAATGCATTACAGCCTGCCTCTGTTGGCCCAGCCTCTCAACCATGTGCAGGGTGGAGTTCCACCTTGTTGCAACGTCGATAATTAGGCGGTGCTTGGGAAGGTGGAGCAATCGCTGCAGCTTCTGTATACGACTGGAGTGTACGGGCGACCGCCGGATGTGCGAGCACAGTCTTCGGACCTTATGGAGCAGGCCTGTTAACTCTGGATAATTATTGAGGAAGCACTGCTCCACCAGGTTCAAGGTGTGAGCCAAGCAAGGTATGTGTCTGAGTTTTGAAAGGGCTATGGCTGCCACAAAATTCCGGCCGTTATCACTAACTACCTTGCCTGCCCCAAGATGTAGACTGCCCAACCGTGACTCAGTTTGTCGCTGCAAGTAGTCGGCCAGTACCTCCGCGGTGTCTGTTGTCGCCCAAACACATCATCTTCAACACAGCCTGCTGACGCTTACCACTAGCTGTTCGACAGTGGAACACCGAGTGTGCAACACTGGCAGCTGCGGATGGAGTGCTCGTGCGACTGCACTCTGTGGACGAGCTTTCGCTTCTGGAGGAGGAGGGGGGTCTAATGCCTACAGCCAACTGTTTCCTATACCGTGGATTAGGCAGCACTGTCCCACCGCCGCTGTCCCCTGTGGACCCTGCATCCACCACATTAACCCAGTGTGCAGTGATGGACACGTAACAGCCCTGGCCATGCCTACTGGACCATGCATCTGTTGTGAGGTCCACCTTTCCACTCACTGATTGCTTGAGTGCATGGACAATGCGGTCTTTCACATGAAGGTAGAGGGCTGGGATGGCTTTGCGAGAAAAGAAGCGCCGACTGGGTAGGTCATAACGTGGTACTGCGTAGGTCATGAGTTCGCGGAAAGCTTTGCTTTCAACTAACCGGTAGGGCATAATCTCTAACGAGATTAGTTTGGCAATGTGGGCGTTCAAATCCAGTGTACGCGGATGAGAGGATGCGTACTTTCTTGTCCTTCTCATAGTCTCCGGTAGGGTGAGCTGGACTTGAGAGCTGCATATGGTGGAACTAGCGGTGGACATGGCAGACTGAGAGAGGGTTGATGGGGATGGAGTTGGTGGTCTTTCTGATGGCCTAGATTCAGTCTTTCGTAGCAATAACATTGTGATTCCCTGACTGCTTTGGCCTTGCGACGACACCTCAACATTTGCTGGTGGTGGTGTGCTAACCGGTGGGTTTACAGTGGGGGAAACTATGTAGCGTTGCTGACTACCTTCATTGGGAGCAGTTGCACATGTGGTACGTGAGGTTTGGTAGTCCGTCCATGCTTGCAAGTGCATGGTGGTTAAATGTCTAAGCATGCAACTGGTATTCAAATTTCTCAGATTTTTCCCTCGGCTAAAGGTCTTTGCGCACTTCTTACAGATAACCTATGCCTGAGCATTAGGATTTTGTTCAAAAAAGTGCCACACTGCACTCTTCCTACTATGGAAGACATTTTGAGGCCTTGCACGCTGTGCTAATTTGACCGTCTGGCCAAGCTGTCCTGCAACTCTTTTGGTTTTTGTAACCCGTTTTTGGACTGCTCCGGGCCTGCCAGATAACATTTGTTGCGATGTCTATGCCTGCTGCGGATGCTCCTCCTCCTCTTCTGAGCTATTGGCAGCGGAACCCTCTTCCCCCAATGGATGCCAATCTGGGTCAACAACTGGGTCATCCATCACCTCCTCTTCAATGTCATGTGTTCCTTCCTCTGTGTCACCGTGTAAGGTGCAAAAACGGTGTGAAAGTGCAATAAGGACTGCGCTTGCTTCTGGTGGAGTACAAGGTTCTTTATTCAGCCAACGCGTTTCCTGAGCCTACTGGCTCACTTCATCAGGGCAGATTTCTGCCCTGATGAAGTGAGCCAGTAGGCTCAGGAAACGCGTTGGCTGAATAAAGAACCTTGTACTCCACCAGAAGCAAGCGCAGTCCTTATTGCACTTTCACGCCGTTTTTGCAAATTTGTCCTAGGACCCTGTGCAGATTTGCTGCTGCTTCTCATGCGTTTATGGGTGTTGTGACTTCCTCACAACCCCAATAGGTGAGCACCTTCCTTTTTTCTCTGTTATTGTGTTTTTTGATACGGATTTACACAGTGGATGCGCCCTGTATTTCTCCTTTCAATTCACCGTGTAAGGTGGTATAGTATGCGGGAAGGGGCACCTGAGATTCATCAGGGTCAGATTCTGGCTCAGTACACTGTGAGGACAATGTAGTGCTCTGAGTGAATGTACCAGCAGATAAATGTAGCAGTGGCTGTGCATCAGTGCACTCCATGTCAGATTCATCTTGGACTGGGGAATTCACGATTTGACTTGATAACCCAGGCATTGTATGGGAAAACAGCTCCATGGAGTAATCTGTAGTGTGGCCTGCCGCATCCTTCACTTTTGGTAGGGGTGAAGGACACAAGGAAAGGTGTGGTTCCTGACCTTGAGCCTCCAATGACGACTCAGTGCTTTTATTTTTTGAAACTTCAGAAGAGGAGGCGATAGAGCTGGAGGCTGTGTCAGCAATGTAAGCCAAAACTTGTTCCTGAAGCTCCGGCTTTAAAAGCTGTTTATGTTGTGAGCTCATTTTCGGGTTTGCCTCTGGCTTCTGGTGAGGGTTATGGAGCTGGCTGTGCTGACAGAGGAGTAGTGAGTTCTCTATCTGGACTCCCTCTGTTGGTGAAGGGAGGTAATGAAGCTGATCTAAATGGCAGAGACCGGCCACCTGAGGAAGAGGACTGCGATTGGACATCAGGAGTTTCTGATTGGATTTAAGGCAGCCGACTCCTTAGTTTCTTGCTGGTGATTTTCCTGACTGTGGCTTCTGGTTTCCAGTTTGGTTCCTGCCTTACTAAAGCTAAGTTTTCTCTGCTATTGTTCATATGAGTTTGTCTGGTTTACTTAGTTTTTGTGTTCAGCCAGCCCTGGCTGGGACTGGGCTGAATCCCCATTTTGTCTCTTATCAGTTGATCTCTTTTGCTCTGTCTTCAGAATATACCTGAGTGCTGATATAGTGATTTGAAGTCTAGCGACTTCAGGGCCTTTTTCTATCAGACGTGTTGGACATTTTTTTGGGCAGGGTTTTTTGCGTGATTGCAGACAGCAGCTTTTCTTTCCTGTCCTTTCTAGTTAGTGAGGGCCCCATCGTTTGCTCAGCCTATCTTTCTATCTGTCTGTTTTCATCTTGTTTCACCGACAATACATGTTGGGGGCTGTCTATTGCTTTGGGGTCTGCTCTGGGGCAGTTTAGATTTTCCCTTTCTTTCTTTAGGCTTATTTAGTTCTCTGGCTGTGACGAGGCATCTAGAACCACTGTAGGCACGCTCCACGGCTACTGCTAGTTGTTGTGGATAGGATCAGGGGTCTGCAATCCGCTAGTTACCAACCTCTCCGGTTTTCTGGGCTTACCTTGCTTTTTGTTTTTTCCTCCTCGGTGACTCCTCCTGCTTTAGGTGCTATTGTGCTTTTGCCACTACCAGCAGATCCACCACCAACACCATCATTACCAGCTGGCAACCCCCGCCCACTTCCACGGCCTCTTCCACCACACTTCCTCATTTTTGGGAAAATGTACCCAAAATACCACCAGCTATATGGTACTGTAAAACAAGGTACAAGGTGTATATAGTATTGGGCAGAATTTGAATCTCCCTACAGACTTCAGGACACTGAACTATTATCTCAGGGCCAGTGTAGATTACACCTCAATATAACAGGCTGAGATTGGCTGGTGTATAAAATGTGAATATAGGATTGGGGAGAATTTGAATCTCCTTACAGACTTCAGGACACTGAACTATTATCTCAGGGCCAGTGTAGATAACACTTCAATATAACAGGCTGAAATTGGCTGGTGTATAAAATGTGAATATAGGATTGGGGAGAATTTGAATCTCCCTATAGATTTTAGCAGGCTGACAATGATGCTCTCAGTCCTAAGTATGGAAGCAGGCAGCCTAATAAGCAGGACTGCTGCACACAAACGTGTGGAAAAATGAATGCTTGGTAACTGGGCAAAAAAGAGGATGAAAAGTATTTTTGCTTTTAAAAATGCAGCTTGCACAGCAGTGTGAAAAAAGCAATGCAGCTATCAGGGAGCCTTATAAGGCAGCCTAATAACCAACAGAGCTGATGCACAAAAATAGAGCCTCCTCTTGCACTGCACACTAGCTGGTGTGTTGTACAGGCAAAATCGCTAGCAGCAGAAGCAGTTTTTTGGATCTTCTTCCCTGCCTAACGCTCTCCCTACAGTATCAGCAGCAGCAGCAGCAGCACCTCTCCCTATTCTCAGATCAGCAGAAGTAAGATGGCGGTCGGCGTGCACGCCCTTTTATAGCCCCTGTGACGCCACACAAAGCAAGCCAATCACTTGCATGCCCATCTCAAAGATGGTGGTGACCGCTGCCTATGTCATCGCGTTGCCCACAATGTGCGTCCTCCATGATTGGCTGAAAAAGGGCACTGAAGCATCATTTGAAACGCGACTTTGGAGCTCTGGTCACCGACCTCGTGGCCGACCTCACGCTAAAGTCGGGTTTCGTTTCATGAAACCCGACTTTGGTGAAAGTCGGCGACTTTTCAATTTGGCCGACCCGTTTCGCTCAACTCTATTGACCACTAAGATGTACTGATGCCCTCGTGCAGACTTAACTAGAGGCCCCACTAAATCCATAGCAATCCTCTCAAATGGCACATCTATCACCAGCAACGGAACTGGGGGACTTCGGAAATGAGTAGAGGGAGTGGTTAACTGGCAGGTGGGGCAGGATCTATAATAGTGTAAATTCTCCCGGTAACAACCTGTCCAATAAAAGTTCTTCATTATTCGCTCTTGTGTTTTCTCAAACCCCAGATGTCCCCCCAAAATATGTGAGTGGGCCATGTCTAACTCCCTCCGCCGGTAGGGACATGGAACCAAGAGCTGCTCTACTATTTTCCCTCCCCTCAGTGTGGTTACCCGATATAGTAGCTCAACATTTACAGAAAATGTGGCAACCTTGTGTCAGCCCTTAGCTCTTGAGCAACCCCATCAATTACAGATACATTTTCAAATGCATGCTTTAAGGTAACATCCCGCATCTGAGCAGAGCCAAAATTTTCCCCAAATACCTCCAGATCAGGAACTTCAGTCTCACTGACCTCATCCTCGTCACCCACCATGACACATAAGGGGAACTACTCCACCTTGGGCTGTGACGGGGATTGAGCAGGGTAGGGCTGGCTTCTGTCTGAGACATTTACCATCGCTGCCTTCCCCCACAAGTTCCAAAACAGGCTGAAGTCCCGGACGATTATCACAGGGTGTAGCAAAGCTTTCATAACCCCGACCTCATGAAATTCAGTGCCACAGTTAGTTTTTTTAAAGACACTGGCAATGGGGTAGTCCTTGGGGTAGTCCTTGGCATTGCTGTGGATACAACGAATGTCCACACGCTTCCCTGGAATCAGCTAGTGGAGAAGTGTAGACCTGATCAGGGACACCAAACTTCCCGAGTCCAATAGTCCTAATACCAGCACCCCGTTTATGGTCACAGGACATGACTGAGGCCCATCCCCGAGCTGATGGTCCACACTGCAAGCAGGGTAAGTGAAGTATGTGCAGCGCCGGCCTAGACTGCAGTTGATCTGCTCAGAAGGCAACAGGCAGCGAAGAGTCCAGGACTGTGGCACCACCAACAGATCAAGTCCTTACCAGAAGTCTTTTGCACCCCTTCAACAGGACCTTGGAACCTCGGATCTCCCCCCAGTGGTGGCTCTACCCCTCTTTGGGACTCAGGCTCCAGCTGGGCACCACAGTATGGGGATGCACCACCCCCTGACTTCTTTAGGGCCCTCTCAACCTCCTGATATCTTTCTACTAGGCCGACCAGGTCATTCGCATTCTGAAAATCCCCCTGGACCACCCTTTTTTGTACCAACCTAGGAAGGGAATGGATAAACCTGTCCATTGCAACCCACTCCATCATCTGATATGGGATGGGGGACTCTGGCTGTAACCATTTCTGCACCAGATGGAGTTAGTCAAACATCTTGGAGCAAGGTGGCTTATAACTGAAATACACCCAATGAGGAACCCTTTGGGCCTGGAGAGACATAGTCAACCTTGAGCAAGTGAGTATCTCAGTTTTCAATTTCCCATATTACTGGGCATCTTACAAGGCCAGGTCATAATCCACCTTCTGGAGCTCGCACCTCTGCCCACTGTTCTGGCAGCAGTCTCTTGTTCCACCATCTGCTCAAAAAGTCAGAAATGCCTCCACATCATCACCCGTCATTTTCTGCATCGCTCATCTTACTGCCTTCTGGACGTGCATGTCATCATCTTGACTTTTGGGCTGGGTTTCCAGTCTTCCACGGCCTTGGCAAGCAACTCGATCTGCTGCTGTTTGAATTGGTCCTGCTGCTGCTGCAGTTGTTGAATGAGCAACTTACTCATCTCCTGATGGGCTAGCTGTTGCTGCTGTGCCCTCACCAGATGCTTGAAGAGGTCCTCCATTTTGCCTGACGCCTTCCGCTGGCTGGTGACCTCCTTTACCCAAGACATATGATTTTGACCACGACTGCTACTGGCATTCCTAGGACGATACCCGCATTAGAAACACAACTTGTGGTAGTTCACTTATGTGGTGGCACAGAGAGGTAAGAAAAATGGGTACACCATCTCTTTAAGTCCTTGTTGGTTTATTATCAGGCAGTATAAACCAACTCAGCCTTTCTGGCTTAAACAGGAACAAAACAATCAAAAGGAAAAAACAAAGGCCGTATGTTGCGGACGGCACCCCGCTCTGGAGTAGCACAGATTCAGTCTGTGCCTGACGAGCCACAAAACCTCTGGAGACTCCTCTCTCCTGACTAGCTGAACCCTGGCTGCCTGTAAAGTTGGTTTATTTAAAGCTAAGCCTGTGATTCCCATCATGTGATTGATCACATGATCATGCCCTCACGCAGGTCCTGGCAGGGGAGTTAAAGTGAACCTCCTCCCACCCGCTATGAAGGTCAACATAAGTAAAACCAGCCCTTTTATGCAACTTAATCCTCACAAAACAAAGTGTGCTGGAGTAAAAAATGTTCTGGTTTCATATCACTGACTCCGTTAAGCGCAGTGACACATCTCCCTTCTACCACCCTGCCAGTGACTGTCACAGTAGTTTTTAAGGACTGATTTGTTTTGAATGTACAGCTGTTTTCTTTCTTTTCATTTTGGTTTATCTGTAATTTTTGGAAGTGCTTTTGATATAGGTCGGTCCATTTTGTTTGCATAGCGTAATTGTTTGCCGTTGTCTCTCACCGCACCTGATGGTCATGGATATTAGAGCAAGAGACCAGTCTGGGCTTGCTCATGTGGATACTATTTTTAAAGGAGAAGTGGCATCGAATGGTGATATAGAAAACGGACCCTCTCTTGATCTTAAAAATTAGAGTGCTATTAAAAACACATGTGTTTGGTGGAATAAAACATCTTTAGAGAACTATCTGGCAAAAAATATAATCCACAAGGGCTATAAGGTCAGAATATTTCCATCATTTCCGGTGAAAGACACTTTTTTCAAAAACAGATGAGAGAAGGCATGTAATATATACTCCAGATCCTTTATTGCGTTACTGATCGGGATCAACAAGAATAGCTTGGAAAACCTAGAACCCAAAATTGAAACAACTCAGAATAAACTAACCAAAAACAGCTCTTTGGCTAAAATGGACTCAGTTAAACTAGAGTTGGACAAACAATTCACTGGGTGGGAAAAAGAAGTACAGGACATTAAAGATAAGATATTTTCTCAAGATTTACAAGACTATAAGAATAACACTGTTTAAATGTGGCAACATGTGCTAAATAGAGAAAGATCACTTTCTGTTTCGTCTATGTCCTCAACAGAAGAGGATACTTCAAACCACCAACATCCTTATTCATTTACTAGAGATAAAAGGAAGGGGTATAGACCCAGAAAGAATAATTCTTCTAACAAAAGAACTCATCGCCCTTCCTATGGACCACCAAAACTTCTGTTTAAGATCACACTTACTGATGCACAAAATGCAGTATGGGACCTTGGCCTTACTTTCTTCCCATTTTCCTCATTTGATCTGTTTACAGCAGTGAAGGATCTTCACCTGTTTGCACAGAAGTTAGTACCTAAGAAACTTCATGAGAAAACATCGATAGAAGATTTTTGGACTCCTAAGCAGAAGGAATCAAATGCAATTCTTGATGAACTGAGTGGAGAGAAGAAACATATACATGATCAAGGTAAGTTTCAGGGATCAAGATCCAAGATATTCCCTCTCCTGAACTTTTTCCGAATGTGAATCTCATTGTCTGGTCACAGATGAATTGTAGAAGTTTCCTGGAGTTGTCTGTTGGGACAATCTGACAATAGAGCAGAGGGTAGCTTTACAAGAACTTAAACAACTTAAAGGAGTGGTTATTAAAGCTGCAGACAAGGGCGGTAATGCCGTAGTGTGGCCCGTAGCAATGTATGAGAGAGAGGCATTTTGACAATTGCTAAATAAGACTTACCTTTAACCCACCTCTGTCTGTCAAGGACAATTGCAGGAAATACTAGATGATGCTTTTCAAGTTGAAATCATTCCCAAGGACATCAGGGATGAATTTATAGCAGAATACAACAAGAATCCCTTGTTTCTACCTCCTCCTGACAATTCAAAAGAATCTGATTTCTCCTCCTGGTCAACCCATTGTTACCAGGAATGGGAGGCTATGCGAGATTCTAGGTAGGTACTTAGACTACCAACTTAAACCACTTGTTGAAACATGGAAATCATATCTGAAAGAATGAGTCCTTTTGAGAAAAATAGATGACATCACCCTCGAACCAGACATGTGGTTGGTTACATTGGATATAGAGTCCCTTTACACATCTATTAAGCATCTTAATGGTCTTGAATTTGCAAGGACATTTTTGTGCATGACTTCTAGGGACCACAAATTTATTCTGTTCCTGATGTCTTTTTTGGTGTTTTCCTTGACTCTTTTTTTATATTTTTAAGGGACCCTCTACCTGCAGCTCCAGGGCACGGGGCATGAGGGCGGCCTTCATACCCTCATATGCCAATCTGTTCCTGGTGCTGTGGGAGAGGGAGCTCTCCCTTATTAATCCAACTGCACTGACTGCCAGGATTAATTTTTGGACTTGGTATATTGACAACGTCCTAGCCAATTGACAGGTGACTGAACAAGGACTACACCTGTTGGTGCAACAACTTACTGATAATCACATCAATGTAAAGTTGACTTATTAATACAGCCATTCGGAGATTCAATTTCTTGCCACTCACATTTTCAAAGGTGCTGATGTGAAGCGATGGCCGGGGGACCACCACAATGCAGGGAGACTACGGTACACAAGATGAGGTGCAAGCAACAAAAGGTTAATTTATTTACAGGCAAGGAATGCAGTGTTTAGGAAAATGTAGAAACAGGGGTATGCTATGGAACAGACAATTTACAAGGATAATATTCTTTAGCTGGGCCGTCAAACAGCACGAAGCACCAACTATAACAGCTCAGTGTATTTATCCAACAGGCAAGACAACACAGTAAAGTCATGAATGATGCTACCTGGCCACACGGCTGCCGTGCTCTATCTGTTGCAGCCTATCCTAAACCCTAGCATATGCAGACAAGGGGTTAACACTCACAGTAGCGTTGGTATCTCAGTCCATTCCCGGGGGCCTGCAGCTGTGAGACTTTAGGAGGTACTCCTGGAGTGGACCCGCTGGACCGTGGCAACAAACCTCCCATGGGCGAGCTGACCAGGTGGACCACCCCCTATACAGGGAGTGTTAGGGGCAGACCCACGGGAGACTATCACCACGGCAGCTGGTACACAGGGAAGGACGCAGGAGTCACAGCGGGAGACCGGAAAGGCAGGCGGGGGACCACCCAAGGACAGGAACACGGATGGCTGGCAGGACTGGAAAACATGGACAAGACAGCAGCATTGTCCACGCACAGACTGGAGGACACAGCTGGGACACCAGAACAAGACAGGACAGAACCACGGACTGCCAGGCACTAGGAGAGAGGCAAACGGAGAGAGCAGATCAGATGCAGGCAGGGAAGCGGAAGCTGCAGGCATGGAAAACACTCAGCGGGACGTGGGGCCAGAATCACTTGTTAGGCACAAATGATAATCAGGCACTGCCAGGAGGGAGAGGCGGCCTGATATAGGGAATGTGCCAAGGACTTCCGGGTCATGACCCCCACAGGGCTGAGTGAGGGGAGCGCGCGCCCTCAGGAGGGGCAGAGAGCGCGTGCGCTCCTAAACACAGTGTGAGTGCGTGCCCATCGAGGAGCCGGAAGCAGCACAGGAGCGTGCGCCCGTCAGAGCAGGAGACAGAGCGGGAGCGCGCGATGGGTAAGTGTGTCGGGGAGCGGGGAGCAGCGGTGAGACCGGCAGCAGCTGCGGCAGTGACCGCGGAGTAACAGTACCCCCCTCCCTACGCGCCCCCCTCCGCAGGCTGGAAAGAAACTTAGCCAAGATTCGAGGAGCCTGGATATTCTCCCGAGGCTCCCAGGATCTCTCCTCGGGACCAAAGCCTTTCCAATCAACCAGGAAAAAGGTCCTCCCTCTTTGCTTTTTCATGGCCAAAATGTCTTTAACTTCAAACACATTGTCAGCGGAGGTGACTGGGTAGTAGAGGCATGGAACCGATTGAGGATGACAGGTTTTAAAAGGGACAAGTGAAAGGAATTAGGGATGCGGAGCGAGGCGGGAAGCCGCAGTTTGTAGGAGACATCGTTGATGCAAGCCAAGACCTCAAAGGGTCAAATGTACTGTGGTCCCAGTTTATGCGAAGGGATCTTTAGGCGAATGACCTTAGAGGATAACCAAACCTTATCACCCGGATGATATAGTGGGGAATCCAAGCGCCTCTTGTCTGCGTGTCTTTTCACCCTGTCACGTGCTAACTCGAGAGCGGTCTTGGTCTCCTGCCAGATCCTGGAGAAATCCCCGGACAGAAGATCAGCCGCCGGTACACCCGAGACAGGAGGAACCAGAAGGGGTACACCCGGATGTTGCCCATAGACGACAAAAAAAAGGTGACTTGGCAGAAAATTCACTGATATAATTGTTGTAGGCTAATTCAGCCCACGGGAGTAAGTCTGACCAGTCATTCTGGTGGGCATTAAAAAAATGCCGGAGATAGTTCACCAAACTCTGGTTAGTTTGCTCTGCTTGACCGTTGGACTGTGGGTGGTACGATGAGGAGAAGTCAAGTGTGACGTTCATAGACTGGCATAGCGCTCTCCAAAATCAAGAGGTGAACTGGACTCCTCTGTCCGAAACAATATGCTGAGGCAGCCCATGGAGACAGAAGATATGATGGATGAAAACTTTCGCCAAGTCAGGTGCTGAGGGTAACCCAGGGAGAGACATGAAGTGTGCCATCTTGGAGAATCTGTCTACAACCACAAGGATGACGGTGTAGTCTGCAGACCTAGGTAGATTGGTAATAAAATCCATGGTGACGTGTTGCCAGGGAGCCGAAGGAACTTGGAGCGGGTGTAGAAGACCAGAGGGCAGCTGCCTAGGAACCTTGTTCTTGGCACAAGACGGACAAAACTTCGGACATTCTGGAGAAGGGTAGGCCACCAGTAGTAGCGGGACACAAGGACAAGCATCTTCTTAAGGCCGACATAACCTGCAAGCTTGGAGGCATGCCCCCAGCGTAAGACCCGCCTCCGGTTTTTCTCTGGCACGAAAGTTTTACCAGGAGGTGGCAAAATTAGCGTGCCACCGTGCTGAGCCTGGAAGGGTCCAAGATGTGCGTGGGTTCTTCCTCAGTATCTGCAGACAAGAAAGACCTGGACAAAGCGTCAGCCTTGAGGTTTTTGTTACCAGGACGGAAGTGAAGGTCAAAATCAAAACGGCCGAAGAACACGTACCACCTGGCCTGCCGGGAGTTGAGTCTCTGTGCCAATCGGATGTAAGCTAGGTTCTTATGGTCCGTGTAGATTGTAAACGGATGTATGGCTCCCTCGAATAAGTACCTCCACTCCTCCGGGGATAACTTGATGGCCAGCAGTTCCCTGTCTCCAATGGAATAGTTATATTCCGAAGTGGAGAATGTTTTGGAAAAGAAACCGCACCTAATAAGCCAGCCGGAGGGGGATTTCTCCTCTGAGGAATAGCCTTGCCATTTAATCAAATACTGCAGTCGATTTCTGTAGATTCTTGAATCCAGAATCCTCTCAACGATGAACTGCTCTTGACCATCCACAAGAACGGGATCAGGAGGAGGAGATGAACGTCCTGGAAAAGGATTTGGTACTACAGTCTTTAGTAGAGAAGTATGAAAGACAGGATGTATCTTCAGTGTTCTTGGGAGTTTTAAGCGACATGCAACAGCACCTACCAGGCCACTGATCCTATAAGGACCGATGTACTTCTGTCCCAACTTAGGGGAAGGGATCTTCATCTTTAAATTCTTCGTAGATAACCAGACTAAATCTCCTACCTTAAATGTTGGTGTTGGTTTGCGAAATCTGTCAGCTGCATTCTTGTACCTCTCATGTGCGGAACCCAAAGTCTCTTTCAGAAGTTCAAGGTTCTGTTGAAGTGAAGAGATCCTGTCGGCAACTGCTGGTAAAGATGTATCTACCGGTAATCTGGGGAGAATGCTAGGGTGATATCCCAGGTTAGCGTAGAATGGAGACTGCTTGGTGGAGGCACTCTGGGAGTTGTTATAAGAAAATTCAGGAAAATGGGAGTAGCCTTACCCAATCATCTTGCAAATGGCAAACTTATCAACGAAGATATTGCTCTACTGTTTGGTTGGTACGTTCTGTCTGCCCGTTGGACTGTGGGTGGAAAGCAGAAGATAAGTTAACTTCTATGCCTAATGCTGAACAAAAGCTTTGCTAAAACTTTGAAGTAAATTGAACTCCACGGTCAGAAACAACTTCATCCGGAACCCCGTGCAGGTGAAAGATGTTCTGGATAATTAGGTCAGCAGTGTCCTTCGCAGAGGGTAAACCGGAACAAGGGATGAAATGGGCCGCCTTGGTCAGGCGATCGACCACCACCAAAATCGCACTCTTTCCCTCGGAAAGGGGCAGTTCTACAATAAAGTCCATAGAAATGGATCCCCACGGGCGAGACGCCTCCGGCAAAGGCTGTAACAGACCAGCAGGGGAGGCACGTGGAACCTTGAATTTTGCAAATACCTCACAAGATGAAACGTACTTCTGGACATCCTTCCGAAAACCTGGCCACCAGAAGAAGCGAGATAAGAATTCTTGAGTCTTCTGAATTCCTCTGTGCACTGCAACGTTAGAATCATGAACCAATCTCAACACTCTTAACCTCACGGCTTCAGGAATGTAGAGGCGCCGTTCCCGGGTCCAAACTCCATTCCTAAAAAGAAGGCTTACCTCATCAGATGGCTGAGACAGGAAAAGATCAGAGTTGTAAGCTTCTTTGATGACCTGCAACAAATCTTGATTATGAATGACTCCTACAAAGTTGCAATCAGAAAGTATGGTCTTAGATGGAGCATCTGGAACAGCGTCAGTAGAGTACATCCGGGATAGAGCATCTGCTTTTCCATTGCGCAAACCTGGTCTATAAGAGATTGTAAAATTGAATTGATTAAGGAAAAGACTCCAGCGGGCCTGCCTTGAGGTCAGGCATCTTGCTGACCTGATGAACTCAAGGTTGCGGTGAGCCGTGAGGACCACGATCGGCTGTGAAGCTCCTTGCAGAAGATGTCTCCACTCCTTGAAGGCGGCGATGATAGCCAGTAATTCTTTATTTCCTACATCGTAGTTCTTTTTGGTGGGAAACAGTTGCTTGGAAAGAAAAGCACAAGGATGAAGTAAATTCTTCTCATCTGTTCTTTGGGACAGTACAGCCCCGGTGGCACAGTTTGAGGCATCTACTTCAATAATGAAGGCGATTTCCGGGTCAGGGTGGATCATTACCGGTGCTGACATGAACTCGATCTTGAGCCGAGAGAATGCTTCTTGGGCTTGAAGGGACCAAATAAATGCGGTCTTCTGTGTCAACTGGGTGATGGGCGAGACGATGTCAGAGAAGTTCTTGATGAAATGTCTGTAGAAGTTAGCAAATCCGATGAAGCGTTGGACCTCTTTGACGTTCTTGGGGATTGGCCACTCCTGAATCGCCTTGGTCTAACTGTTATCCATACTCAGACCCTGTGGGGAAATTACATAACCTAAGAATTGGATCTCCGACTTGTGAAATTCGCATTTCCCCAGCTTGATGTACAGATGGTGTTCCCTCAACTGCTGCAAGACAGTCTTGACATGTTGCTGATGTTCCTCCATGGAGCTAGAAAAAATCAAAATGTCATCCAAATAGATTACGACAAAAAGATCAAGAATGTCTCTGAAAATATCATTTACTAGATGTTGGAAAGTTGCTGGGGCATTGCAAAGACCAAATGGCATGACCAAATACTCAAAGTGTCCATATCGAGACCTAAATGCTGTTTTCCATTCGTCTCCAGATCTTATACGGACTAGATTGTATGCCCCGCATAGGTCCAATTTTGAAAAGACCTTGGCCTGACAAACTCTCTCGAGTAGCTCCGGAATTAATGGCAGGGGGTAGTGGTTCTTGATGGTTACCTTGTTAATTTCCCGGTAATCAACACTGGGTCTGAGGGATCCATCCTTCTTTTTAACGAAAAAGATGGGTGCACCGGCTGGAGAGGATGAGGGGCGTATATTCCCTTAGACAGGTTCTCGTCGATATATTCTTTGAGAGTCTTGAGCTCAGGACCGGACAATGGATAAATATTACCAAAAGGAATGGAAGCAGCAGGCAGAAGCTCGATTGGGCAGTCATAAGAGCGGTGTGGTGGTAATTTATCTGCATTCTTTTTGTCGCACACATCCGAAAATTCTTTATAAACTGCCGGTAACCTTAGGTCCGATGATGGGTTGCTCGGTGATGGATCAATTGATTTCTCAGAAGTTACCTCTTTAGCTGGGAAGCGTAATCTCTTAGTCTCCCAGTCAATGATGGGATTTTGAGCCTGCAACCAGGGTAAACCCAAGATAATAGGGAAATGTGGAGAGGAAATCAGAAGGAAGGGCAATTTCTCCTGGTGATCATCTCCCATGAGGACCTTCAATGGTTCAGTCTGCTGGTCTATGGGCCCCGAGGTCAAAGGGGACCCATCCAGTCTCCATCAGAATTGAAGATACTCTTCTCTGTGATCGGATTCCATATTCCTTAGCAAAAGAAGTGTCCATGAAGTTACCGCTAGCCCCAGAGTCTATCATGGCGGAACTGTTCACCCAACGGGAGTCAATCCAGATCTAGATAGGAAGGTAACAATGTGAATCTTTTTTCTTATTGCAAGGGTATGAAACTGCAGAAGATAGAATAACAGCATTAATGGGTAGTATCATTTCGGATGTAACAGAGTTCATATCTGAAAAGTCATAATCAGGAACGGTTGCTGCAATTTCGGGTGGCCCTGATTCGGAAGTTATGGAGTATGATTCAGAGAAGTCGCGTTCTACCATGGCTGCGGTTGTCCTGCGAGAACGATTGGGGCAGTTGATAATAAAATGTCCTGACTTCCCACAGTAAAAACATAAATTCTCCTTGAAGCGAAATTCCTTCCGTTAGTCACTTACTCGACTTCGTAGGGAATTTACCTGCATCGGCACAGGTGCGGACTCCTGAGGACTTGGGTCCGGATTCTCCTTAGGAAGGAAAGGAAGAAGCGATTTATTGCTGCGGTTCATCTCAGACCACCTTTCTAGTTTTCGTTCGGAGATGCGAGCGTCTAGGCGAATACAGTGATTGATGAAATCACCTAGAGCAGTGGGAGCCTCCGCACGTGCAAGCTCGTCCTTGATAGAACTGGACAACCCCTTCTTAAATATTGAGTACTTTGCTGCACTATTCCAGGTGGTGTCCTGAGCCCACCTTCTAAAATCCATAGCATACTCAGTCACTGGGCGTTTACCTTGACGCAAATTCAGCAGGGCCGTCTCAGCTGTAAGGCCACGGTTCGGATCGTCAAACATCTGCCCCATGGCGGCGATAAACATATTGAAGTCGTTCAGACATGCATCCTGTGATTCTATCAGAGGGTTTGCCAAGGCAAGAGCCTTATTAGTCAGCAACATGATGATAGTCAATACTTTGGATCGGTCCGTAGGAAACTGTGTGACATGTGCAGCAAAGTATAAACGACACTGGTTGAGAAACCCACGGTATTTGTCTCGGTCGCCACCAAACCTAAATGGCGGTAGTTTGGGGATGGCAGGAACAGAAGCCTGAGATTGTGCCTCCAGAGCCGCAACTCGGCCACGCAATTCCTGAAGGGTCTGACTGAGCACTTGCATATCATATTTAGTCTGCCCCTCTAGGCCTTCTATTCTGCTCTTCCATGTCTGCACTTCAGCGTGTACAGTGACAGTGATATTATTTAGCTTCTTAACACGCACTTCTAAAGTCTGACCCAGCGGCATCCATTTTCTATGGCTTGAGTATCCTGTCATGATACTAGTGGAGACAACTGGACACCAGTGGCTAGGTCAAAGAGACTGCAGACACAATGGGCTGCGCAAGCAATATTGTATTAGTGATCTGAATGCAATATAGCATATAAGTCCAGATAAATGTTCAGTCAATCTGATAAATGGTAATAGCAGAGTTGATACTCTGCGACACAGCATTCAAAGTCACTGAGCAATGCGGGCACAAGACACAGACTCTTGCAGAGCGGAGGAACACACTAGCTGGCTGGAGTTCTTACTTCACCGCAGGTGTAGTCAGGCAGAGGTTCCTGAAGTCAAGTGTTCATCAATCACTCGGTCAGCAAGCAGGGATCCAGACGTGCAGGTCGACGGAGGACTCCACCGTTAAGAGAGGACCAACAGGGATAGTAAGTCCAGGCTTTGGGACTGCAGAGGCACAAAGTCCAAAACATAATACTCAAGCAATTAAACAGAACAGGTGCTGGCTTCATATACAGCTTTGGCAGGAAGCAAGATGGCCGACTTGTGAAACATCAAGATCTATGTTAACTAAGGGCAAGTCTAAGGGCAAGAAAACAGATTCTAGGACTAGATACTGACACTTCATCGTGATCATCGCACAATCAAGAAGTATGTAGCTGATTCCCAGCACACACGTCGCTCAGAAGTGCAGATGGCACTTCTGAGCGACAACTGGCTGTGTTGAAGCCCAGGGATTACAGTTCAGGTGGTAGAAACATGAAAACAGGAGATCTGGATACTGTTGCCAACCAGTTATTTATTCTGGTAGAGGACAGGCAAACTCTTACGAGATCCAGGCCTTGTTCATTTTCAGAAAAGTAAGCCAGTCAACGTTATCGGAGGATAGTCGCGTGCGACGGTCTGTTAGTAAACCACCTGTGGCACTAAAGACGCGTTCCGATAATACACTGGCAGCAGGGCAAGCCAGCACCTCCAATGCATACTGGCTAAGCTCTGGCCATGTATCCAGCTTTGAGACCCAAAACTTGAAGGGGGAAGAGCCATCTGGGAGTACACTGACAGGGCAAGACATGTAGTATGTCACCATCTGACGGAAACGTTGCCTCCTGGTCACTGGAGCCATCTGTGATGGTGTAGTCATTTGTGGCGGACACAAAAAAACTTTGCCACATTTGGGCCATAGTGGTCTTGCCTTGTGCTGAGGTGCTGCCTCTGCTCCCTCTTTGTGCCGAGCTTCCTCCACTGCCTCGACGCACAGAGCTGCTTTGTAAAGCACTAGCAGCACTGCTGTCGGGTGGAATGGAGAACATAATGGACTGCACCAGTGTGTCTTGGTACTCCCGCAGTTTACGCTCCCGGTTCAACGGTGGTATGAGGCTTTGTAAGTTGTCCCGGTAGCGAGGATCTAGGAGGGTGTACACCCAATAATCAGTCATGTTGAGAATGTGGGCGATGCGGCGGTCATTTCTCAGGCACTGCAGCATGAAATCAACCATGTGCTGCAGACTCCCAACTGCCAAAGAAACGTTGTCCCCTGATTGAGTCGTCATCTCTGCCTGCTCTGCATCACCCCACCCTCGCTGTACATACTGACTAGAGCATTGTGTACCTCCCTCCTCTGGAGAGATGTCTTCCTCCTCCATTGACTCCTCCTCATCCTCCTCACAAAGTGTCCCCTGCCTAGGCCTTTGTGAGGAACCACGTAGCGCAGACTGTCCAGAAGCAGATGGCATTTGTGACCCCTCATCCTCCACCTCTTCCAAAACCTCCTCCCTTAGTGCTTGCAGTGTTTTTTGAAGCAGGCAGATAAGGGGGACAGTCATGCTGACTAGTGTATCATCTGCACTAGTCCATCCTTGTGCAATCATCGAAGGCATGCAAAACGAGGCAGATGTCCTTCATAGAGGCTCACTCAGTGGTGCTGAAGTGTGACCGGCGCACAGTGCGACTTGTTTGCGCCTGATGCAGCTGGTACTCCATGACTGCTGCCTGCTGCTCACACAACCGCTCCAACATATGGAATGTTGAATTCCACCTGGTGGGTAGGTCACATATGATGCGATGTTCCGGAAGGCGTAATCGGCGCTGCAGAGCAGCAAGGCGCGGTCTTGCCATGCTGGAACGCCGCAAGTGAGCGTACTCTATGCGGACCTTGTGCAGCAGTGCATCAAGATCCGGATAGTCCCTCAGAAAGCTCTGCACGACCAAGTTCAGCACATGTGCCAGACATGGGATGTGATTAAGGTTGCCTAGGCCCAGAGCTGCCACCAGATTTCAGCCATTGTCACACACTGCCAAGCCCGGCTGGAGATTCGCTGGCACAAACCACACGTCGCTCTCATGCTTGATGGCATTCCAGAGCTCCTGCGCTGTGTGGCTTCGATTCCCCAAAGAAATTAATTTGAGCACGGCCTGTTGACGTTTGGCCACGGCTGTGCTCATATCGGTTGTAACAGGCTCCTGCAGCGCTGTTTCTGAGGAACTTGAGTAGGCGGAGGAGTGAATGTGTAGAGACTGGATTCCTGCAATCCGTGGAGTTGGCAGAACACGTACAGCGCCACTCTCCAGATCTGTACCCGGCTCCACAACATTGACCCAATGGGCAGTGAGGGAAAGGTATCGTCCCTGTCCATGGTTACTGGTCCACGCATCGGTGGTCAGGTGGACCTTGCTACTGACGGCGTTTAGTAGTGCATGTTTTATTTTTCCCTCCACATGTTTTTGCAGGGCAGGGACGGCTTGCCTGCTGAAATAAAAGCGGCTGGGCACGGTATATTGTGGGACTGCCAATGCCATGAAGTTCCGGAATTTGTCAGTCTCCACCAGCCTGAATGAGAGCATTTCAAGGGCCAGTAGTTTGGCAATGCCAGCATTCAGAGCCTGTGCTCGGGGATGGTTTGCCGAGTATGGCCGCCTTTTATCCCAGGCCTGTGCCACCAATGGCTGTAGAGTGGCCTGGGAGTGTGAGGATGACTGGGAACGTGGTGCTGTGGGTGGAATGTCACTAGGTCTCCGGACAACAGTGCCAGAGGTTCTTCCTTGGCGATCCTGTGAGGAAGCCGAACAAGCTGTGTGTGAGCTGGAGGAAGAGGCCCCAACACGAGCTGAAGAGGTGGTAGGTGGTGCTGTACGTTGGCCTACGTCTTCAGTGTGTCTGTGTAACTCCACCTCGTGCTTGGTCCGCACATGTTTCCACATATTTGTGGTATTGAGGTTGCTGACATTTTTCCCTCTTTTGACTTTCTGATGACATAGCTTACATTTGACAAAGCAAATGTCATCTGCAACTGTGTCAAAAAAGGACCACGCACTGCAAGTCTTGAGAGTGCCCGTTTTGGCTTTTGATTCAAGGAAGGAATTTTTATGGATTAAACGTGCGCTACCAGACCATCACTCCTCACAAGTTGTGTAGTTAATACTTTTATTTCCCAAAAAATAAATGTATTAACTACACAACTTGTGAGGAGTGATGGTCTGGTAGCGCACGTTTAATCCATAAAAATTCCTTCCTTGAATCTGAAGATTTATGGCCACGGCGTGGTCATTTGGATGTGCAGCAAGCTGACCTTGTTCCTTTATGCCTGTTACTCTCCTGCAGAGGGTGAGTATAAACCATTGACTTATATCTGTGTTTTCTCGGGTAAGACCCTATTGCGCTCTTTTTCTTTCAGTTTCTACCGTTTTGGCTTTTGAAAGAGGAATGCTCCTAACGGGTGCCGAAGTGGAGGCTACAGGCAACCAAGTCTGCCCGCTCCCTCTCCCTCCTGTTTTGGCCGTTCGGGGAATCTCTTCCTCAGAGCTGCTCCCACCACCTTCCTGTTCCTCACACCATGATGGGTCAAGGACCTCATCATCTACACCTGCTTCTCCTGGGTTGTCTCGCCAGCACCGTACGCACGAGAAAGTGGCACCTGAGTCTCGTCATCATCTGATGCGTACTGAGGTGTGCTGACCATAGGCTCTGGCCCACCCGCCTCTTCAGATTCCGAGGGACAAAGAAGTTGCGCATCACTGCATACTCCCTCTTCTTCACATTCTTGAATGGTGCTTGGCTGTCCCCCTCTTTCCAAGCCAACAGATTCAGAGAACAGAAGTACAGACTGTGATGGCTCTTGTCCAGGGCTCTCTGACTGCCTGGGCACTTTGGCAGGTGGTGAAGAGACAGATGGTTGCTCTTCAGTGCTCTGGCCCTGAGAGGACGTGGAAGTCATTGAAGTCGATGCGTTAGCTGCCATCCATCCGACAACGGCTTCAATTTGTTCCTCCCGCAACAGTGGGGTATGGCGAGATCCTACAAAGCTGCGCATAAAGGACTGTTGCCTGCTAAAGCTGAGGGATGCTGACTCACTGGTGCCCGCAGCAGGCACAGAATCCCCATGTCCTCACCCTGCAGAATCCCCACATCCTCTCCCTGCAGAATCCCCACGTCCTCTCCCTGCTGAACCTCCATGCCCACGTGCCTTACTCCCTGCCGCCTTCATTTTGGTAGACTGATAAAGATAGGCAGAAAAGTACAAAGGGGGGCTCAGTGTGCTTATTCCTGAACAGCTGGTAACAGGTATAAGAAACACTAATTTTATGAAGTGTGTGTGTGGACTACACTTTAATAGGAGCTAATGTGGCCTACACAACTGTCAAATGGAGTGTTTGGTGAACTTTATTTTGTATTTATTCGGACTCCCATGACAGCACCACGAGAGAGGGGATCCGCCCTATAGGAACAGGAAACCTACAGATACAAAAGGGCGGCACCTCTCCCACACATCAGTTGGTTTCCTTTTCCTGAGGGGACGGGATCCTACAGAAGATTTGGATCCCAGGCCGGCCAGCCGACACCGGTAGCGAGGGGGTCTCCTACCTCGGCCTGGTTCGGATTTCCTGGAAGACGCCACGGTGGCCCAGGATGGGTGTCACGGCGGTGGCGTGGACAGCAGGGAGCGGCGTCCGGAGGATGGCCGTCTCCAGGAATTTAGCCGCCACCGGTAAGTATACCCCCCCCGGGGATTTCCGGCTCCGGCGGCGCACATGGGTGGCAGCGCTGTGCAGGGGGCTGCGACCGGCGCTGCTCCGAAGCTCCCGGGCTTCCGGGGTAGCGGTGACGTCAGGGGGCGGGCGGAGGAGGCGCTTCCGGGTCAGCGCGCCACTGCGCATGCGCGGCAATTCCAAGATGGCGGCGCCCATCGGAAACACCGATGGCGCGAGTTCGGGCGCCAGCTGGGGTAGGGAGCTCCATTAAGGGGGGGGAGGGGCGCGGCATGGATACTGCTGACCGGAGGAGGGGGTATTTAGGTGGGACCCGGCAGGGTTCCTTGCCTTGGCCACATTACTACATGCAGCAGTGGTAATGGAAAGCGATCGAGAGCAGCAGCAGCAGCGGCAGAAGCAAGGGCAGCAGCGGCAAACATCACTGCCGCCCCTGGATGACCTTCGGCAGGTCAAACAGAAAAAGAAAGGGTCCCGTGACAGTAATGCGGGACGAAGTGACCAGTCCACTCGTAAGAGCTCCTCCAGGCAGACAGGAGCATCGACCGAAAGAAATCCCCCTCGTTCTCCGGTACTTGATTGTGGCACTGGTAAGTGATCTTCGTGAAAGTTTACTCAGTGACGGGACCCCCCTTCTGTGTTTTTTCTTTTCTAGGGAAAGAAAGCTACAACTAAAAATAAGCATAGGGAATGCGCACTCTGTGCATGCCCATTACCGGATGCGTGCCTCAAAAGATTGTGCCCCCCTTGTATTCAGCAGACGGTGGCAGATGAGTCGCCTGCAGTAGCGGCGAGTTTGAGAGACATTGTCAGGGTAGAAATGAGGGAAACCCTAAAGTCCTTGTCTCAGCCGCAAAGTCTAAGGGGCGAGGTCCCGGCGGAATCTGATTCCTCGATAGAGTGGAGAAAAAGCAGAGACTCCCAGGCTTCATCTCCCTCGTCCTCCTCAGGAGATGGGAAGACAGAAGGAGACGAGGTACGGGCTATATGTTTACACGCTCGTCGAGAGATCAAAAGAAACCAAACCAATGACTAGCGGTTCCCGTAGGGGGTAGACTGTCATCCTTCTTCCCGGCATGGTCACAGATTACGAATAGTGACTGGGCGCGTAAGGTAATATCCACCGGGCTTAGGTTGGAGTTTACCCAGATCCCGCGGAACACCTTTAAACTGACCCCCTTAAGATCTTCTCATCTCGAACAAGCGGCTTTAGAAGCGGAAGTCTTGAACCTATGTCAGAAAAATGTTCTGGTAGAGGTTCCAGAGGCTGAAAGAGGAAGAGGGTTTTACTCTCCCCTGTTTCTAATCCAGAAGCCTGATAACACATTCAGAACGATTATAAACCTTCGTTCCCTTAACGAGTTTTTGATTAATCATAAATTCAAAATGGAGTCCATTAATACAACAATAAAAATATTGTTTAAAGGTTGTTTTATGGCAGTCATAGATTTGAAAGACGCGTACTATCATGTACCTATCCATACAGACTTCCAGCAGTTCCTGAGGGTGGCAGTTTCAGTAGAGGGCACAGTACGTCATTTTCAGTATAGAGCCCTTCCCTTTGGTCTCTCAGCAGCACCCAGGGTTTTTACAAAGTTAGTGGCCGAAGTTATGGCTCACTTACGGGAGGTGGACGTCTTAATCATTCCATATTTAGACGATTTCTTGATTGTAGGAAAATCGGTGGGTCATTGTAAATCCCAGATAGAAAAAGCTAAATCCAGGTTAGAAAACCTGGGATGGATTTTAAACTACGAAAAATCCCGACTCCAACCCTTAAAGATACAGAAATTTTTAGGGTTGATACTAAATTCAGACACTCAGCGGTGCCTGCTACCACTAGATAAAATACAAAAGATACAGGAGCAGGTCCTTCGGGCAATGGATAATCCATCTATGACCCTCAGACAGGCCATGTCCCTGTTAGGTTCTCTAACTTCATGCATCCCAGCAGTAAGGTGGGCACAGTTCCATACCAGAACCCTTCAAAACGACGTCTTGTTTAATAGCAGGGCCCTTGGAGGCTCCTTACAAGGTCGGATGTGTCTAAGCCCCTCAACTGTTACATCACTGAGATGGTGGCTTGAGAGCGAGAACCTAGCGTCAGGGGTGCCCTGGATAACACAGATAACCCGTATTAGAACCACAGACGCAAGTTCCTTCGGTTGGGGAGCCCATATGGGGGACATAGTGGTACAGGGCCAGTGGGATTCTAATTCTGAAATCTCATCCAACCAGAGAGAACTATTGGCGATAGAGCGGGCAGTCAAGAAACTCATTATCTACCTGCAGGGCCATCATGTGAGGATACACTCGGACAACCAGGTAGCGGTAGCATATGTCAACCACCAAGGTGGAACCCGCTCCAGCGCTCTGATGCAGATAACAGAACGGCTCCTCCAGATAGCAGAGGAAAATTGTCTATCTTTGACCGCGCTCCACATCAGCGGAAAAGACAATGTAAGAGCAGACTTTTTAAGCCGCAAGGCTCTAAGGCAAGGAGAATGGGCCTTGAACAAAAATATTTACCGCCAGATTGTCCGCAGATGGGGCCAGCCAGAGGTAGACCTCTTTGCCACCAGGAAAAACAGAAAAGAAAGATTGTTCTGCTCTCTGAACCCCAGGGAAAATCCCCTGGCGGTGGATGCCCTACTGATAAGATGGGATTTTTCTCTGGCATACGCCTTCCCACCATTGAATCTTCTTCCTCTGGTAGTCAGGAAGATCAGAGAGGATCAGGCAAGAGTCATACTGATTGCCCCCTTTTGGCCCAGGAGGACCTGGTTCGCATGGTTGAGGACCATGTCGATAGGCGATCCCTGGGTATTGCCGAACCTTCCGGATCTCCTCTACCAGGGGCCAGTCAGCCACCCACAAGTAGCGGGACTTCATTTGACGGCGTGGTATTTGAAAGGTCACTGTTAAAAAATAGAGGGTTCTCCAAGAACTTAATTGACACCCTCCTAAGAAGCAGAAAATTAACCACCACTAATATCTATGCTAGGACCTGGAAACGCTTCCTGTCCACCTTTCACTTTGACATCAGAGATGGAATTCCCACGAAACAGATTCTGGAATTTCTCCAGAAAGGTTTCGAATTGGGTCTCTCCACAAGCACGCTAAAAGTACAAGTTTCAGCCTTAGGGGCCCTGTTTGCAGCTGATATTGCAAAAGATTATTGGGTAGCAAGGTTCATCAGAGCAGCGGCCAGATCGAGACCTATACACAAAGACAGATGCGTACCGTGGGACTTAAACTTAGTCCTTACAGCCATGACAGAAAGTCCGTTTGAACCTTTAGATTCCGCCTCACTAAAGATTATATCCCTTAAAACAGCATTTCTGGTAGCAATAACATCCGCACGTAGGGTGAGCGACATACAGGCACTCTCCAGATTGCCTCCTTACACAGAGTTCTTACAGGATAGTGATCCTAAGGCCAGATCCAGCATACCTTCCCAAGGTAGCAACACAATTCCACAGGACACAGGAGATAGTTCTGCCTTCCTTCCTCCCTAACCCAACCAACCCTAAAGAGCAGAAACTCCAGACGTTAGATATTAGAAGATGCTTACTGACATATTTAGCAGCCACGGATCCTTGGAAGAAGGAGAACGCATTATTCCTATCCTTCCAAGGTTCCAGGAAAGGATACAGAGTATCAAAACGCACATTAGCAAGGTGGATTAGGGAGGCTATTTCTCTTGCCTACACAGCAGGTGGCGGTCCGGCTCCACAGAACCTGAGGGCACATTCCACTCGGGCCATGGCATCATCCTGGGCGGAGAGATCTGGAGTATCAATTGATCAAATATGTAAGGCGGCCATCTGGTCATCTTCTTCCACCTTTTTTAACCACTATCGGTTAGACATGGGTGCCTCCTCAGACCTCACCTTCGGGCTAAGGGTGCTGCAGGCTGTAGTCCCTCCCTAAGTTAGTTTACATCTCTGTAATTCTCTCGTGGTGCTGTCATGGGAGTCCGAATAAAGTATTAAGTTACGTACCGGTAACGGTATTTTTCGGAAGCCCATGACAGCACCCTTAGTTCCCTCCCTTGTTCACGTATAGAGGTGCACTCCTTTAGAAGATTGTTTATAGAATCACCATAGGTGGGAGATGGTATGAAATAATTCGGTTAAATAGGGTAGATAGGTTGTATATATCATATGTTGTGTACTAACCATGGTAGCCTCTCAAAATATGTAATCCAACTGATGCGTGGGAGAGGTGCCGCCCTTTTGTATCTGTAGGTTTCCTGTTCCTATAGGGCGGATCCCCTCTCTCGTGGTGCTGTCATGGGCTTCCGAAAAATACCGTTACCGGTACGTAACTTAATACTTTTTGTTTTTTAAAAAACTAAAAGGATGTGACCAAAGATTTGAAAGCGATAGTATCACAAACTTTTTGGAGCTATTACAATGCAGGAAGGTAACCTACAATGCAAAAGATGAGGCTGCAAAAAATAGGGTAATACTAATCTGGCTGCAGCTGAAGGGCACAAGCCAGTAAAAAGGCTCCTCTATCTACTCCTATATATTGTTTGCAACCAACCAATGTAGATGGATACGGATGGATGCACACTAATAATAGAATAAAAAATGAGCTGCAATAAAAGAAAAATGTGTGAGGCAGTGACGCACGCTGAGCGGCCTGCAACCAGACGTAGCTGCAGGACACACTACTCAGCATGAGCTGCACTCACACAGTCAGAGACCTCTCAGAGCTGTGAACAGTGCAGATAAGTGGGCACTAGCACTGAAAGGCTGCAGAGAGGGTCCGCTGTCTACTCCTATAGTGTTTGCAACCACCGTATATGGATACGGATGGATGCACACTAATAATAGAATAAAAAATGAGCTGCAATAAAAGAAAAATGTGTGAGGCAGTGACGCACGCTGAGCGGCCTACAACCAGATGTAGCTGAAGGACACTCTACTCAGCGTGAGCTGCACTCACGCACAGAGACCTCTCAGACAGCCGTAAACAGTGCAGCAAACTGGGCACTAGCACTGAAAGACTGCATAGAGGCTCCGCTGTCTACTCCTATAGTGTTTGCAACCAACGTATATGGATACGGATGGATGCACAGTGCACACTAATAGGAGAATGAAAAATGAGCAGCAAAAATAGAAAAATATGTATGAGGCAGTGACACACGCTGAGCGGCCTACAACCGGACGTGGCTGCAGGACACACTACTCAGCGTGAGCTGCACTCACACTGACCTTGCAGGCAGCTGTGAACACTGCTGCAATGCAAAAGAAAGCTACAGTGGTGGATTATGTAGCCTAGGTAAAGAACACTATGATTGTGAAAATCGCTATCTCTAACTGTCCCTCAGTCTTGAACAGCAGTCTGTCCCTAACTGAATTCACAGCAGAGTGAACCCGAAATGGCGGCGGCGGCTTTTATAGTGCATCATGACATCATTTCAGCAGCCAATCACAGCCATGCCATTAGTTAACATGCCTACATGCCTAACAGGATGTGCCCACACTTCTGAGGATTGTCATTGGCTGAATCAAATCAAACTGGCTCATAGCATTATGGGAACTTCCGATTCCGGTATTCGATATGCTAAAAGTATCGGAACTCAGTATCGGAATTCTGATACAGTGAATATAGGCCGATACCCGATACTTGCGGTATCGGAATGCTCAACACTAGTTATGACTGTGCAATTGAGTTGATGCCTGGGTGTAAATTTCCCAAGGGTCGGCTTTTCAACTTATCAGTACCCGAACATGATGCTATGCGATCCTATATTAAGGAGTCGTTGGAGAAGGGTCATATTTGACCATCCTCGTCACCTTTACGTGCTGGGTTTTTTTTGTGGTCAAGAAAGATGGTTCATTAAGACCGTGTATTGATTATCGTTTCCTTAACAAGATGATGTTAAATATCAGTACCCGTTACCTCTGATGTCTGATTTATTCTCCAGAATTAAGAGTGCCTGCTGGTTTACTAAGCTTGACCTCAGGGGGGCATATAGTCTTATTCGCATCAAGCACGGGGATGAATGGAAGACGGCTTTTAATACTCCGGAGGGACATTTTGAGTACCTGGTGATGCCTTTTGGGCTCACTAATGCCCCTTCTGTCTTCCAGTCCTTTATGAATTATATTTTCTGTGACTTTGTGGATAAGTTTTTGATCATCTATCTGGATGATATTTTGATCTTTTCTAGTTATTGGGATTCTCATGTGGAACACGTCCGGACTGTGTTCTGGATTTTGAGGGAGAATTCCCTGTTTGTTATGGGATCGAAATGCCTCTTTTGTGTACAGAGGATTTCATTTTTGGGATTTGTCTTGTCTCCATCGACTATTGAAATGGACCCGGCCAAGGAACAGGCCATTTATGATTGGGTTCAGCCTACTTCTTTGAAGGCCCTCCAGAAGTTTTTGGGTTTTGCTAACTTCTATTGTAAATTTATAGGTAATTTTTCTGGTATTGTCAAACCACTGACTGATCTGACCAAGAAGGGCGCTGATGTGCTTAATTGGTCTCCTGAGGCTGTCTCAGCATTTCAGGAGCTTAAGCGAAGATTTACATCAGCTCCGGTATTATGGCAACCTGATGTCTCACTTCCATTTCAGGTGGAGGTAGATGCTTCTGAGATTGGTGCAGGAGCTGTTTTGTCCCAAAAAGACCCTGTGACTTCTAAGATGAATCCCTGTGCCTTCTTTTCTCGAAAGTTCTCCCCATCTGAACGCAACTATGATGTGGGGAATCGGAAACTGTTGGCCATGAAATGGGCATTTGAGGAGTGGAGACATTGGTTGGAGGGAGCTAGACATCAAGTTGTGGTCCTCACCGATCACAAGAATTTGATTTATCTGGAGTCGGCCAAACTCTTGAATCCTAGACAGGCTAGATGGGCCTTGTTTTTCACGCGTTTTAATTTTGTGGTCTCTTTTCTTCCGGGCACTAAGAATGTTAAGGCAGATGCCCTTTCTAGGAGTTTCTTTGCCGATTCTCTTAATATGACCGAGCCTACTACCATCCTAGGTGAGGGGGTAGTTCTTTCTGCCATTTCGCCCGATTTGCGACGCACCCTGGAGGAATTTCAGGAGGATAAACCTGAGCGTTGCCCTATGGGAAAATTGTATGTGCCTGACCAGTGGAGAAAGAGTGATGTCTGAAATTCATTGCTCCGCATTGACTGATCATCCAGGTATTTTTGGTACCAGAGATTTGGTGAGTCGGTCTTTTTGGTGGCCTGCCTTATCTCGTGATGTCAGAAATTTTGTACAGTCCTGTGGGACTTGTTCTCGGTCTAAACCATGTTCTCGTTCTAGTGGGTTGCTGATGCCCCTGCCGGTGCCCAAGAGGCCATGGACCCATATCTCAATGGATTTTATTTCTGATCTTCCTGTCTCTCAGAGAATGACTGTTATCTGGGTGATTTGTGATAGATTTTCGAAGATGGTCCATCTTGTACCACTCCCAAAGTTGCTGTTACGAGTGGCGGAAGGCACTAAATAAAAAATAAATGAAGTGCCTTCGCCACTCGGGGTCCACCGTGCGGCAGGTGATATAACCGCTGCTAGAGAGGCAGAGCACTAAGGCGGTAATGTGCACGGGGTTAACCGCACCCTAAGTGCACTGAAGCAAGCTCTGTTATGCTCACAGAGCTGCAGACAAAAGAATAAGCAAATACGCTAAGTCTGTTCGGGGACACAGACTAACAGCGAAACTGTCACGGTATTAAGAGTCACAGAAGTAGCCTTGGGCAGCAGGACTACTCCCTCTAGACCTACCATAAAATAAGACAGGAGACGTTGCAACTGCAGACGCGGGAGAACTGCAATATGCAGCGCGGTGTGAACGGAGCCACAGAGGAGACACCGCAATCTCGCTGGTGCGATGCAGGACGCTAGCTGCTGAGAACATATAGCTGGAGCGCGCTGACGCTAGCGCTGCTACTGGCGGCTGCCCAATCACTCACACAATCGTAATATCAGAGGGAAGGGGTTTCATAATAAGTCAGTCACCAGTCCAAGCATCCATCACCATACATACAGCAGCAGTATGAAAATACTAGACCATGGCATAGCGGCCATGCGCACCTTTTATAGTGATCGGGACCTTCTGGAAATCTCCAGAGCCCTGAGCTGAACCAATGGAATCAGGAGCAGGACCTGAGCACCTGACTCCTGAACTCCAATGGGGACTCATTCTAGGAGCATGCTCAGAAGCTGGCTGAAAGGACTTAGCCTCTGGAGACAAATGTGAGGATCTGGATCTCTGCATATGTATGGCAGGACACAGATTCCTAACAGTTGCCATCTTCCGCTGAGCTGGTGCCCTTGTTTTTACAACAGGTGGTTTGGTTACATGGGATTCCTGAGAACATTGTGTCTGACAGAGGAGTTCAGTTTGTTTCCAGATTCTGGAAAGCCTTTTGTCCCAGTCTGGGAATTCAGTTATCCTTCTCCTCCGTGTTTCATCCCCAGACCAATGGACAGACTGAGAGAACAAACCAGACCTTGGAGTCTTATTTAAGATGTTTTACTGTATATCTGCTGATCAGGATGATTGGGTCTCATTTTTGCCCTTGGCCGAATTCGCGCTGAACAATAGAGCTAGTTCTGCCACTTTGATGTCACCCTTTTTCTGTAATTTTGGGTTTCATCCTCGATTCTCTTCAGGGCAAGTGGAATCTTCGTCCTGCCCAGGTGTGGACACTGCAGTTGAGAGAATGCAGCAGATATGGGACTAAGTGGTGGATAAGTTGTCACTCTCTCAGGAAAAGGCCCAGCGATTTTCCAACCGGCATAGGACCATTGGTCCCCGGTTTAAAGTGGGTGATATGGTTTGGTTGTCATCTAAGAATATTCCTATGAAGGTTGCATCTCCAAAATTTAAGCCAAGATTTATTGGACCTTATAAGATTTTGGAGATTCTTAATCCTGTTTCTTTTCGATTGGCTCTTCCAGTTACGTTCAAGATCCATAACATATTTCACAAATCTCTGATGAAGAGGTTTGTTAAGCCAGTGGTTCCTATGGCAGCACCTCCTGACCCTATGTTGGTTGAAGGCAATGCGGAATATGAGGTAGAGAAAATATTGGATTCTCGTTTGGTTGAGTTGCTTTATGCATCCATTAGCCCTCTGTGTCTGTACTGTTACACACTTAACATTATGGCTGGTCCATACAATCAGAGCAACTGTTACCACCCACCTTTCGTGTCTCCCTCTTTCCTCATAGACTGTAAGCTTGCGAGCAGGGCCCTCACTCCTCTTGTTATTTGTTATAACCTACTGTATGTGATTATTGTTATGCTGTAATGTCTATTGTCTGTACAAATCCCCTCTGATATGTAAAGTGCTGCGGAATATGTCGGCGCTATAAAAATAATTTATTATTATTATTATTATTATAGTTAGACGGAGACTCCAGTATTTGGTCAAATGGAAGGGTTATGGCCAGGAGGATAATTCTTGGGTCTCTGCCTCTGATATTCATGCCAATAGATTGGTTCGTGCTTTTCACCGGGCCCATCCTGATCGGCCTGGTAGCGTGGATGAGGGTTCGGTGACCCCTCCTCTAGGGGGGGTACTGTTGTGAGTTGATTTTCTGGTCTACCAGTTGTGAGTTCTCCTTCCAGGCTCCCTTTGGTGGTAACAGGAGGTAGTGAGGCTGATTTAATCAGTAGAGATCTGCCACCTGATAATGAGGATGAGGATTGGACCTCAGGAATCTCAGATTGGATTTAAGACAGCCGACGCCCTACTCTGGTGCTGGTGATTCCTTCTGCTTGTCAGGTCTTGGTTCTCAGCTCTGTTCCTGTCAGCTCAAGCTAAGTTTCTCTGCTAATGTTTACACTTGATTTTGTTGTTCTATTCAGTTTTTTGTGTGGTCAGCCAGCCCCGGCTGTGGCTGTGCTGAATTTCCACTCTTATTTATCTGTATTTGCCAATTTGCTTTTTGTCCCTTATTAGACTAACCTCTTTTTGCTCTGTCTCAGAATATTTCAGAGTGCTGATATAGTGGGAGGAGTCTAGTGACTTCAGGGTTACTGTCATGATACCAGTGCTGGGTGACCGGCACTGCTGGGGTTAATGTTCTAACCTCAGTGCAGACTCTCACCTGCACACCTGGGACCTATTATGGTGGCCTCTGATTGGTTCTGGGGAGGCTTCTTATAGCCTCAGGAAGCTCCCATCCCCCGTCAGTTGTACTTTCGCCCTTGGCATTGTGTGGTGACCGCTGAGTGTGTTAGTGCTGTGTTCTGGTTGCATGATTCTCTGTGTATGACTCGGTCTGTTCTCTGGATATTGCTTTGGATTCTGCTTGGTACCTTCTACGTCTGTTTGGTTTTGATCTCTGCTTGGCCCTGACTATCCGTCCTGTCTCATCCCTGGTACTGTACTGATATCTTGTGTATGACCTTTGGCTTTGTCTGACCTCCCATCTGTTTATCCCTCCTGTACCTCACTTGCCTGTACTGTGCATGACCCCCACTTTGCCCGACTTTGAGTTTTCTACCTTCTTTGAAAGCAGGACGCTAAGCCTCGCCCCCTTGCAGTCACATGACCATTCACAGGACCGTAGGTCCTGTGCCGACTTGCTAAACTTCTACATTCAGATCCTGTGCATCTTTATTTTCCGGCTGTTCTTGTCCCCAGGGGTCCCTACAGTGCGGGTGAGTCCCTGCTTAGTGGAGGCTGTACGCTGGCGCTGTCAGGACCCTGACATTATAACTGACCATTAAGTTTTTTGGGGGTTTTTTATGCAGAGAGTTATGGATTCCATACAGTCTCTGGCTGACCAGATGAAAAGTCTGAGTCAGATGTTTCAGGGTTTATCTCTGGAGCAGCAAGCTCTGGCTCGTTCTCAGCAGCAGGTTTCTGAGACAGTGCGGGGAGCTCTAGCTGCTGGGTCTCTGGGGGCTGGGGCAAGGGATGTTGTTTTGGTGTCCCCAGAACCACCTGTTAAACTGACTTTTTTTCTGGAAACAAAAAGGGTCTTCAAGGAGGGGTGCAAACTTTTTTTTAGTTTGAGACCACGTTCCTCTGGGGATGAAAGTCTGAAGGTTGGGGTCATTATGTCTCTGTTAAGAGGGTCCCCACAAGCTTGGGCTTTCTCCCTTCCTCCCACTGCCCCTGAGTGTCTGTGAATGCATTCTTTGAGGCCCTCGGGCACATTTATGATGAGCCTGACCGAGTGCGATTGGCAGAGGACATGGTGATGAGCGTCTGTCAGGGGAAACACTCAGCTGAATGGTTTTGTACTGAATTCCGCCGCAGAGGTCTCTTGGAACGACGCCGCACTCCGAGGACTCTTTCGCAGAGGCTTGTCCGAGCGGCTGCAGGATGCCTTGGCGTTACATCCCCCACCTAACTCTCTCGAGGATGCCATGACCCAGGCCGTCCGGATGGACCGCAGGCTGCGGGCCAGAGGGGTGATGCAGGTGGAAACTCCATTGTTCCCCAGTGGAAAAGAGACTGCCCCTGAGCTCATGGATGTAGGCGCCCTCTCCCTGAAGGATACGGAGAGGAAACGCCGGAAGGACAAGCAGTTATGCTTTTACTGCGGTAAAATGGGACATTGGAAAAGGGAGTGTCCTGATTGCCCGTCTTCAACCCAGTCAGCGGGAAACGACTAGGTCTGGGTAGTCAACGGGGAGACTACTCAGACCCTCAGGTACCCTTTTCCTTGTTTTCTAAAGTGTTACTGCATGTGGAACTGTTTGTGGACGGTAGTTCTTTTTCCTCTACAGCCTTCGTGGACTGCGGATCATCGATTAACCTCATTGACTCCCAATTGGTCACACTCTGTAAGATAGGGACAGTTAGGCTCAAGGTTCCAATCAAGGTGATGGCCATTGACTCCTCTCCCCTCACTAAGGAGGGAATTCTCTTTATGTCTAACTTGTTTTCGCTCAGAGTAGGCGCTACTCATGTGGAAAACCTAAGTTGTTTTATTCTGGACAATCTACCTGCAGGGTTGGTGTTGGGCATGCCCTGGTTACAACATCATAACCCAGTTATTAACTGGAAAACGGGGGAGATTGTTCAATGGGGGTTTAATGGTTTTAAGTTATGTGATAAATCCTCACTGCTGGTTGAACCTGTTAAATCTGTGTCTGTATCATCTGTCGAGCTGGAAGGTATTCCGGAATGCCTGAAGGACTTCGAAGATGTATTCTCCGAAAGCGAGGCTGAGACGTTACCGCCACATAGACCCTTTGACTGCACTATTGTTCTGGTCCCGGGGGCTAAATTACCCAAAGCCCGTCTGTTTAATTTGTCCGGTCCTGAGTGCTTGGCTATGAAGGAGAACATTGCTGAAAGTCTGCGCAAAGGACACATACGTCCTTCAGTCTCACCTGTGGCGGCAGGTTTCTTTTTTGTAAAGAAAAAAGATGGCGGGTTACGTCCCTGTCTCGATTTTCGGGAGCTTAATCAGATTACGGTACAGAATACGTACCCCCTTCCGTTGATTCCCGATTTGTGTAACCAACTATCAGGGGCAAAGTGGTGTTCTAAACTGGATCTTCGGGGGGCATATAATTTGATAAGGGTCCGAGAGGGGGATGAATGGAAAACCGCGTTCCTAAGAACTGTTTGAAAATTTAGTCATGCCGTTTGGTCTTACCAACGCCCCCGCCATATTTCAGAATTTCATCAACGTGGTATTCTCGGATCTCATTGGTCATTTTGTCGTTATCTACTTAGATGATATTTTGATATACTCCTCCGACAAGCATTCTCATTTGGAACATGTACGAACTGTTCTCCAAAGACTGAGAGAAAATCATCTGTATGCCAAATTGGAGAAAAGTGTATTCTGTGTGCTAGAATTGTCTTTTTTGTGATTAACTGTATCCGGTGAGGGTTTTCGCATGGACCCTAAGAAGGTGCAGGCCATTGCGGATAGGGTGCAACCCCGAGATCTTAAGGGTCTTCAGAGCTTCTTGGGGTTCGCCAATTATTACCGCAAATTTATCCGGGGGTTTTCGCAAGTGGTCAAACCTCTCACGGATCTAACATGCAAAGGTGCGGATGTGAGAAATTGGTCCTCACTCGCAAAAGAGGCCTTTGCGACGCTGAAAAAATGTTTTATATCTGCTCCTGTCTTGGTACAGCAAGATCCTTCCAAACCATTTGTGGTGGAGGTGGATGCCTTCGAGGTGGGGGTGGGGGCAGTGTTATCCCAAGGGTCCACCACTCTAACCAACCTCAGGCCATGTGCTTTCTTTTCCAGGAAGTTCTCTGCTGCTGAAAGAAATTATGATGTAGGCAATAGAGAGTTTCTTGCGGTCAAGTTGGTGTTTGAGGAATGGAGGCACTTTTTGGAGGGGGCCAGTCACCCGGTTACTGTGATGACTGATCACAAAAATTTGTCATACATTGAGTCTGATAAAAGATTAACGCCCAGATAGGCCCGTTGGTCACTTTTTTTTCTCGTTTCTAGTTTACTATTACATTCCGTCCAGGGAGAAAGAATTTCAAGGCTGACGCCTTAACTCGTAGTTTTCACCCTGTGTCTGCCCCTGAGCCACCGTCCTCCATCCTGCACCCTGGGGTGGTGTTAGCAGGGATTTCGTCTAAATTGGAACGGGAAATTGAGGGGACCCAGTCGCTGGCTCCTGTGGCCAAGCCAGGGGGCAAGTTGTTTGTCCCAGAGCAACTTCGCCGTAAACTCTTGCAAGAGTTCCCCGAATCCAGGTTGTGTGCTCACCCTGGTATATCAGCCACGCGACTGGCAGTGGCTAGGATCTTCTGGTGGCCTACCCTTGGTTCTGATATAAAGAAATTCATTTCTGGTTGTGGGGTCTGCGCTCGTTCTAAAAGCTCCCATAGCCGGCCGGTGGGGGAGCTGATGCCCTTGGAAGTTCCCGAAAGACCGTGGACCCATCTGTCCATGGATTTTATTACCAATCTTCCCTCTTCCAGGGGTAATACGGTGGTATGGGTAGTGGCGGACAGATTTTCAAAGCAGGCTCATTTTGTACCCCTGTCCACATTACCTTCTGCTGAGACCTTATCCAGATTGTTTGTGCAGCATGTGGTCTGCTTGCATGGGGTACCCCTGAATGTGGTGTCTGATCGTGGTGTGCAGTTTGTGGATAAGTTTTGGCGTGCTTTCTGCAAAAAATTAGGGATATCTCTGTCCTTTTCGTCTGCATACCATCCTGAGAGTAATGGTCAGACGGAACGCACTAATCAGTCTCTGGAACAGATCCTCAGATGTCTGACTTCTGCTAGACAGAATGACTGGTGTGATATACTGCCGTTGGCTGAATTTGCCTTCAATAGTCGGGTGAGTCAATCCACTGGTATGTCCCCTTTCTTGATCAACTATGGGTTCAGTCCTCTGTTGTGAGTTCATTTTCCCCTTCGTCACTGAGGTCTGGTGAACTCCCTATTCTGGTAAAGGAAGGTAATGAGCCTGATTATCAGGCACCTGAGCCTAATGAGGATGACTGGCTGAGTGGAGTCACGGACTGGATATAAGGCTGCCGACGCCCCTTCTGCCCTGCGGGTGATTTCTCTGTGGACTTCTAGGACACCAGTCTGATTCCTGCTCCTCTAAAGCTAAGTTTTCTGTTTTGCTTGTTAGCATTTTTGCTTTGTTTTTTGTTTTCCTTGCTTTTCTGTATTCTGCCATTCCCTGCTGGGGTGAGCTGAATCTCCTTTTGCCTGTAGCTCTGTCTTCAGAATATTCCTGAGTACTGACATAGCTTTTTTGAAGCCTAGCGTCTTCAGGGCCTTTTTCACTGTCAGTCTGTTGGCTCTTATTTTCATAGGGTTTTTCACGGATTGCAGACAGCAGCCTTCCTGTCCTTTTCTATCTAGTTAGCTTGGGCCCCGTCTTTGCTCAGTCTATCTTTCTGTCTGTTAGTATTTTCATCTTGCTTCACCGTCATTATATGTTGGGGCCTGCCTATTGCTTTGGGGTCTGCTCTGGGGCAGTTTAGATTTCCCCTTTCTTTCTTTAGGCCTATTTAATTCTGCGGCTGTGATCGAGGGGTCTAGGGCATCGTAGGAACCCCCCACGGCTACTGCTAGTTGTGTTGATAGGTTCAGGGGTCTGCAATCGGATAGCTGCCAACTTCTCCGGTTTTCTGGACTTAGCTAGCATTTCTGTTTTTGCCTCCTACGGTGACTCAATAACAGAATCACCCGCCATACCGCAGATCCTAGGGTACTCAATAGCAGGAAAGAATTGTGTTTAAAAAAAAAAAAAAAAAGGTGTGTGTATATTCTTTCCTCTATATCTCTGAGGCCGTAGGGGGAATTTTTTTCTCTCAATGGAGATAAAGCAATTGTCTGATCGTGTGGAGCAGCTCGCTGCGGAAGTGCGGGGAATTTCCGCCTACCTTGCTCGTTCGCATGCTGATGAACCAAAGATCCCTACACCTGATGTATTTTTTGGGGATCGATCTAAATTTTTGAGTTTCAAAAATAATTGTAAATTTTTTGCCTTGAAGCCTAACTCGTCAGGGAGCTCCGCGCAGCAGGTTAAAATTGTCATCTCTTTGCTGCGTGGCGATCCCCAGGATTGGGCGTTTTCTTTGAAACCAGAAGATCCTATTCTGACTAATGTGAACGCATTCTTTCAAGCTTTGGGGTTGTTGTATGACGAACCTAATGCTATTGATCAGGCTGAAAAGACCCTGTTGGCATGGAACCAGGGTCGAGATTCTGCAGAGTTGTACTGTCAAAAGTTCCGAAAGTGGGCGGTCCTTACTACCTGGAATGATAATGCCTTGGCTGCTCTCTTTCGGAAGGGTTTATCAGAAGCCGTAAAAGATACTATGGTGGGATTTCCTGTTCCCTCTGGTCTGGACGATTCTATGTCATTAGCCATTCAGGTTGATCGGCCTTTACGTGAACGCAGGATTGCACGAGAGGTGTTGCCACCGGTTGAACAGACGTCTGAACCTATGCAATGTGATAGAGTTTTGTCCAAGGCGCAACGTCAGGAGTTCAGAAGGCGTAATAAGCTGTGTTTTTTCTGTGGAGATGCCTCGCATATTATTTCTGTTTGTCCTAAACGAGAGAAACACTTTGCACACGTTTTCTGTTGGTGGTGTTCAACCTAAGTTTCTTCTGGCAATTACTCTGATCTGCTCCCTGTCCACATTTTCCGCCAAGGCTTTTGTGGATTCGGGAGCAGCGCTAAACCTAATGGACTTGGATTTTGCTAAACGTTGTGGATTTCCTATGACACCTCTGCAGACGCCTATCCCTTTGAAGGGGATTGATGCAACTCCTTTGGCTAAAAATAAACCTCAGTTTTGGACCCAGGTGGTCATGCGGGTCGCCCCAGACCATCAAGAAAATTGCAGATTTTTGGTATTGCATGGTCTGCATAATGCCGTTGTTCTGGGGTTTCCCTGGTTGCAAATTCATAATCCAGTTTTGGATTGGAAATCTGTGTCTGTGGTGAGTTGGGGTTGTCGGTGTGCCTTTAGTGAGGCTCCGGTTTTTTCCACCTCTCCTCAGTCGCATGATGTTCCTGACTATTTGGCGGACTTTTATGATGTATTTAGTGAGAATGAGTCTGCGTCCTTGCCTCCTCATAGGAGTTATGACTGTGCAATTGAACTAAGCCCGGGGTGTAAATTTCCTAAGGGTCGGCTCTTCAATTTATCTGTACCCGAGCACGAGGCTATGCGGTCCTATATTAAGGAGGCGTTGGAGAAGGGTCATATTAGACCATCCTCTTCACCCTTAGGTGCCGTTTTTTTTTGTGGCCAAAAAGGATGGTTCTTTAAGGCCTTGTATTGATTATCGTGCCCTCAATAAAATTACTATTAAATATCAGTATCCGTTACCCCTGATTTCGAATCTATTCTCTAAAGTTAGAGGTGCTTGCTGGTTTACCAAGCTTGACCTCAGGGGGGCGTATAATCTTATCCGCATTAAGCAGGGGGATGAATGGAAGACTGCGTTTAATACTCCGGAGGGACATTTTGAGTACCTGGTGATGCCTTTTGGGCTCACTAATGCCCCTTCTGTCTTCCAGTGCTTCATGAACGATATTTTCCGAGACTTTGTCGATAAATTTTTGATTATCTATCTGGATGATATTTTCATCTTCTCCAAGGATTGGGATTCTCATGTGGAACATATTCGGGCTGTGTTCCAGATCTTGAGGGAGAATTCCCTGTATGTCAAAGGATCGAAATGCCTTTTTGGAGTACAGAGGATTTCATTTTTGGGATTTATTTTGTCTCCGTCAACTATTGAAATGGACCCGGCCAAGGTACAGGCCATATATGATTGGGTTCAGCCCACTTCTTTGAAGGCCCTCCAGAAGTTTTTGGGTTTTGCTAATTTTTATCGGAAATTTATAGCAAAATTTTCTAGTATTGCCAAGCCATTGACTGATCTGACTAATAAGGGTGCTGATTAGAGTTGAGCGATACCGTCCGATACTTCAAAGTATCGTATCGGATGATCTTTAAAAAAAGTATCGGTATCGCCGATTCCGATACCGGAAGTCCCATTCTAGTCTATGGGACTTCCGGTATCGGAATAAGAAAAACCCTTTCCTGCCCTTGTACAGCCTCTCTGGGGTCTGTACGGGCCTTTCGGGGGGCTGTGCCGGCCTGCCAGGGGGTCTGTGCAGGCTCCGGTGGTCTGTGCCGGCCTGCTGGTGGTCTGTGCAGGCTCCGGGGGGCTGTGCCGGCCTGCCGGGGGGCTGTGCCGGCCTGCCGGGGGGCTGTGCCGGCCTGCCGGGGGGCTGTGCAGGCTCCGGGGGTCTGTGCAGGCATCGTCCGATGGGACTACAAGTCCCACCGGGCGATGCCTGCTACCATGACAGTGATTGACACATTAGCCAATGATGGGACAGTAGTAGTCCCATCATCCGGCTAATGTGTTAAATGTAAAAAAAAAAAAAAAAAATTACATGCTACATACATACAACATGCATACTACATACATGCTACATTCATACTACATACTACATACATGCTACATTCATACTACATAAATACTACATGCAACATACATACTACATATATACTACATGCATGCTACATACATACTGCATGCTACATACATACCACATATATACTACATACATACTACATGCATGCTACATGCATGCTACATACATAACACATATATACTACATGCATGCTACATACATACTACATGCTACATACATACTACATGCTACATACTACATATATACTACATGCATGCTACATACATACTACATGCTACATACATACTACATATATACTACATGCATGCTACATACATACTACATGCTACATACTACATGCATGCTACATACATACTACATGCTACATACTACATATATACTACATGCATGCTACATACATACTACATGCATGCTACATACATACTACATACATACTACATGCATACCACATATATACTACATACATACAATACATTCATACAATACATACATAGACATACAGTACATATAACATAGAGTAACATACTTACCAATACTTGTCACATTGTTCCCCGAAGCCGTTGTCTTTTCCGGGATAAATATTAACATAACAAACCACAAAAATACTCACCCACGATCCGAAGCAGTCCACGAGTGTGTCCCACGACGATCTTGGGTAGAGAACTGCAGCATCAGATGATGCTGCCGTTCTCTACGGGCTGCAGGAATCCAATGACGGAAGGTAGGTATCCTTCCGCACTGTATTCCTCCGCCACTTAAAAAAAAAAAAGTCCCTAGTCTCACTTTATGCCATTGCTGTGTGGGAAATTCCCACACAGCAATGGCATAAAGTGAGACTAGGGACTTTTTTTTTTTTTAAGTGGCGGAGGAATACAGTGCGGAAGGATACCTACCTTCCGTCATTGGATTCCTGCAGCCCGTAGAGAACGGCAGCATCATCTGATGCTGCAGTTCTCTACCCAAGATCGTCGTGGGACACACTCGTGGACTGCTTCGGATCGTGGGTGAGTATTTTTGTGGTTTGTTATGTTAATATTTATCCCGGAAAAGACAATGGCTTCGGGGAACAATGTGACAAGTATTGGTAAGTATGTTACTCTATGTTATATGTACTGTATGTCTATGTATGTATTGTATGAATGTATTGTATGTATGTGGTATGTATGTGGTATGTATGTGGTATGTATGTGGTATGTATGTGGTATGTATGTGGTATGTATGTGGTATGTATGTGGTATGTATGTGGTATGTATGTGGTATGTATGTGGTATGTATGTGGTATGTATGTGGTATGTATGTGGTATGTATGTGGTATGTATGTGGTATGTATGTAGTATGTATGTGGTATGTATGTGGTATGTATGTGGTATGTATGTAGTATGTATGTAGTATGTATGTAGTATGTATGTAGTATGTATGTAGTATGTATGTGGTATGTATGTGGTATGTATGTGGTATGTATGTGGTATGCATGTGGTATATATGTAGCATGTATGTAGTATGTATGTAGTATGTATGTAGTATGTATGTAGTATGTATGTAGTATGTATGTAGTATGTATGTAGTATGTATGTAGTATGTATGTAGTATGTATGTAGCATGCATGTAGTATGTATGTAGCATGCATGTAGTATGTATGTAGCATGCATGTAGTATGTATGTAGCATGCATGTAGTATGTATGTAGCATGCATGTAGTATGTATGTAGCATGCATGTAGTATGTATGTAGTATTTTTTTTTTTTTTTTTTTTTTTTTTTAACATTTAACACATTAGCCGGATGATGGGACTACTACTGTCCCATCATTGGCTAATGTGTCAATCACTGTCATGGTAGCAGGCATCGCCAGATGGGACTTGTAGTCCCATCGGACGATGCTTGCACAGACCCCCGGACATCAGCACAGCCCCCCGGCAGGCCGGCACAGCCCCCCGGCAGGCCGGTACAGACCTCCACAGGGTGCACAGACCACCGGCAGGCCGGCACAGCCCCCCGGCAGGCCGGTACAGACCCCGGGCAGTCCACACAGCCCCCCGGCAGGCCGGCACAGCCCCCCGGCAGGCCGGCAGAGACCCCCGGAAGGCCCGAAATGACGGCGCATCATGATGCGCACACACCGCGCATCATGATGACGTCAGGCCGTCAATCAACTGAACTTCCGATTCCGATGCCGAATTCCGATATTGAAAAAATATCGGAAGTCGGTATCGGAATTCCGATACAGCAAGTATCGGCCGATACCCGATACTTGCGGTATCGGAATGCTCAACACTAGTGCTGATGTGTTGAATTGGTCTACTGAGGCTGTTGCTTCCTTTCAGGAGCTGAAGCGAAGATTTACCTCCGCCCCGGTTTTTCGACAACCTGATGTCTCACTCCTGTTCCAGGTAGAGGTGGATGCTTCTGAGATTGGTGTAGGAGCTGTTTTGTCCCAAAAGGATACTGTAACATCTAAAATGAATCCCTGTGCTTTCTTTTCCCGAAAGTTCTCTCCATCTGAACGTAACTATGATGTGGGGAATTGGGAACTGTTGGCCATGAAATGGGCATTTGAGGAGTGGAGACATTGGTTGGAGGGAGCCAAACATCAAATTGTGGTCCTCACTGACCACAAGAATTTGATTTACCTAGAGTCGGCTAAACGCTTGAACCCTAGACAGGCTAGGTGGGCCTTGTTTTTTACACGTTTTGATTTTGTGGTCTCTTTTCTTCCTGGAACTAAGAATGTCAAGGCAGACGCCCTCTCTAGGAGTTTCTTTGCTGATTCTCCTGTGGTGACCAAGCCTGCTACCATCTTAGGCGAAGGGGTAGTTCTTTCTGCCATCTCGCCCAATTTGAGACTTGCTCTGCAAGAGTTCCAGGAGGACAAACCTGAGCGTTGTCCCAGTGGAAAGTTGTATGTTCCTGACCAGTGGAAGAAGAGAGTGATGTCTGAAGTTCATTGCTCTGCATTGGCTGGTCATCCAGGTATTTTTGGTACTAGAGATCTGGTGAGTCGCTCTTTTTGGTGGCCCACCTTGTCTCATGATGTCAGGAATTTTGTGCAGTCCTGTGGGACTTGCTCCCAGTCTAAATCTTGTTCTCGCTCTAGTGGGTTGTTGATGCCTTTGCCGGTCCCCAGGAGGCCATGGACCCATATTTCAATGGATTTCATCTCTGATATGCCGGTGTCTCAAAGAATGACTGTTATTTGGGTGATTTGTGATAGGTTCTCTAAGATGGTTCATCTTGTACCACTCCCTAAGTAGCCATCTTCCTCTGAGTTGGTGCCCCTGTTTTTGCAACAGGTGGTTCGCTTACACGGGATTCCTGAGAACATTGTATCTGACAGAGGAATTCAGTTTGTGTCTAGATTTTGGAGGACTTTCTGTTCCAAGCTGGGAATTCAGTTGACCTTCTCCTCTGCTTTTATCCCTCAGACCAATGGGCAGACGGAGAGAACAAACCAGACCTTGGAGTCGTATTTGAGATGTTTTATTTCCGCTGATCAGGATGATTGGGTTTCATTTTTGCCCTTGGCCGAATTTAATTTAAATAATAGAGCTAGTTCTGCCACTTTGATGTCACCTTTTTTTTGTAACTTTGGGTTTCATCCTCGATTTTCTTCAGGGCATGTGGAGCCTTCTGCCTGCCCAGGTGTTGACACTGTGGTGGAGAGAATGCACCAGATCTGGGACCAAGTGGTGGATAAGTTATCTCTCTCCCAGGAAAAGGCCCAGCGGTTTTCCAATCGACATAGGACCATTGGTCCCCAGTTTAAGATTGGTGATATGGTGTGGTTATCATCAAAAAATATTGCTATGAAGGTGGCTTCTCCTAAGTTTAAGCCTAGATTTATTGGACCTTACAAGATTTTGGAGATTATTAATCCGGTCTCTTTTCGTTTGGCTCTTCCTGTCACATTTAAAATCCATAATGTGTTCCATAAGTCCTTGTTGAAGAGGTTTGTTGAACCAGTTGTTCCTGGGGTGGCACCTCCAGACCCTGTATTGGTTGAAGGTAACATGGAATATGAGGTAGAGAAAATACTGGATTCCCGTCTGGCTAGACGGAGACTCCAGTATTTGGTTAAGTGGAAGGGTTATGGTCAGGAGGATAATTCCTGGGTCTCTGCCTCTGATATTCATGCCAAAAGATTGGTGCGTGCATTTCATCGGGCTCACCCTGATCGCCCTGGTGGCGTGGTTGAGGGTTTGGTGACCCCTCCTCAAGGGGGAGGTACTGTTGTGAGTTCATTTTCCCCTTCATCACTGAGGTCTGGTGAACTCCCTATTCTGGTAAAGGAAGGTAATGAGCCTGATTATCAGGCACCTGAGCCTAATGAGGATGACTGGCTGAGTGGAGTCACGGACTGGATATAAGTCTGCCGACGCCCTTCTGCCCTGCGGGTGATTTCTCTGTGGACTTCTAGGACACCAGTCTGATTCCTGCTCCTCTAAAGCTAAGTTTTCTGTTTTGCCTGTTAGCAATTTGGTTTTGTTTTTTGTTTTCCTTGCTTTTCTGTATTCTGCCATTCCATGCTGGGTGAGCTGAATCTCCTTTTGCCTGTAGCTCTGTCTTCAGAATATTCCTGAGTACTGACATAGCTTTTTTGAAGCCTAGCGTCTTCAGGGCCTTTTTCACTGTCAGTCTGTTGGCTCTTATTTTCATAGGGTTTTTCACGGATTGCAGACAGCAGCCTTCCTGTCCTTTTCTACCTAGTTAGCTTGGGCCCCGTCTTTGCTCAGTCTATCTTTCTGTCTGTGTTAGTATTTTCATCTTGCTTCACCGTCATTATATGTTGGGGGCTGCCTATTGCTTTGGGGTCTGCTCTGGGGCAGTTTAGATTTCCCCTTTCTTTATTTAGGCCTATTTAATTCTCCGGCTGTGATCGATGGGTCTAGGGCATCGTAGGAACCCCCCACGGCTACTGCTAGTTGTGTTGATAGGTTCAGGGGTCTGCAATCTGATAGCTGCCAACTTCTCTGGTTTTCTGCACTTAGCTAGCATTTCTGTTTTTGCCTCCTACGGTGACTCAATCATAACAGTCCTCATTTTGGTGAGTTTTCTCGTCTGGATATGGGGTGCCCCGGGGCTGAGTACTCTGTTCAGCGGTTAAAAGATATATGGGCAGAAGTCCAGCGGCATACAGTACAGACCAAAAGTTTGGACACACCTCATTCAAATAGTTTTCTTTATTTTCATTACTATGAAAAATTGTAGAGTCACTCTGAAGTCATCAAAACTATGAATTAACACATGTGGAATTATATAATTAACAAAAAAGTGTGAAACAACTGAAAATACTGTATGTCTTATATTCTAGGTTCTTCAAAGTAGCCACCTTTTGCTTGATTACTGCTTTGCACACTCTTGGCATTCTCTTGATGAGCTTCAAGAGGTAGTCACCGGAAATGGTTTTCACTTCACAGGTGTGCCCTGTCAGATTTAATAAGTGGGATTTCTTGCCTTATAAATGGGGTTGGGACCATCAGTTGTGTTGTGCAGAAGTCTGGTGGATACACAGCTGATAGTCCTACTGAATAGACTGTTAGAATTTGTATTATGGCAAGAAAAAAGCAGCTAAGTAAAGAAAAACGAGTGGCCATCATTACTTTAAGAAATGAAGGTCAGTCAGTCCGAAAAATTGGGAAAACTTTGAAAGTGTCCCGAAGTGCAGTGGCAAAAACCATCAAGCGCTACAAAGAAACTGGCTCACATGAGGACCGCCCCAGGAAAGGACCAAGAGTCACCTCTGCTGCGGAGGATAAGTTCATCCGAGTCACCAGCCTCAGAAATCACAGGTTAACAGCAGCTCGGATTAGAGACCAGGTCAATGCCACACAGAGTTCTAGCAGCAGACACATCTCTACAGCATCTGTTAAGAGGAGACTTTGTGCAGCAGGCCTTCATGGTATAATAGCTGCTAGGAAACCACTGCTAAGGACAGGCAACAAGCAGTAGAGACTTGTTTGGGCTAAAGAACAGAAGGAATGGACATTAGACCAGTGGAAATCTGTGCTTTGGTCTGATGAGTCCAAATTTGAGATCTTTGGTTCCAACCACCGTCTCTTTGTGCGATGCAGAAAAGGTGAACGGATGGACTCTACATGCCTGGTTCCCACCGTGAAGCATGGAGGAGGAGGTGTGATGTGTGGGGGTGCTTTGCTGGTGACACTGTTGGGGATTTATTCAGAATTGAAGGCATACTGAACCAGCATGACTACCACAGCTTTTTGCAGCGGCATGCTATTCCATCCGGTTTGCGTTTAGTTGGACCATCATTAATTTTTCAACAGGACAATGACCCCAAACACACCTCCAGGCTGTGTAATGGCTATTTGACCAAGAAGGAGAGTGATGGGGTGCTACACCAGAGGACCTGGCCTCCACAGTTACCAGACCTGAACCCTATCGAGATGGTTTGGGGTGAGCTGGACCGCAGAGTGAAGGCAAAAGGGCCAACAAGTGCTAAGCATCTCTGGGAACTCCTTCAAGACTGTTGGAAGACCATTTCCGGTGATTACCTCTTGAAGCTCATCAAGACAATGCCAAGAGTGTGCAAAGCAGTAATCAAAGCAAAATGTGGCTTCTTTGAAGAACCTAGAATATAAGACATATTTTCAGTTGTTTCACACTTTTTTGTTAATTATATAATTCCACATGTGCTAATTCATAGTTTTGATGCCTTCAGAATGAATCTACAATTTTCATAGTCATGAAATAAAAGAAAACTCTTTAAATGAGAAGGTGTGTCCAAACTTTTGGTCTGTACTGTATATCTAGGTCCAAAGGCAGGTATAAGTTTTTCGCGGACAGGAAATGAACACCTGGTCCCATGTTTCAGGTTGGAGAGAAAGTTTGGCTCTCCACGCGAAACATTAAGTTAAAGATTCCATCAGCCAAGTTGGGCCCCAAATTCATTGGCCCGTACAAGATTGTGGAAAAAATCAACCCAGTAGCGTACAGGCTGTGCCTTCCACCCTCTTTCAAGATCCCTAACGTCTTCCATAGATCTCTACTGAAACCATTTGAAGCAGTCCGGGGAGAATCTGTGTCCGCTGCTCCTCCGGTTTCGGTTGAGGGACATGTGGAATATGAGATTGGTCACATCTAGATTCTAGGTAGGTACGGCGGTCAGTACAGTACCTAGTTCATTGGAAGGGGTATGGGCCAGAGGACAGGTCCTGGGTGCCGGCCCGGTTGATGCATGCAGATCGTCTGGTTCAGGCTTTCCATGCTAGATACCCGGGCAAGCCTGGGGGTCCAGAGGCCCCCCGTTGAGAGGGGGGTACTGTCATGATACCAGTGCTGCGTGACCGACACTGCTGGGGTTAATGTTCTGACCTCAGTGCAGTCTCTCACCTGCACACCTGGGACCTATTATGGTGGCCTCTCATTGGATCTGGGGAGGCTTCTTATAGCCTCAGGACGCTCCCATCCCCGTCAGTTATACTTTCGCCCTTGGCATTGTGTGGTGACCCCTGAGTGTGTTAGTGCTGTGTTCTGGTTGCATGATTCTCTGTATATGACTTGGTCTGTTCTCTGGATATTGCTTTGGATTCTTCTTGGTACCTTCTACGTCTGTTTGGTTTTGATCTCTGCTTGGCCCTGACTATCCATTCTGTCTCATCCCTGGTACTGTACTGATATCTTGTGTATGACCTTTGGCTTTGTCTGACCTCCCGTCTGTTTATCCCTCCTGTACCTCGCTTGCCTGTACTGTGCATGACCCCCGCTTAGCCTAACTTTGAGTTTTCTACCTTCTTTGAAAGCAGGACGCTAAGCCCCGCCCCCTTGCAGTCACATGACCGTTCACATCACCGTAGGTCCTGTGCCGGCTTGCTAAACTTCTACATTCAGGTCCTGTGCATCTTTATTTTCCAGCTGTTCTTGTCCCCAGGGGTCCCTACGGTGCGGGTGAGTCCCTGCTTAGCGGAGGGTGTACGCCGGCGCTGTCAGGACCCTGACAGTTACTTTTGTTATCAGAAGTGTTGGACATTATTTGGTAGGGTTTTGGGCAGATTGCAGACAGTGTCTTTCCTTTCCTTTCCTTTCTAGTTAGTTTGGGCCCCATCGTTTGCTCAGCCTATTTTCCTGCCTGTGTTTGTGTTTTTATCTTGTTTCACCGTCAATACATGTGTGGGGGCTGTCTATTCCTTTGGGGTCTGCTCTGGGGCAGTTAGTTTTCCCCTTTTCTTGCTTTAGGCTTATTTAGTCCTCCGGCCGTGACGAGGCATCTAGGTTCATCGTAGGTACGCTCCACCGCTGCTGCTAGTTGTGTGGTTAGGATCAAGGATCTGCAATCTGCATAGTTACCAACCTCTCTGGTTTTTCTGGGGCTTAGCTTGTTTAGGTTTTTTCCTCCTCGGTGACCCATTCATAACATAAACCCTTCATTCTGGAGGTGGATGCCTCTTCCGTCGGTGCTGGAGCGGTCCTGCTCCAGAAGGAACTCCAAGACCTTCGCACTGGCGGAGAGGAATTATTCCATCGGGGACAGGGAGTTGCTAGCGATGAAGTTGGAGACACCTCCTGGAGGGGGCTCGCCATCCTTTCCAGGTTCTCACTAACCATAAGAACTTGGTTTATTTGCAAACGGCCCAGGGACGAACTCTCACCAGGCCTGATGGTCCCTGTTCTTCTCCCGATTCCACTTTACCCTACATTTTCTCTCCGGGGAGAAGAACGTCCAAGCCGATGCTCTCTCCTGCTCCGTGGTGTCATCGGAGGAGGAGCCTCAGCTGATTGTCCCTTCCAAGAGCCTGAGGACCGTGGCTCTGGTTGCGCTTGAGTCTGTACATCCGGGCAAGACATTTGTTCCTGCCCGTCTGCGACCGGAGGTCATCTCTTGGGCTCACTCGTGCAGGGTGGGTGGACAATTTGGAACAAAACGGACCTTTGAGCGTCTGGCGAGGACGTACTGGTGGCCGCATATGGCCTGTGACATCAGGGACTATATTCAGGCGTGTGTCTCCTGCGCCCAGAATACATCCCCTCGGCTACTTCACCCCTGCCGGTGGCGGACAGGCCCTGGGAGATGGTCGGCATGGACTTTGTGGTGGGTCTGCCCAAGTCCAGGGGCAGCACGGTTAGCTGGGTTGTCACCGACCATTTCTCCAAAATGGTGCATCTGGTGCCTCTCGCGAGGTTAACTTCTGCACGGGGTCTGGCAGCGCTGTTTATTAAACATATCTTTCACCTTCATGGTATGCTGGATAAGGTAGTCAGTGGTAGTCAGTTTGCGTCTCAGTTCTGGAGAGAACTCTGTAGTCTCCTCAGCATTGGGCTGAATCTCTCCTCGGCCTATCATCCCAAGACGAACGGGTTGGTAGAGAGGGCAAATCAGACCCTGGTCACATATCTATGACTGTTATGAATGAGTCACCGGAGGAGGAAAAAACAAAAATAGAAGCTGAGTCCAGAAAACCGGAGAGGTTGGTAGCTAGCGGATTGCAGACCCCTGATCCTATTCACAACAACTAACAGTAGCCGTGGGATGTTCCTACGGTGGTCCTAGACACCTCATTCACAGCCGGAGAACTAAATAAACCTAAAGAAAGAAAGGGGAAATCTAAACTGCCCCAGAGCAGACCCCAAAGCAATAGACAGCCCCCAACATGTATTGACGGTGAAAACAGATGAAAACACAAACTCAGACAGAAAGACAGGTAGAGCAAACGATGGGGCCCAACTCACTAGATAGGACAGGAAAGAAAAGCAACTGTCTGCAATCACGCAAAAACCCTGCCAAAAATAATGTCCAACACATCTGATAGAAAAGGCCCTGAAGTCACTAGACTTCAAAATCACTATATCAGCACTCAGGTATATTCTGAAAACAGAGCAAAGAGATCAACTGATCAGAGACAAAAATGGAGTTCAGCCAGTCCTAACCAGGACTGGCTGAACACAAACACTAAGTAAACCAGACAAAATCTCATGGAACAATAGCAGAGCAAAAACTTAGCTTTAGTAGACAGGACTAAACTGGAGGCCAGAGCTCAGAGCAGAGAGGATCACCAGCAACCCAGCAGGGCGTCGGCGGCCTTATATCCACTCAGAGATTCCAGATGTCCAATCACACTCCACCTGTTCGGATGACAGGTTTTTCCCGTCCAAATCAATTTCACTACCTTCTTTCAACAGCAGAGGGAGTTCATCGGACATCAAAGGTGAAGGAGAAAATGAGCTCATAACAGTACCTCCCCCTTGAGAAGGGGTCACCGAACCCTCATCCACGCCACCAGGGCAATCAGGATGGGCCCGATGAAAAGCACGAACCAATCTTTCGGCATGAATATCGGATGCAGAGACCCAAGAATTATCTTCCTGGCCATAACCCTTCCACTTAACCAAATACTAGAGTCTCCGTCTAGCCAGACGAGAATCCAATATCTTCTCAACCTCATATTCCACATTACGTTCAACCAATACAGGGTCAGGAGGTGTCACCACAGGAACTACTGGCTCAACAAACCTCTTTAACAGAGACTTATGAAACACGTTATGGATCTTGCATGTAACAGGAAGAGCCAATCGAAAAGAAACCGGATTAAGAATCTCCAAAATCTTGTAAGGTCCAATAAATCTAGGTTTAAACTTTGGAGAAGCCACCTTCATAGAGATATTCTTTGACAACCAAACCATATCACCCACCTTAAACCGGGGACCAATGGTCCTATACCGGTTGGAAAACCGCTGGGCCTTTTCCTGGGAGAGAGACAACTTATCCACCACTTGGTCCCAGATCTGGTGCATTCTCTCCACCACAGTGTCAACACCTGGGCAGGCAGAAGACTCCACCTGCCCTGAAGAGAATCGAGGATGAAACCCAAAGTTACAAAAAAAAGGTGACATCAAAGTGGCAGAACTAGCTCTATTATTTAAAGCAAATTCGGCCAAGGGCAAAAATGAAACCCAATCATCCTGATCAGCAGAAATAAAACATCTCAAATACGACTCCAAATTCTGGTTTGTTCTCTCCGTCTGCCCATTGGTCTGAGGGTGAAAAGCAGAGGAGAAGGACAACTGAATTCCCAGCTTGGAACAAAAAGTCCTCCAAAATCTAGAAACAAACTGAACTCCTCTGTCAGACACAATGTTCTCAGGAATCTCATGCAAGTGAACCACCTGTTGCAAAAACAAGGGCACCAACTCTGAGGAAGATGGCAACTTAGGGAGTGGCACAAGATGGACCATCTTAGAGAATCTATCACAAATCACCCAAATAACAGTCATTCTCTGAGAGACAGGCATATCAGAAATAAAATGCATTGAAATATGGGTCCATGGCCTCCTGGGCACCGGCAAAGGCATCAACAACCCACTAGAGCGAGAACAAGGTTTAGACCGGGAGCAAGTCCCACAGGACTGCACAAAACTCCTGACATCACGAGACAAGGTGGGCCACCTAAAAGACTGACTCACCAAATCTCTAGGACCAAAAATACCTGGATGACCAGCCAATGCGGAGCAATGAACTTCAGACATTACTCTCTTCCTCCACTGGTCAGGAACACACAATTTTCCAATGGGACAACGCTCAGGTTTGTCCTCCTGAAACTCTTCCAGAACACGTCTCAAATCGGGCAAGATGGCAGAAAGAACTACCCCCTCACCTAAGATGGTAGCAGGCTTGGTCACAATAGGAGAATCAGCAAAGAAACTCCTAGAGAGGGCGTCTGCCTTGACATTCTTAGTGCTCGGAAGAAAAGAGACCACAAAATCAAAACATGTGAAAGACAAGGCCCACCTAGCCTGTCTAGGATTCAAGCGTTTGGCCGACTCAAGGTAAATCAAATTCTTGTGGTCAGTAAGGACCACGACTTGATGTTTAGCTCCCTCCAACCAATGTCTCCACTCCTCAAATGCCCATTTCATGGCTAACACTTCCCGATTCCCCACATTAGAGTTGCTTTCGGATGGGGAGAACTTTCAGGAAAAGAAAGCACAGGGATTCATTTTAGATGTTACCGGATCTTTTTGGGACAAAACAGCTCCTGCACCAATCTCAGAAGCGTCCACCTCTACCTGAAACGGGAATGAGACATCAGGTTGCCGCAAAACCAGAGAAGAAGTGAACCCCCACTTCAGCTCCTGAAAGGAAGAAACAGCCTCTGGAGACCAATTCAGCACATCAGCACCCTTCTTAGTCAAATCAGTCAATGGTTTGGCAATACCAGAAAAATTAGCTATAAATTTACGATAAAAATTAGCAAAACGGAAAAACTTCTGGAGGGCCTTCAAAGAAGTGGGCTGAACCCAATCATAAATGGCCTGTACCTTGGCTGGGTCCATTTCAATAGTTGACGGAGAAAAAATAAATCCCAAAAATGAAATCCTCTGTACACCAGAAAGGCATTTCGATCCCTTAACATACAGGGAATTTTCCCTCAAAATCCGGAACACAGTCCGAACAGGTTCCACATGAGAGTCCCAATCCCTGGAAAAGATCAAAATATCATCCAGATAGATGATCAAAAATTTATCCACAAAGTCCCGGAAAATATCATTCATGAAGCACTGGAAGACAGAAGGGGCATTAGTGAGCAAAAAAGGCATCACTAGGTACTCAAAATGTCCCTCCGGAGTATTAAACGCCGTCTTCCATTCATCCCCATGCTTATTGTGAATAAGATTATACGCCCCCCTGAGGTCAAGCTTGGTAAACCAGCAAGCACCTTTAACTCTGGAGAATAGATCAGAAATCAGGGGTAACGGATACTGATTTTTAACAGTAATTTTGTTGAGGGAACGATAGTCAATACAAGGCCTTAATGAACCATCTTTCTTGGCCACGAAAAAAAAAACAGCACCTAAGGGTGAAGAGGATGGTCTAATATGACCCTTCTCCAACGACTCCTTAATATAAGATCGCATAGCCTCGTTCTCGGGTACAGATAAATTGAAAAGTCGACCCTTGGGAAATTTACACCCAGGTCTCAGCTCAATTGCACAGTCATAACTCCTATGAGGAGGCAAAGATGCAGACTTATTCTCACTAAATACATCATAAAAATCAGCCAAATAGTCAGGAACATCATGCGACTGGGGAGAGGTGGAGAAAACAGGAGTGTCACCAAGAGCACACCGACAACCCCAACTCACCACAGACACAGATTTCCAATCCAAAACTGGATTATGGATTTGCAACCAGGGAAATCCCAGAACAATGGTATCATGCAAATTATGCAACACCAAAAATCTGCAAATTTCTTGATGGTCTGGGGCGACCCGCATTACCACCTGGGTCCAAAACTGAGGTTTATTCTTTGCCAAAGGAGTAGCATCAATACCCCCCAAAGGGATAGGCGTCCGCAGAGGTGTCATAGGAAACCCACAACGTTTAGCAAAATCCAAGTCCATCAGGTTCAGAGCCGCTCCCGAATCCACAAAAGCCTTATCGGAAAATGTGGACAGGGAGCAGATCAGAGTAATTGCCAGAAGAAACTTAGGATGAACACCACCCACAGCAAATGTGTGTGCAAAACGTTTCTCTAATTTAGGGCAGACAGAAATCATATGAGAGGGATCTCCACAGAAAAAACACAGCTTATTACGCCTTCTGAACTCCTGACGTTGCGCCCTAGACAAAACTCTATCGCATTGCATAGGTTCAGACATTTGTTCAACAGGTGGCAACATTTCTCAAGTACTTTTACGTTCACGTAAACGCCGGTCAACCTGAATGGCTAATGACATAGAATCGTCAAGACCAGAGGGAACAGGAAATCCCACCATAGCATCTTTTACGGTTTCTGACAAACCCTTCCGAAAGAGAGCTGCCAAGGTACCATCATTCCAGGTAGTAAGGACCGCCCACTTTCAGAATTTTTGACAGTAAAACTCTGCAGAATCCTGACCCTGGCTCAATGCCAACAGGACTTTCTCAGCTTGATCAAAAGCATTAGGTTCATCATACAACAACCCCAAGGCTTGAAAAAATGCGTCCACATTAGTTAGAATAGGATCATCAGGTGTCAAAGAAAACGCCCAATCCTGGGGATCGCCACGCAGCAAAGAGATGACAATTTTAACCTGCTGCGCAGAGCTCCCCGATATGTTAGGCTTCAAGGCAAGAAATAATTTACAATTATTCTTAAAATTCAAAAATTTAGACCAATCCCCAAAAAACACATCAGGAGTAGGAATCTTTGGTTCAGCAGCATGTGAATGAGCAAGATAGGTGGAAATTCCCTGCACTTCAGCAGCCAACTGCTCCACACGATCAGACAATTGCTTAATCTCCATTAAGAAAATTCCTCCTACGGCCCCAGAGAAAAAGAGGAAAAAATATACATAAAAAAAAAATTCTGACACTTTTTTTTTTTTTTACAATTCTTTGCTGCTATTGAGTACCCTAGAGTCTGCGGTATGGCTGGTGATTCTGTTATGAATGAGTCACCGGAGGAGGAAAAAACAAAAATAGAAGCTGAGTCCAGAAAACCAGAGAGGTTGGTAGCTAGAGGATTGCAGACCCCTGATCCTATTCACAACAACTAACAGTAGCCGTGGGATGTTCCTACGGTGGTCCTAGACACCTCATTCACAGCCGGAGAACTAAATAAATCTAAAGAAAGAAAGGGGAAATCTAAACTGCCCCAGAGCAGACCCCAAAACAATAGACAGCCCCCAACATGTATTGACGGTGAAAACAGACGAAAACACAAACACAGACAGACAGGCAGAGCAAACGATGGGTCCCAACTAACTAGATAGGGCAGGAAAGAAAAGCAACTGTCTGCAATCACGCAAAACCCCTGCCAAAAATAATGTCCAACACATCTGATAGAAAAGACCCTGAAGTCACTAGACTTCAAAATCACTATATCAGCACTCAGGTATATTCTGAAAACAGAGCAAAGAGATCAACTGATCAGAGACAAAAATGGAGTTCAGCCAGTCCTAACCAGGGCTGGCTGAACACAAACACTAAGTAAACCAGACAAAATCTCATGGAACAATAGCAGAGCAAAAACTTAGCTTTAGTAGACAGGACTAAACTGGAGGCCAGAGCTCAGTGCAGAGAGGATCACCAGCAACCCAGCAGGGCGTCGGCGGCCTTATATCCACTCAGAGATTCCAGATGTCCAATCACACTCCACCTGTTCGGATGACAGGTTTTTCCCGTCCAAATCAATTTCACTACCTCCTTTCACCAGCAGAGGGAGTTCATCGGACATCAAAGGTGAAGGAGAAAATGAGCTCATAACATATGACATTTTGTCTCGGCAAGGCAGGATGACTGGGCATCCCTGCTATAATGGGCGGAGTTTGCATTGAACAACGCTGTGGCTGATTCCACCGGTCAGAACCCATTCCTCCTCAATTACGGCCAGCATCCTTGCATCCCTGTTCCAATGCCCATGTCTTCCACCAACTCTAGAGTGGCAGACTGGGCGGTGGAGGCACGTGACATTTGGGACCACACTCAGGATGCCATCCAGGCCTCCAAGGAGAGAATGAGGGTCTCTGCCTATGTACACTGGTACCCAGCTCCAACCTTCTCCCCTGATGACTTAGTGTGGCTCTCTGCCCATAACATCATGCTGCAGGTCGAGTCCACTAAGCTAGCACCTCGCTACATTGGTCCTTTCTAGGTCAACCCTGTAGTCTACCGGCTGGCCCTTCCCCCACACCTGGGTATCACTGATACCTTCCACGTTTCTCTCCTTAAGCCTGTTCCCATATCCCAGTTCTCCGAGTCATCTGCCGGGACATCAAGCTTGTCCTCGGATGAGTTTGAGGTGAACACCATTGTGGGCTGCAAGGTAGTACGTGGAAAAAAGTATTATCTGGTGGATTGGAGGAGTCATGGCCCAGAAGATCGGACCTGGGAGTCAGAGAACATCCACACTTCCCTACGTATTGTGGGCTTTGAGCGTAGCGAGGCTCAGGAGGGAGGGGGGACTGCGGGGGTAATGTTAGGCGTCAAGTTCCCCCCACTGCCCTGGGGGAATCGCAAGCCATGTCCTCTGCCGTCACCCATTCCTCTGCGGCCGCAGAGATTCCTGCTCAGCAAAGATGTCGGTCCAGTCATCTTGCCCAGGCTAATGCTAGGCGTCTGGTTGCTCTATCAGGCTCTGCTGTAACACCATGCTTGAGTCAGCAGCAAACATGCTCCAGGGACTAAGTCCTGTATTTTGCCTACTGAGCAAGCCCGTGGGACGACCTCTCATTGGAGGTCAGGGGTCACATGCGCAGGTCCCGTTCCTGCTCTGATTGGTCCACTACTGGGAAGGTCCCGGAAGGACGCTGCTAGTGTAGACTCTTATGGTATTGTGTGTGAGTGATGATGGTTGCATGTATCTGGTGACTGACTCATTAAGACTCCCCTCCCTTGGATACGTATGGTTTAGGGTTTTTAGAGTCAGAGTCAACACCTTGTAATGGCTGAGTCTAGTGTCACAGTGCTCCCAGTTCACAGCACCTCTCTGGGCGCCATATTGTGCCATCCAGCTAGGCGCATAAGTTCCGCATCTACTGGGGCGCTGAGTGCTGGTGAATCTAGAGGGACTCCGACCCTGTGTCTTGGGGCAGAGTCCTGTGGCTTTACACCAGCGCTCATTTGGCCGAGCTCTGTGAGCTTAACAGGCTTCGGCATTTGTATTTGGTAGCGGTGCGGCTCTGTGAGGCAACAGAGTCCGCCTCATACACACCGGGTGATGTTAACCCGCGTGTGTTTACTTATTATACCGCCATATAGTGTCTGCCATTACTTAGCAGCAGTATTCTATTTCTGCACGGTGGACCCCAGGCTGCGAAAGCACCTCAATATTATTTTATTATTTGGTGCATTCTGCAAGCCTAACATCTTGGTGACAGTAACCCTGCTCACAACGCCACTTGAAGCGATGGCCGGGGGACCACAACAATGCAGGGAGACTACAGTACACAAGATGAGGTGCAAGCTACAAAGGGTTAATTTATTTACAGGCAAGGAATGCAGTGTTTAGGAAAATGCAGAAACAGGGGTATGCTATGGAACAGACAATTTACAAGGATAATATTCTTTAGCTGGGCCGTCAAACAGCACGGAGCACCAACTATAACAGCTCAGTGTATTTATCCAACTGGCTAGACAGCACAGTAAAGTCATGAATGATGCTACACTAAGTATAACCTATCTGGCCTTTGCTAACCAGGCCACATGGCTGCCGTGCTCTATCTATTGAAGCCTATCCTAAACCCTAGCATGTGCACAGAAGGGGTTAACACTCACTGTATCTCAGTCCAGCCTGCAGCTTTGCAAGATGGTGCGCACTTCTTCCTGGAAGCTCTGTGCAACGTGGTCTTTTCCTTGAGTGCAGGTCCAGTGATGCTCCTAGAAATAGTGGATTCCCTCCTCTGGACTCCTTTCTTATCTTTTCTTCATGGCTCCTCACGGCAACATGGGACAGCCACATTGTTATCCCCAGAATAGTTTACAAAGTCAGTCTCAGACTAAGCATTCTTTTCCTCACAGCTCCAGGCAGGCACGTCTGCTCCCTGCAGAAATCTCGGCTCTCAACTCACACAGAAAAGCAGCCCCTCCCCTCTCCAGTGCTGGCAGAAGAAACCACACAGTCTTTACTGCAGGGAAGAGAGAATGTCCCATTGCTCTAACCAAGGGGAGGGTACTGTCTCTTAACCCCTTCACGACCTTTGACGCCACGTAGGCGTCATGAAAAGTCGTGTCAGAACGACCCATGACGCCTATGTGGCGTCATGACTTTAAAGCCCCCCTGCGGGTCGGGTGACCTAGGTCACTGAAAGGTCACCCGACCCGCAGATACAGGGGGCTTTGTTCTTCGCCACAGGGGGCGTGGCTTCGCCCCCACGTGGCTACGATCGCTCTGATTGGCTGTTAAAAGTGAAACAGCCAATCAGAGCGATAGTATATTTCATCAATGAAAATTGATGAAATATTACAATCCAGCCATGGCCGATGCTGCTGTAGCATCGGACATGGCTGGAGACACCGATTCCACCCCCCCACCGGCGATCGCCCCCCCCGCAACTGAATGACAGCGGCGATCTGCCGCCGCTGTCATCATCTGCCCCCCTCCCATTCCCTCTGCTCCCCGCCAGATTCCGATAACCCCATCACCCCCTCTCACCTCCCCCGGCACCTTCTAAGTCCCCCTGTCGCTCCCGGTGTCCGGCGGGTCCGGTTCATGGGCGCCGCCATCTTAGAAAATGGCGGGCGCATGCGCAGTGCGCCCGCCCGAATCTGCCAGCTGCAGATTCCATTCTTTCATTTTGATCACTCTCACAGTGATCAAAATGAAAGAAAAAGTAAATAAACCCCCCGATTATCACCCCCATAGGTAGGCAGAACTAATAAAATAAAGAAAATATTTTTATTTTTATTTTTCCATTAGGGTTAGGGTTAGGGTTGAAAAGAGGGTTAGGGTTGAAAAGAGGGTTAGGGTTGGAAAGAGGGTTAGGGTTGGAAAGAGGGTTAGGCCTCTTTCACACATCAGGTTTTCTGCTTCAGGCGCGATCCGGCGCTTTTGACTAAAACCGGATCCGTCGAAATGCAATGCCGGATCCGGTTTCCCCCCCATTGACTTGCATTAGAGCCGGATCGCCATGCGTTTCATCCGATTTTCGCCGGATCTGGCAATGTGACGCGATCCGGCGTCTGGAAAAAACGGTGACTGTAACGTTTTTTGTATCCGTCGAAAAAGCCGGACACGCCGGATCCGGCGTGTCCGGCTTTTTCATACAATGAAAGCCTATGAGCGCCGCAATGCACCGGATCCGGCGGCAGCCGGATCCGGCGGGCGGATCCGGTTTCTTTGGTCTGAGCATGCTCAGTAGCTCTGCCCACAGGACATATATAAAAGCAAGACAATGGGACCCTCAGCCACACCCAACATGCCACCCAAGCCAAGAACCAGGAGCAGGAGAAGGCAGCAGACATCTGCAGCAGCAGCACCATCAGCACCACCCCAAATGGAGCAGCATGCTGAACAACGGGAGGGGAGTCCAGCAGCAGATGAGAGACGGTAATTATCAAATCCCCCATTCCTCCAAACTAGGGCTATGGAATATCAAGATATTCATTGGCCCTTTGTTTCTCTTTATTCAACAGCCGCACAATAGATGCAGCAGCAGCAATGGCAGCAGCAGAAACACCACCCACAGCCATGGAGTCTGGCCATGAGGAAGACAGCACATCTTCTGGGAGCCCTCCCTCGCATCGTCAGCGTTTGACGGTAAGTTTTTATTTCCAAAATCCATCATCTCTGTAATATATGTGTATTCATTGCCTTTTATTTCAAAACAGGAATCACAAGATGAAGAGGAGCTCCCAGAAGAAGGAAGGGGTGGACAGACACTTGGAGTGGGCTCACAATTGGTAAGTTTTTTGCATCAAACGCAGAAACACAACATCACACTACACACAACACATAGAAAACAATGTTCTGCAGACCACACACAGCAAACAAATGCCTACATCCAAAGACATAACATTTTTTGTTTTCTTCTCTAGTCTTCCCAATCTGGTGCTCGGCCAAGAGGTCCTCGCAGTGCCTCCCAGGGTCGTCGGCGACAGCAACGCGGCGGTCACCAGCGTGTAAGTATAAATATTTTTGCTTTGTTTTTTTTGCACTTTTTATTTCATTTCTTTTGTGGAGGCTAATTATGTTATTTTTGTCTTTTTCTTTAACAGCCTTCACAGCGTGCTCCCGACTCTGACGGTGAGGATGGAGGGATTGATGTGGACCGCCTCATCGATCTCGTCAGAGAAAGGGAGCCGCTCTGGAATATGGCTGACCGACGCCACGCTGACCTGATCGTTACCCGACGACTCTGGGAGGAAATCTGTTCGCTCCTTGTGGACCGCTGGGAGGACCTTGAAGCTCGGGCCCAGATTAAAGAGCGTAAGTATATACAGTACCGGTTGCTTGATTTAAACCAGTGTTTCCCGAACTCCAGTCCTCGTGGTCCCCACGGATCATGTGTTCAGGATTTCTATTTACTTTGGAAATCCTGAAAACATGACCCCTGGGGACCATGAGGACTGGAGTTTGGGAAACACTGATGTTGTATACTAACCACTTTGTCCTTTCTCGTTTCAGGGGAGAGAATTGTGAAGCGGTGGCGGTCTGTGAGGGATCGTTTCAAGAAGGAGTTCAATAAAGAGATGCGGGCCCCGAGTGGATCTGGAGGACGCAGGAGTAAGTACAAGTACGCACGAGCCCTGTCGTTCCTCCGGGAGACAATGCTCACCAGAAGGTAAATATTACACACCACATGTGACAAAAAAATGTTTAGATGTAACTTTTTTTTTTCAGCCAGGGCCATACCATGTCACTATTTTAATTGTTTTTTTTTCTCTTTATTCCACAGCACGGTGAGCAGCACTCGGGAGCCTGCACGATTGGACCCTTCTGAGGCGATCCCTGAGGAGACCGGCACCGAGGGACACTTCGACCGCCCCGGTACATCTGCACCTTCCCAGCCTTCCCACACATTCGACCCATCTGTCCCATCCACCAGCACAGGAGCATCGTGGCCGCCTACATTACATGAAGCTGCTGGTGAGGAGATCGCTTTCCCTTTACCCCACCCTTCTGCCCCTGCCACCTCTAGTACACCTGCGGGTACTGGGCGGCAGCGGCAGAGGGGTCAGGAAAAGACTTATGCGCCAGAGTTCTTGCATCTGAATGCATCTTTCCAGAACTGTCTAAAAGTCTTGTCAGAGCAAATCTCCGCAGGCTATCAGCAGATCAACTCCAGCATTCTGGAGGTGAAGACACTTCTGCAAACCATGCATTCAGAAGCAAGATCTTCGCCAAACCACACCTTTTTCAGGTCTGTTGTGGAGCGCATGGAAACGCTCTCTCCTGCCCAGCAGATGCATGTAATGCATTCATGCCACGCTGCTCTCCAGCAAGTTACCTCCCAACCTCCTCCTCCCACCACAGTAGTTCCTCCATCCTCCCCCTCCTATTACATCTACACCCCCTCCAGCCACTTTCCATCCTCCCCCTCCTATTACATCTACACCCCCTCCAGCCACTTTCCATCCTCCCCCTCCTATTACATACCATCCACCTCCCCAGCACCATCCACCTCCCCAGCACCATCCACCTCCCCAGCAACCTCCCCAGTACCAGCAACCTCCCCAGTACCAGCAACCTCCCCAGTACCAGCAACCTCCCCAGTACCAGACATCTCCCCACTTCCAGCAACCTGCCCAGTACCAGACATCTCCCCACTTCCAGCAACCTGCCCCGTACCAGACATCTCCCCACTTCCAGCAACCTGCCCCGTACCAGACATCTCCCCACTTCCAGCAATCTGCCCCGTACCAAACTCCTTCCCCATACAACTTGCCAACATCATCTGCTCCTACAGTCCCTGCCCAACCCTCCACTCCACCACCCACCACCTCTTCTGCTTCCCACATGTCCACCCATTCTGTAGTTTTTTCCACACCTTCACCTCTAACTGTTCCTTCCCCACCACGATCCCAGTCCTCTCTCCACACTCCCAGTGTCGAAGTGTCCTGCAGCCCCTACAGCAGTATTTCCACCACACACTACACAGATTTATAATGTGTGTATTTAAATAAAAATGACCAGTTTTATGGTTTCAAAGCTTTATTAAACAAGTTTATTAAAATTTTAAAAAAGTTTACTAAAAAAAACATTTTTCAATAAAAGTTAAATTATTTTACACTGGTTGTCATTTCTTTCTGCGGCGAAAAAGGTTAAATACAGGGTATTTAAAAGGTGAAATGGTATTCAAAACTAGGTATATAACTGTGGGTAAATTTTAGCTTTTTGCCACAGTTGTGTTCCTGGTTGTGTTTGAAGCAAAGTATTTCACCTAAAAAGTTGTGTTTATTGTTGGTGATTTCATAACAATGTACACAACTTTTGTTAAAAGGTGAAATACTTTGCATAAAACACAACCAGGTACACACCTGTGGCCTAAAGCTAAAAATAGAGACCATGACAAGATAGCCAACTTTGGTTGGCAAAGGTATATACTGTTGGTACAGAAGGTACACAAGTTTGGTTGGGCACAAATCTTTCACACTCTGTCATCCTGCCAGTGTACTCTGCCTTGAGGTGACATAAAGTATAGTGCAAAATTGTCCCTCATTACTGAAACCGTCACAGAACTTCTAGTGATGTCATGGTAATCTTGCAAGGTGGTTTCTTCAGAGGTGTCCTCAATGGAAATGGGTTCCTTGCAGATAACAAAATTGTGGAGTACCACGCACGCTTTGATCACCTCGTCCACAGTTTCTGTCTTGAGGTTGATCGCAGTCAATAGGACCCGCCATTTGGCTGTCAGAATACCAAAGGTACATTCAACCATTCTTCTTGCTCTTGTGAGGCGGTAATTAAAAATGCGTTTTGGTCTTGTCAATCCTCTGCTAGAGTACGGTTTCAAAAGGTGTTCTGACAGCTGGAAGGCTTCATCCCCTACACAGACAAATGGCATAGGTGGACCAGATGTTTGCGGCAGCGGTCTAGGTGGTGGGAACTGGAAGGTGTTTCCATACAGTTTACGCCCCATGGCAGACAGTTTGAACACTTGAGAGTCATTGGAGCGGCCATAGGCCCCAATATCAACCGCAATAAATTTGTATTCCGCGTCAGCGATGGCCATGAGGACAATTGAAAAATATTTCTTGTAATTGAAATATTCCCGATCCAGCTGGCTTTACAATGCGGATATGTTTCCCGTCCACAGCGCCCAAGCAGTTGGGAAACTGACATATCTGTTGAAACTTGTCAGCAATTTCAATCCACCTCTCTGTTGTGGGCTCTGGTAAAAACTCTTCAGCTAAGGAGTCCCACAGTGCACGGCATGTGTACTTCACTATTCCAGATATGGTGGAAATCCCGAGTCTGTACTGGAAATGCAGTGACGAAAGGGATTCTCCAGTTGCAAGAAATCTGTGGGGAATTAAAAAACAATAAATTAGTTTTAAATCACAGCATTACATACCAAAACTGAGCTATAACACTTGGAGATACAAACTACCTCCAACAAGATTGCAGTGAAAGTGTGCTCTGATGCGATCACATCCAATAAATGTGGCTTACCTTAAAGTCACCATCAGACGCTCTGTGGGTGAAACAGAGAAGCGGCAATAGGTGTCCGCTTTTCTTATGAGGTGTGCAATGCGCTCCACCAAGTAATCAAAATTCTCCATTTTCATCCTAACATATCCAAAAAATGTATCCGGGTTTCGTAGAAGGTCCATGCAGAGTGTAGAATAGACCCCACGCGTCATTCTCTTGGCTGTGATGGGGTGGATCCACAAATGTCGTCTACGATGCCTGATGCGCTGCTGTCTCGCTCTCTCCTTCTCCAGAACAATCACCCTCAAACGATTCGCCTCCGCTATAATATCCGCCAAATTCTTCAAAATATTTCCAATGACAACACCCATCTTCGCCAGTAACTTGCTCTTCTCTCCAACCTGCACTTTCTCCTCTACAACCTGTCAAAGAAGGGCTGTAGGAACATGCTATATATAGTTTTCCAGTAGCCAATCCCGTTCGGAAGGCCACAAGGGTCAATTTTAAAAACCGGATCCGGCGTAATCCGTCGAAAAACGGATGAACCGGATGAGACGGATCCGGTTTTGTCTGTCAAGAAAAAGACGGATCCGGCAGAAAAACGGATCCGTCACATCCGGTTTTACTAAACATTTGCCGGATCCGGCGTTCCGGCACGACGCCGGATCGCGCCTGACGCCGAAAACCTGAAGTGTGAAAGTAGCCTTAGGGTTAGGGTTGGAAAGAGGGTTAGGGTTGGAAAGAGGGTTAGGGTTAGGGTTGGAAAGAGGGTTAGGGTTAGGATTGGAAAGAGGGTTAGGGTTGAATTAGGGTTAGGATTGGAATTAGGGTTAGGGTTGGAATTAGGGTTAGAATTAGGGTTAGGGTTGGAATTAGGGTTAGCGTTGGAATTAGGGTTAGGCTTGTGGTTAGGGATGTGTTAGGGCTGTGGTTAGGGGTGTGTTGGGGTTAGGGTTGGAGTTAGAATTGAGGGGTTTCCACTGTTTAGGCACATCAGGGGGGTCGCCAAACGCGACATGGTGCAACCATTGATTCCAGCCAATTTTGCGCTCAAAAAGTCAAACGGTGCTCCATCCCTTCCAAGCCCTGACGTGTGCCCAAACAGTGGTTTACCCCAAAATATGAGGTATCAGCATACTCAGGAAAAATTGCACAACAACTTTTGGGGACTAATTTCTCATGTTACCCTTGGGAAAATAAAAAATTGGGGGCTAAAATATTATTTTTGTGGAAAAAAAATGATTTTTTCATTTTCACGTCTCTGCATTATAAACTTCTGTGAAGCACTTGGGGGGTTCAAAGTGCTCACAACACATCTTACATACATTCCTTGGAAGGTCTAGCTTCCAAAATGGGGTCACTTGTGGGGGGTTTCCACTGTTTAGGCACATCAGGGGCTCTGCAAACGTAATGACGACCGCAGACTATTCCATCAAAGTCTGTATTTCAAAACATCACTACTTCCATTCCGAGCCTTGACGTGTGCCCAAACAATGGTTTCCCCCACATATGGGGTACCAGCGTACTCAGGACAAACTGGACAACAACTTTTGGGGTCCAATTTCTCCTGTTACCCTTGTGAAAATAAAAAATTGCGGGCTAAAAAAATCATTTTTTGAGGGAAAAAAAAGATTTTTTATTTTCACGGTTCTGCGTTATAAACTTCTGTGAAGCACTTGGGGGTTCAAAGTGCTGCTCACCACACATCTAGATAAGTTCCTTGGTGGTCTAGTTTCCTAAATGGGGTCACTTGTGGGGGGTTTCCACAGTTTAGGTACATCAAGGGCTCTGCAAATGTAACATGATGCCCGCAGACCATTCGATCAAGTCGGTATTTCAAAACGTCACTACTTCACTTCCGAGCCCCGACGTGTGCCCAAACAATGGTCCCTCCCCACATATGGGGTATCAGCATACTCAGGACAAACTGGACAACAACTTTTGGGGTCCAATTTCTCCTGTTACCCTTGTGAAAAAAAAATTGCGTGCTAAAATTCATTTTTTTTGAGGGAAAAAAAATGATTTTTTATTTTCACGGCTCTGCATTATAAACTTCTGTGAAGCACTTGGGGGTTCAAGGTGCTCACCACACATCTAGATAAGTTCCTTGGGGGGTCTAGTTTCCAAAATGGGGTCACTTGTGGGGGGTTTCTACTGTTTAGGCACACAGGGGCTCAGCAAATGTAACATGATGCCCGCAGACCATTCCATCAAAGTCAGCATTTCAAAATGTTACTACTTCCCTGCTGAGCCCCAACGTGTGCCCAAACAGAGGTTCCCCCCCACATATGGGGTACCAGCGTACTCAGGACAAACTGGACAACAACTTTTGGGGTCCAATTTATCCTAGTACCCTTGTGAAAATAAAAAATTGCCAACTAAAAATTTTTTTTTTAGGAAAAAAAAAAGATTTTTTATTTTCACTGCTCTCCATTATAAACTTCTGTGAATCACCTGGGGGTTCAAAGTGCTCACTATGCATCTAGATAAGTTCCTTAGGGGGTCTAGTTTCCAAAATGGGGTCATTTGTGGGGGAGCTCCAAAGTTTAGGCACACAGGGGCTCTCCAAACACGACATGGTGTCCGCTAACGATTGGAGCTAATTTTCATTTCAAAAAGTCAAATGGCGCTCATTCCCTTCTGCGCCCTGCCGTGCACCCAAACAGTGCCCCCCCACATATGGGGTACCAGCATACTCAGGACAAACTGGACAACAACTTTTGGGGTCCAATTTCTCCTGTTACCCTTGTGAAAATAAAAAATAGCGTGCTAAAAAATCATTTTTGAGGAAAAAAAATGATTTTTATTTTCACTGCTCTATGTTATAAACTTTTGTGAAGCACTTGGGGGTTCAAAGTGCTCACTACACCTCTAGATAAGTTCCTTAAGGGGTCTAGTTTCCAAAATGGTGTCACTTGTGGGGGAGCTCCAATGTTTAGGCACACAGGGGATCTCCAAACGCGACATGGTGTCCGATAACGATTGGAGCTAATTTTCCATTCAAAAAGTCAAATGGCGCTCCTTCCCTTCCGGGCCCTGCCGTGCACCCAAACAGTGGTTTATGACCACATATGAGGTATCGGTGTACTCAGGAGAAATTGCCCAACAAATTTTAGGATCCATTTTATCCTGTTCCCCATGTGAAAATGAAAAAACTGAGGCTAAAAGATAATTTTTGTGAAAAAAAGTATTTTTTTTTTTACGGATCAATTTGAGAAGCACCTGGGGGTTCAAAGTGATCACTATGCATCTAGATAAGTTCCTTGGGGGGTCTAGTTTCCAAAATGGGGTCACTTGTGGGGGAGCTCCAGTGTTTAGGCACACAGCGACTCTCCAAACGCGACATGGCAAGCGCTAAATATTCCAGCATATTTTCTATTCAAAAAGTCAAATGGCACTCCTTCCCTTCTGAGCCCTGCCATGCGCCCAAACAGTGGTTTTTGACCACACATGAGGTATCGGTGTACTCAGGGGAAATTGCCCAACAAATTTTAGGATCCATTTTATCCTGTTGCCCATGTGAAAATGAAAAAATTGATGCTGAAATAAAATTTTTGTTGGAAAAATTAAAGTGTCCTTTTTTTCCTTCAATGTTGCTTTAGTTCCTGTGAAACACCTAAAGGGTTAATAATCTTCTTGAATGTAGTTTTGAGTAGCTTGAGGGGTGCAGTTTTTAGAATGGTGTCACTTTTGGGTATTTTCTGCCATATAGACCCCTCAAAGTGACTTCAAATGTGAGGTGGTCCCTAAAAAAAAATGGTTTTGTAAATTTTGTTGTAAAAATGAGAAATCACTGGTCAACTTTTAACCCTTATAACTTCCTAACAAAAAAATATTTTGCTTCCAAAATTGTGCTGATGTAAAGTAGACATGTGGGAAATGTTATTTAGTAACTATTTTGTGTCACATTACTCTCTAGTTTAACAGAATAAAAATTCAAAATTTGAAAATTGCGAAATTTTCAAAATTTTCACCAAATTTCTGATTTTTCCACAAATAAACGCAAAAATTATCGATCTAAATTTACCACTAACATGAAGCCCAATATGTCATGAAAAAACAATCTCAGAATCACTAGGATGCGTTGAAGCGTTCCAGAGTTATTACCTCATAAAGGGACACTGGTCAGAATTGCAAAAAATGGCCAGGTCATTAAGGTCAAAATAGGCTGGGTCATGAAGGGGTTAAAGTGGCAGCTTGTCTCTAGGGTCCATAGCAACACCACCCCCGTACAGATGGACTATTACATACAGAGGCCCATAGAAAGGATACTTTACACACCTCTTCATCCCATCTATGGATTTTAAAGAACAGCACTCCTGTTGGACAATTTATGTGTGGTAAGAAGAGGTTAGGGAAAAGCCAAAGAAGTAGGAGAGACGATCTATTACGAACAGAGACACATGCCCCAAATAGTGAACAGGTGAGGTTTATAATCACGTACAATGATAAACATCAACATGTGAGGAATGCCTTGGGTAAATTTTGGCCAGTTATAAAAAATGATTCCATCTTGTCTAAATACACCAGAACATCCCCCTCAGTTACATACAGTTGTACGAGAAACCTAAAAGATTTCATAGTCCACAGCTACTACAAAGATCTTGGTCCTTATCAGGCATTCAGGACAATAGTGTCATGATCTCAGTGCGGGTTTGACTCGCACACGTGGGGTTAATGTTTGGAACCAGTGCTGATGACTGGCATTTCTGGGGTTAAAGGTTGTGATCCTGGTGCAGGCTTACCTGCACACCTGGGGCTATGATTGTGGCCTCTCCCTGGTTCTGGGGGAGGCTTCTTATAGCCTCAGGACACTCCCATCCCTGTCAGTTATACTCTTGCCCTTGGCATTATGTGGTGACCCCTGAGTGTGTTTGTGCTGTGTTCTGGTTACTTGATTCTCTGTGTATGACTCGGTCTGTTCCCTGGATATCGCTTTGGATTCTGCCTGGTACCTCCTATGTCTGTTTGGTTTTGATCTCTGCTTGGCCCTGATTATCCGCTCTGTCTCCTCCCTGGTACTGTACTGATATCTTGTGTATGACCTTTGGCTTTGTCTGACCTCCCGTCTGTTTATCCCTCTTGTACCTCGCTGGTCTGTACCGTGCATGACTTCTGCTTTGCCATAATCTGAGTTCTCTGGCTTCTCTGACACTATTAGTTGAAGCACGCTTTGTCACCTCTGCTGCCCTGCTCCCCAGGTAACTCTTAGCACTGCTTCTGTACTCAGGACACGTGCACTGGCTCTATGAGCAAGTGTAGTGCGGTGTCTCTGACAAATAGGCCCCAAAAGGGATTTTTTCCCGAGGGGATTGTGTAGCCTATGCTAATCTACAGAGAAGATTCACATTTGTGGCAAGTAATGGATATAAAGAATTCCACATAACACAACATATCAGATGCAGTACTGAGGGAGTTATGTAATATGCCATGTGTCCTTGTCGGTTGATCGATGTGGGTCTCACATTCCGACAGCTAAAGATTTGTGTACGACTGCATGTCCTTGATACAAAAAGTGTAGCGGACATTTTGGATGATTCCGTACTAAAACCTCTTCCTAGACATTTCAAAGCTATTCATGGCTGTGATGCAAGCCTCCTCAAGGGTTTAGGTGTAGCCCGATTCATTATTGATAGATGAGGTGGCAATTGGAGAAAGACTCTTGCACAACTGGAATCCAAATGGATTGAGGATTAACTGTAGACCTAAGGGACTCAGCGAGGTTTTGAGTTTTGCCCCATTTCAATAATTTTCTTTTGTTCTTTCATAGGATTGTATTTTATGTGGTTTTAACCTCTTTTCTTTTTCTATTTATTGCAGTGTCTCCGGTAGTAATCATTTTTCAAGTGGATACATCTTATGGCAAGCTAATTCCCTCCCTCGATGTAGCAAACAGATGAATCACAATTATTTTAGGACTCGTGAAGAGTTTTTTTACTTTTTTTTTTCTTGATAACTTTCAAAAACAGCTCTTTTGTTAACACCATTATGTGAGAATCCAGGTCTGTTGCATATGTAACTTCTTATATATGTTTTAATAATAAATACATCATCAATTTTTCACTTTGAAGCATTTGGACTTTTCTCATAGTAGTTGTCTATGAGTCAATATGTAGTTTATTTTTTCCCTTTTATCCCCTTTCGGTCTTACTGTCATTTTTCACATTTTTCTTTCTTTTTATCCCTTGTCAGAACGCTCCAAGAACAACACTGGACTAGTTATTCTACAGCAATGCACATTGCACTTGGGTCACCCTCCCAGGGCTGTGGGGTACTCGGTACCGGCCGGTCACTCAGAGGGGAAGGTGTCACAGCAGCGGTGACCCGGTCCATGGCCCTTGGCGCCCAAGTAAAAGGGAGATTGAATGGTGGAATGTGGTTGATTAAATGAATAGTTCGTGACGCCCCTGTGGTGTTCGGCAAGGGAGGTGTTAAGCTGACGCTGCATGCAGATCCTCTGGGACTGATGGTATGGTGCAGCAAAGATGTTATAGCTCTCCACAGGTGAAACTGTAGTCCCAGGGCAGTGTAGAAGTGGAGGCAAAGGGGAGGCATAGGTGAGGCAGTGTCGGGCACCAAGATGTAGCAGTGCCGGGTGTGTTGGCGCAGAAATAAGTGGAGGGCACCAGGGCATGTAGTTTCAAAGCTTTACTCACAGTCTGTTGTGCAAACAGGTGCCTGCCTCCGTGCCGTGTCCTCCGGGTCAGGGACTCAGTCAACCTCCAGGCCAGGTGGAATATTCCTTTCCAACATTCCGCCAACATGTGCCTTTCTGAATGTCTCCTCTAATAGCGCCTATAAATGAAGTACTCCCAGTACTGAGTTACACTGGAGTTCCTCTTGTCCAATGCTCTTATGAACTTTCCTTGTACGGCAGACAGCTGTAGCCTGCTACGGGGACTCCTTGCTTCCTAGTCTCGGCTCACTATCAATGTTGCTGTTGTGCCCCCAAGTCTTAGGTGGGAATAAAGTATTGCTAACTTCTATTCCTCCGGGGTCTGCTGCAGGATCATCAGTATCCATACAACCTCGGGGACCGGGCCCCGGCCTTGCGCTAGAACTTCTAGGCAGGGTTCTCCTCTAACCCACGTCATCTGTTCTCTTTTACTCCTCACGTTCCGTACTAATCCTTTCTTTCTATGGAACAATCAGGTTTCCCTTCTATGTCTCTTTCTTGTGCCAGCAGACTCAGGTCACTGTGGCCTGCTGCAGCACTTCCTTCATCCATCCCTCTCTCTCCCGGGGATCTTCTCTCTCCTACTCCCTCTCTCTCTTTCTCCGAATCCTAAACTCTTCCCGCTCTATTAATGTAAAATCAACTCCACCCACCTCCCAGCACGTTTCGTGTTCCAAGCAGGGAGCCACCAATGGGTGCTTTGCTATACTCCAAGCAGGGAGCCACCGAAGGTGCTTTGCTGCACTACTTTGTGGTGTGGGGTGCAGGTGTTGGAGCGTGGTCAGGAGCTTCCCACCTTACCTGGATGGTGGGGTAGCACACCTCAGGAGGAGGTGCAGTACCTCTGTGGCATCTGAGCCTCATGGGCGCCACACACTTACTTTATAGGAATAAGGTCAACAATTGGCCATCAGTTCACATACGTGTTTATTAGTTATAAATCCCACATTCGGTTTCTGTATTTATTTCTCTTACTTTGGTATCCTACAGTAAATAACAATTGTTTCGTCTTTCTTGTTTTCTTATTTCACATGGTGTTCTGGTTTACTTTTTTGGTCACTCATTGCTTGCGACACTTACATTGTTTCCACCATTTTGCTGTGCGGTTAATTACTCCTGTCAAACCTATGGTAGGTATTGATATGTTCTGTCATTGAATGAAATGTACTGACAACTTTTCATGGTATACCTAATATGATAACAGTGTTTACAACCAAATGCTATGTATTTTTTCTTTATTTTTTATACTGTATTTTCTTATTTATTTCTATCCACTATTTATGCTCATTAGTCATCTTCTTTGTCTTTATTTTTTTTCTAGTTGTTTTCATATTATGCACTGTCACTTTAAATATGATCTTTTTATTCTACTTCTCCTTGCACTGCTCACTTACTATGGTGGTTTATTTATAAGTATGGTTTTTGACATATAATAATAAGACATAGGTTTAAGTGCGGTTAGTGGCATTTTAGATCTATGAAACATTGTGCAGTGTCTGTTTAAATGTGCATGTAATATTTTTCTGTTTCTAATTCATATTGGCACATTATAAGAGGCTTAAGTTTACTAAATCTGTTAAGAATATATACAGTAAGTATTTCCCCTTTTTTTGCGGTGTTATGACTACTACACTTGGAGTGTACTGTACATCGAGTTGGCTATATACACAGCACACCCACACATACAGTGGGTACGGAAAGTATTCAGAACCCTTTAAAATTTTCAATCTGTTTCCTTGTAGCCATTTGGTAAATGCAAAAAAGTTCATTTTTTTCTCATTGGTGTACACTCTGCACCAAATCTTGACTGGAAAAAAGAAAGAAATGTAGAAATTTATGCAAATTTATTAAAAAAGAAAAACTGAAATATCACATGGCCGTAAGTATTCAGACTCTTTGCTCAGTATTGAGTAGAAGCACCCTTTTGAGCTAGTACAGCAATGAATCTTCTTTGGAATGATGCAACAAGTTTTTCACACCTGGATTTGGGGATCCTCTGCCATTCTTCCTTTCAGATCCTCTCCAGTTCCATCAGGTTGGATGGTGAAAGTTGGTGGACAGCCATTTTCAGGTAACTCCAGAGATACTCAATTGGGTTTAGGTCAGGGCTCTGGCTGGACCAGTCAAGAATGGTCAGAGTTGTTCTGAAGCCACTCCTTTGTTATTTTAGCTTTGTGCTTATGATCATTGTCTTCTTGGAAGGTAACCCTTCGACCAAGTCTGAGGTCCAGAGCACTCTGGAAGAGGTTTTTATCCAGGATATCTCTGTACTTGGCTGTATTCATGTTTCAACAAGTCATCCTGTCCCTGCAGCTGAAAAACACCCCCATAGCATGATGCTGCAACCACCATGTTTCACTGTGGGGATTGTATTGGGCAGATGATCAGCAGTGCCTGGTTTTCTCCACACATACCGCTTACAATTATCACCAAAAAGCTCTATCTTTGTCTCCTCAGACCAGAGAATCTTATTTCTCATAGTCTGTGAGTCCTTCATGTGTTTTTTTTAGCAAACTATATGTGGGCTTTCATATGTCTTGCACTGAGGAGAGGCAGGCATAAGGGCCCAACTGATGGAGGGCTGCAGTAATAGTTGACTTTGTGGAACTTTCTCCCATCTCCCTACTGCATCACTGGAGCTCAGCCACAGTGATCTTGGGGTTCTTTACCCCTCTCACAAAGGCTCTTCTCCCATGATTGCTCAGTTTGGCAGGATGGCCAGGTCTAGGAAGACTTCTGGTGGCCCCAAACCTCTTCCCTTTAAGGATTATGGAGGCCACTGTGCTCTTAGGAACCTTGAGTACTGCAAAAATTGTTTTGTAACCTGGGCCAGATCTGTGCCTTGCCACAATTTTGTCTGAGCTCCTTGGCCCGTTGCTTTGACCTCATGATTCTCATTTGGTCTGACATGCACTGTGAGGTCTTATATAGACAGGTGTGTGCCTTTACAAATCAAGTCCTATCAGTTTAATTAAACACAGCTGGACTTCAATGAAGGAGTAGAACCATTTCAAGAAGGATCACAAGGAAATGGACAGTATGTGACTTAAATATGAGTACCTGAGCAAAGGGTCTGAATACTTATGATCATGTGATATTTCATTTTTTCATTTTTAATACATTTGCAAAAATTCCTACATTTCTGTTTTTTTCAGTCAAGATGAGGTGCAGAGTGTACATTAATGAGGAAAAATTAACTTTTTTGAATTTACCAAATGGCTGCAATGAAACAAAGAGTGAAAAACTTAAAGGGGTCGGAATACTTTTGGAACCTACTGTATGTAAAAGTCTATGTATGAGGACTATAATGCTGATACATTTTGTGAACAAGTTTTGTGAGGTTTATATACCAAAGAAATGTGCCCCAGACTGTGCAATAGTCTAGGGTTGAGCATCATAATACTGATAAAATTTTGAACAACTATATGACGCTTATATAGCAACAAAATTTACCCAACAATATGTAGTACTTTATAGATGAGCAATATATTTTTCTATGCTGTTTGCAACTTTTATATACATCCGTAATGCAATAATAGCTATGTTAAACTGTATGAATGAGTCATTCAATCCATAAAAAATGTTATTGAAAATATTTTGAAAGTGTAGTTAATGTACGTACAGTATACACTCATAAAGGGTTTTCAAAACAAGACAGAACTTATGAGGAAAGTCATCCACAGACCCCTGAAAGGCAATAACTGGTGGAACTCGATAAAATATTGAATATTACAAACACTTCATGTGCTGCTGTCATCTGGTCCTGTGGAAAAGTGTGGGCTAATCCAAGCTTTGTTAATTTTTATGAGAGTAAGCCAGTCTGCCTTCTCTGTTAACAGACGAAAGTGCTTGTCTTTGCCAACGGACTGCAGAGGCCTAAACCCTGTCTACAGACTGGATTCTGTCATTGTTTCAGCTCCTGCGACTATCTCTCCCTCCCTAGGCTAAGGCCTGTTTCACACATCAGTTTTTTCAAATCAGTCAAAATCCGCCAAAAAGTGAAAATGGCGGATCCGCTAAAAATGTGTAAAAACGGATGCCAGCTGATGGTACGGATCTGTTTTTTGACGGATCCGCCATATGGATTTTTGTACGGATCCGTCAAAAAGCGGATCCGTTTCATCCGCTTGCATCCGTTTTTTCCATCAGTTGGATTCGTTTTCTGGCGCATCCGTTTTTCCACACCTCCAAAATGGGATGCTCCCAAATATGATTGGCTCTTGGAGAATGCTCCCAAATGTGATTGGATACTGGAAACTAGGGAAAACTATATCTAGGGTGTTGTAATACAAAATCTTTGAAAGGTTTTAGAGCTAGTGGCAGCGATGGAAGGAGTTATTGCGAGTATTGACAGCTTCTGTGTGGACTTTGATCTTCACTGCAATCGGTTGGTAATTATTGCTCTCCAGAGGAAGAAAAGAAGACTGCGAATCCTGCGTCTGAGAAGACGACGGCAGTGAATTCATCTGATAAATGCACAGAGATTTACCTTTGGTGTGTTTTCTACACTATACCTGGAATTGAGGGATAACCCGGACAAGTCCTTTAACTACAGTATGTGTGCAGGAGGCAGGACTTGTTCGAGATATTGGTGGAGCGTGTTGGAGCACAAATCCGGAGAAGGGACACCTACATGCAGTTTTCTATTTCACCGGCGGAGCGTTTGATGGTGACCCTTCGGTAAGTTATCTATTTTTTAAAAGGTTTCAGATTCTGCAGGCTTTTATTGTTATGTTATGGCTTGTAGTTTGTATTAATTTTACTTTTTCCCCTTTTTTTACAAGTTTCCTGGCAACTGGAGAATCATTCACCTCCCTCCATTACCAGTTCCACCTTGGTATTTCAACTATATCTGGAATTGTACAACAGACCTGCCAGGCATTGTGGGATTGTCTACAGGAGGAAAACATCCCACAGCCAACACAGGAGAGGTGGCTGGAGATTGCCGACAACTTTCAACAAATCTGCCAGTTTCCAAATTGCGTTGGTGCTGTAGATGGGAAGCATATCAGGATTGTGAAACCCATTGGATCTGGATCAGAATTTTACAACTACAAGAAATTCTTCTCCATTGTACTTATGGCCATTGCAGATGCCAACTGCAAATTTATTGCCGTGGACATTGGTGCGTATGGGCGTTCAAACGATTCTCAGGTCTTCAAGATGTCCGCAATGGGCCATCGTTTGTATGGAGACAATTTTGACTTCCCACCTCCAAGACCACTCCCTGGAACAGCTGGCCCACCAATGCCATTTGTGTGCATTGGCGACGACGCATTTCAGTTGTCCGTACACCTTCTCAAGCCACATGGTAGTCGTGGATTGACACACCGCAAAAAAATTTTTAACTATCAATTGACAAGAGCGCGAAGAGTGGTGGAGTGTGCTTTTGGGATCTTAACTGCCAAATGGAGAGTGCTGTTAACGGTCATAAAAATGGAAACAGAGACTGTGGATGAGGTGGTGAAGGCGTGTGTCATCCTGCACAACTTTGTACTTTCAAAGGAACCTGTTTCCATGGAAGAAAATCTTTCTGAAACCACCTTGTGGGATTATCAGCAGCTAACTGTTCGGAGTACTGGGTCAGTGGCAAGAATGAGGGACACATTTGCAGATTATTTTCTGACAATTGTGGGTAATAAGTGTGTGTTTTTTTACCTTGTACACCACCGGTGTACTTTGAAATGTTACCAAGTGTGGTGTTTTTTTTACTTTGTACACCAGCGGTGAACTTTTGAAATGCTACCAAGTGTTTGTACACCACCGGTGTACTTTTGAAATGTTACCAAGTGTTGTGGTTTTTTTTTACCTTGTACACCACCGGTGTACTTTGAACCTTTACCAAGAAATAAAGAACAAAAAAAAACTACACAATAAAGTTCTTTTAAAAAAAACCTTTTTATTTGTGAAATTTTTCAGTTATATATTTGAAAAAAAAAATTTATTTCTTTGTTAGAAATTTTTTTTATTTTTTCTTAGAACAAACAACATTTTTTATTACATCACAAATGCTGATTTCTTTTGGGTGGAGATACTATCAGAGGGGTTAACAGGGTTGACCACATCGAGGGGGGGTGGAGGACTGGGAAGGGAGTTGGGGAGGATCAGAAGTGGAAGGGGGGTTGAAAACATGAGGTTGGGACGGGAGTGGATGGACAGACGAGGTTTGTGGGAACATTGAAGGTGTGTGGGGGTGGGTATGGTGAGGGCATTAATGCAATGGGGAAGGAAGGAACTGGGAAGAATGGAATGGGGAACTAGAGAAAGGAGAGGGAGTGGTAGGAGTATGGATGGTTGTATGATGGATGGACGGTGGAAGGATGGACGGTGGAAGGATGGACGGTGGAAGGATGGACGGTGGAAGGATGGACAGAGGGAGGATGGACAGAGGGAGGATGGACAGAGGGAGGATGGACAGGGGGAGGATGGACTGCTTCAGAGAGTACCTCCACTAGAGCATTGTGACAGGCTTGCATCACACGCATCTGCCGGTGAGTACTTAAACCTTCCATTTGCCGGACAACTGATTGAAAAAAAATATGTCTCGGCGTCTGGTTTGACTCTGAATTCATCCGTTCCATGTATCTTCTGAGTTCCATGATACTTTAATTGATCATTGTCAACCCAGAAGATAACTGTTGTCCATAAGTGTGGAAACCCTGCTGGACAGATGAGTTCAGACTCAAACAGTCAGACAAGGTCATCCTTTCCTGACCTCTCAGACGCTGCCGGCCAGAACTAAAAGTTGGTCGAGATGTTGCGGCAGTGTCAGAGGGGTGGGGTAAAGGGTACTGTAAGTCGTCACCAGCAGCTTCATGTGATGAAGTCTGCCCTGCTGCTCCAGTGCTGGTGGAGGGGATAGAGGGACGAGACAAGAGGGAAGGTAGAGAGGGGTCGGATACCTCAATGTGGTCACGGGGGGCGGTCTCACAAGGGATCCCTCCAGAGGGAGGCAACTCAGATGCAGGCTCCCGAGTGCTGCAGACGGTGCTAAAAAAAGAGAAAAAAAAAATATTAATATATTGATATTAAATGTAACTTTGCTGAAAAAAAAATTGGTTAAACATTTGTACTACAGAAATGGTGTGTGGAATATTTACCTTCTGCTCACCATCGTCGACCGGAGGAACGCCAGGACTCTGTAATTTTTATACTGGGTGCTCCTGCATCCTCCCGATCCACTCGGGGCCTGCATCTCCTTGTTGAAGTCCCTCTTGAAGCGATCCCTGAGCGACCGCCACCATGTGATAACCCTGTCACCTGTGAAGGAATAAAACAAAGTGGTTAGTATTCAACACTTCACATGCTGGAATATAAGTTACTGAAATTGGAATACTTTCACACAAAATCCCTGGCCCTCGCATCGAGCTCCTCCCAGTTCTCTACATCCTCCGAACACACCTCATCCCAGAGCCGTCGGGTGGTTGGTTGGTCGGTGTGGTATCGGTTTGCCATATTCCACAGCGGCTCCCGTGGTTGCACTGCCTGGATGAGGTCATCCACATTGATGATACCCTTCTCCAATGCTCTCTGGGGAGCACGCTGTGAAACCTGTGAAGAAAAAAATAAAAACAAAAAAAAATTATTACATTCAATTCAAACACATGAGGTTCATTAATCAATCACCCAAATAAAGGGTTACTTACCATTCGCCGACCACCAGAGGCAGCACCTCGACGACGCTGGGATGTCCTGGGAGTCACTCTAGTGCGGGCACCAGATTGTGAAGACTAAAAAAAAAAAAAAAAATTGGGTTGGATGGATGCGTAGTTATTGTGTGTGCTGTGATTAATGTTTGCGTTGGGTGTATTATTTATGTATGTATGTGAGTTTTTGTATGTGCTAAACTTACACTCTGCGTGCCCCCTCCTTGTATTTCTCCACCCTGCATGTCTCCTCCTGGAAGCTCCTCAGCTTCAGCTTCCTGTGAAAACATAATACTTGCATATAGGTTAAAAAAAAATAAAAAGTTAAAATACGCGTAAAAAAAATTAAGATTTAAAAAAAAACATTATTTACCTCCGTTTGCTGATGTGAGGGGGAGCTTTCAGAAGAAGACATTCCTCTGGCCTGGCTTGCGGGTCTCCTCTGCTGCGGCCTGGCGGGTCCTTCCTAAAAGGATCTGCAAGTATAAAGACACTTGTTAAGCTACTATACAAAGGATATTAAAAGCTTTCAGGCCTTTATACTTACTGAGAACAAGGTTGTATGAGGATTCAGCTGCGGCCTGGCGGTTCTGCTGCGGCCTGGCGGTTCTGCTGCAGTCTGGCTGGTCCTTCCTGAACGGATCTGCAAGTATAAAGACACTTGTTAAGCTCCTATACAAAGGATATTAAAAGCTTTCAGGTCTTTATACTTACTGAGAACAAGGTTGTATGACAGTTCTGCTGCGGCCTGGCGGGTTTTTCCTCAAAGGATCTGCAAGGAAATACAATTTTAATAACATAAAAAAACCTTCATTGCTATTAATGTGTTTAAATTCCCTGAAAATCTCTCACTCAGTGTAACCACACTATGATTGCAGGTGTGTAATTCCTGAGTATACCCACTTTGTGTTTGCATGTGTGTTAATTCCCTGGAAAACTCTCACTGAGAGTGTAACCACACTGATTGCAGGTGTGTAATTCCTGAGTATACCCACACTTAGTGTTTGCATGTGTGTGAATTCCATGAAAATCTTTCACCGAGAGTATACCCAAGTGTTTGCATGTGTGTAATTCCATGAAACTCTCACCGAGAGTATACCCAAGTGTTTATCTGGTCTTAAAATGATACTACAGTGAGTTTTTAAAAACAGTTTTTATTAATTTTTTTTTTTTTTTTACACAAGTAGGAGCTACTCTGCTCTTTATTTTAAATACCACAATAAATGAAAATTAAAAAAACAGTGATATACAAGAGAAACACCACATACAATACACAACACAATCACAGCACAATTGCAAATATTATAATAACATTCAGTACACATGCAACAGAAAAACAATTAAAGTATGAAAAAAAAGCATAATAAAAATACACACACACACACAGACATGCAACACTGGGAGGCCACGAACATACATGCAGGAAGGCAGACCACACACACACACTCAGAAACACAGACAAGCCACACAAACACAGGCAGACAAGCCACAAACACACAGACATGCCCCACACAAATAGTTTAGCACAATTGCAAATATTGAAATAAAAATTACAGTACTATGACAATAAAATTCAGTACACATGCAACAGAAAAACAATTAAAGTATGAAAAAAAGCATAATAAAAATACACACACATAGACATGCAACACTGGTAGGCTATGAACATACATGCAGGAAGGCAGACCACACACACACAGACAGGCCACACACACAGGCAGACAAGCCACAGACACACACAGACATGCCCTACACAAATAGTTTTAATACTCACACAATTGCAGGCTTTGGTGGCTTGGTAGCAGGCCTCTCCGTCCTGGCTTGGTGCTGGGCAGCTGGGCAGGTGCTGGCAGCCCTCTTGCTCCAGGGGTCTTGCAGCTGGGGTATGGCAGGCTGGCAGGCTCTCTCTCTTCTCAGCTGGGGGTCTTTCTGCTGGCCAGGTGCTGGCTGGCTGGCTGGATGGCTCTGGCTCTCTCTTCAGTCTGGCTGGTGTCGGATGTCTGGGCCCCATGATTAATTAGCCCACCTTTATATAGTTTTGGGACTGTCTGGAAAAGTATATTTTTTTCTGAGCATGCTCAGTGCGATTTAGTGGATTCCACCGGCGGATTCCGCAAAATAGCGGATCCCAGCGGATCCGCCGCCCATAGGCGCCCATTCTACCTCATGGCGGACAACAGCGGATCCGCCATTGTCCGCCATTTTGACGGCGCCAAAAAACTTTGCAAGCTCCGTCCACCTCAGACAGAATCCGCCAGGAATCTTGCGGATCCGCTGAATAGCGGATGTAACGGACGACCATCCGCCAAAATCCGCCACTAATGTATCTCAATGGGAAAAAATGGCGGATCCGCTACAAGAAAAGCTGATCCGCCATTTTCAAATTTTGGCGGATTTTGACTGATGGTGAAAAACTGATGTGTGAAACAGGCCTAACAAACCCAATGTAAGTCTATTAGAAAACCGAGAATTTTTGCTGAAATCCCCGGGGATCCTTTTAGGGTCTAAAAACATCTGAAATCAATGGGAAAAGTGCTCAAATGCCATGGGAACATCATGGGTAATACTCCTGGAAGCATTTCAGACTCCTAGTTAACAGCTGTGACCAATGTTGCCTGAGTCTTACGCCACTTTTGCAAGCGCACACAAAAACGTACAAAAATGAAACCAAAATCGATTTTTCTGGGAAATATGTTAAGGAACATCCTTTCCAGGGTAATGATTTGCATGTAAGGCAAATTAAAGAACCCCCAAGAAAATGTACCTCCACCACTTGGGCTATGTTCACACTTAGCGTTTATGTGTTTTTCCACTGTAGCATTGCTTTCAACCAATACAAATGCATTCATTGGTAAATGTCATTTTAACATTTAAAAACCTTAACTGACCATGTGGAGTGTGACACATCATCAGAAACATACTGTTTCATATATGATGGAGGGACTCTGAAAGCCACAAAGTCTATTTTTTAGATTCAGCAGTCAGCCATCACTTTTCTTCGAGAGCAATAAGCCGGCTATGCATTGGTGTTCCCATTATTAAACAGTTGGTCTCCTATACTGTTATTGCCTATGCAGTGAGTGGCTAGGCTGCCAAAAATTAGGACACATCCCAATACCTCTTTGCTGAGACGTACAGGAGGGCCTCATGAAAAAATGTTCCCATTATAAGAAAATGGGTTTCCCATAGTGTTTGCCTATGCATTTCATGGAAGGCCTGCCTTGCCCCAGACTTACAAGCACCCTAAAAACCCTTTGAACCAGCGTACTGGATGGCCACATGAAGCCAATGTTTCCATTATTATGATTTTTGGACTCCTAGAAAGGTTGCCCATGAAATGAATGCAAGGCCTGCCCTGCTCCAAAGTTACACGCACCCAAATAACACTTGGACCAGACGTCCTGGATGGCCACATGAAACCAAAGTTACTATTGTATTTCATTTGACTCTGCCATACTGTCAGCCTATGCATTGAATGCATTGCCACATAAAACCAAAGTTCCCATTATTATGATTTTTGGACTCCCAAAAAGTTTGGCCATGAATTGAATGAAAGGCCTGCCCCAAATTTGCACGCACCCCAATCTCCTTTGGAATAAATGTGGATGATGGCCTACGAAAAACATTTTCCCAGTTTAAAGGAGCGGGTATCCTATACTTGTAATGTCCATACACTAAGCGTATGGGCTGACAAACATTTCCCCCTGGGGGGTACACCTCAACATACTGTGTAAACATTTTTGGAACGGGGATCATAAACACCCTTGAAAAAAAATACTTGGCTGTTGCATCACAGAACACATTAACCCTGGTGATCTAGTGGTGGTGTTGGAAGAGACGAGGATGGCCTACGAAAAATTTTGTCCCAGTTTAAAGGAGCGGGTCTCCTATCCTATACTTGTAATGCCCATACACTAAGTGTATGGGCTGCCAAACATTTCCCTCTGGGGGGTACATATTAACATACAGTGTTAACATTTTTTTAAAGGGAATCAAAGCAACCCTTTTACACAATAACTTGGCTGTTGCATCATGGACCACATTCACCATGGTGATATAGTGGTGGTGGATGATCAGGATGAGAAGGAGGAGGATAACATCAAATAGACAAAATCAGGAAGCGTATACCCATGTGTGGGTGTGAAGAGGTGCAGTGGCTCCCAAAAAAAGACACTGGATTTGAGGTTATGTTTCGCTGGTGGTGTAGAAAAGTCTGGCCCAATCCATCCCTTGTTCATTTTTATAAGAGTCAGTCTATCAGCATTTTCAGTTGAAATGCGGATGCACCTATCAGTTATAATTCCACCAGCAGCACTAAAAACCCTCTCTGACAAAATGCTAGCGGCAGGGCAGGCCAGGACCTCCAATGCGTAGAGAGCCAGTTCATGCCACATGTTCAGCTTGGATACCCAATGATTAAAAAACACAGATGAATCACGGAGGACATTGGTATGGTCAGCAAGGTACTCCCTCAGCATCTTCCCAAACTTTGTACTCCTTGTGGGAGTACCACGCACCTCTGGGCCAGGGCGATGGGAGGGTCTGAGAAAACTCTCCCAGAACTTTACCAGTGTTCCCCTGCCTCTGCTGGATTGGAATTGTGTCTCTCTCACCTCTACTCCTTGGTTGTCCAATGAACTGTGACCTCTGCCACCAGCGTTTTCAGATTCAGCAAGAATGGCCCTCTGCTACTGCAAAATTTTAGTACACCTATCTGCCTCTGGAAGAAGAAAGTTCTCCTTGTAGCGTGGGTCTAGAACTGTCACTAACCAGTAATGACTGTCACCCAATATTTTGATAATGCGAAGGTCACGGGAAAGGCAGGCAACGTAAAGTCTGCCATGCGTGCCAGACTGCTAACAGGCAAGACTTCTGGGTCCTCACTAACAGGATGACTGACCATGCTGTCCTCCTCCTCCCTGCCCTCAGGCCATCTGTGCTGTAAAGACGGTATGACAGTTGTGCTTGTAGTACCGTCTATAGCGCTTGAAAGTTGCTCCTGTTCTTCCTCCTCCTCTTTCTCATTGCCATCCAATTCACATTGGGATGACATGAGGCTGGGCTGTGTGTAATCACCCTGTATGGTTCCTTGCTCCATCTCATCGTGCTCCGCCTGCAATGCAATTTATTTCATTGTGAGCAGAGAGCTTTTCAGAATGCAGAGAAGCAGGATGGTGATGCTAATTATGGCGTCATCACCGCTCACGATCTTGGTGGAGTACTCAAAGTTTTGTAGGATGGTACATATGTCTGACATACATGTCCACTCCTGAGGTCTTATGTGTGGAGTCTGAACTGAATACTGATGGCCATGTTGATGCTGGTAGTCAACAATTGCTCTCTTCTGCTCACAAATCCTATCCAACATATGCAGTTTAGAGTTCCAACACGTGGGGACATCACACACCAGTTGGTGAGCCGGAAGTTGCAAATGCTGCAGGAGCAAGGCAAGGGTGGCTAAAGCTGTAGCTGACTTTCCAAAATGGGCACACAGGCGGCATACTTTGACAAGCATATCCGGCAGCTCCGGGTAGGTTTTGAGAAACAGCTGAACCACGAGGCTAAGCACATGAGCCAGACATGTTACATGTGTGTCCAGTTTTGGGCACCACATTTTAAAAAAGACATCAACAAACTGGAGCAAGTTCAGAAAAGAGCGACCAGAATGGTGACCGGTCTGCAAACCCTGTCTTATGAGGAAAGGTTGCAGGATTTGGGAATGTTTAGTTTGCAAAAGAGAAGACTGAGAGGAGACTTAATAGCTGTCTACAAATATCTAAAGGGCTGTCACATTGTAGAAGGATCAACTTTATTCTCATTTGCACAAGGAAAGACTAGAAGCAATGGGATGAAACTGAATGGGAGGAGACACAGATTAGATATTAGAAAAAACTTTTTGACAGTTAGAGTGATCAATGAGTGGAACAGGCTGCCACGAGAAGTGGTGAGTTCTCCTTCAATGGAAGTCTTCAAACAGAGGCTGGACAGACATCTGACTGGGATGATTTAGCGAATCCTGCTTTGAGCAGGGGGTTGGACCAGATGGCCCAGGAGGTCCCTTCCAACTCTACGATTCTATGATTCTATGTGTGAGCTCGCCTCGCCTCAAAGCCACCACCAGGTTCTGGCAATTGTCAGGCACAACCATGCCTGGCTGTAGGTTCAAGGGTGTCAGCCACATATTTGCCTGCTCTTTCAGAGCTGTCCACAACTCTTCAGCATTGTGCGGTTTCTCACCTAAGCATATTAGCTTCAGCACAGCCTGTTGCAACTTGGCTGAGGCAGTGCTGCAGTGCTTCCAGCTTGTGACTGATGTGCTCATTTAGGAGATGGAGGCTGAAAAGGAGTGGGAAGAGGAGGTGCAGGAGCGCTACACTGTGGGGGCAACCCTGAGTGATGTAGGGCCCGCAATTCTCAGCGTCGGGAGGACGTGTTCCATCCCAAGATCCGACTGGGTCCCAGCTTTCACTATGTTAACCCAGTGTGCCGTTAGCAAGATATACCGTCCCTGCCCACAAGCACTTGTCAACATGTCCGTGTTTAGGTGGACTTTCCCAGTAATAGCATTGTTGAGAGCAGGAATAATGTTGTAGGACACGTGCTTGTGTAATGCCAGGACAGAACCCCGGGAGAAATAGTGGAGGCTGTGGACCGAGTATCTTGGGATGGCCATCACCATCAGGTTGCAGAAAGCTTCCATCTCTACGAGCCTAAAAGGCAACATTTCGAGCACAAGCAGATGAGGAATGTGTGAATTTAGTACTGTGGCCTGTGGGGCCTTGGCTGCAAATTTCCTCTTGCATTCCAATGACTGGGGTATGAACAACTGAAGGCTGCTCTGAGACAAGGACGTGGACATGCATGATGATGGTGGTAGTTGAGTGTGTGCAATGACAGGTGCAGGGCAGGAGGCATCTTCACAGACACGATGGACAGGGGGATTGGCTTCCATGCACAACAGCAGAAGAAGCAGTGGTGTCACCTGCAGACAGAGTTACTGAACCCTGGGGTTCCGTCCAAAATTTGAGTGCTTTGCTGCCATGTGCCTGATCATGCTGGTGGTGGTCAGGCTGGTAGTTTTGCTACTTCTGCTGATGCGGTCATGGCAGGTGGTGCAAATGGCCTGTTTGGGGTTATCGGCAGAGTCTTTTAAAAGCAACCAGACTCAGGAAGACCTAATAGTTGTACCGACAACTTCCGATGTGTTGGTGTTACGGGGAACAGCTGCCCGTCTTCTGTCTGCGGCCACCACACTGCTTTTTCCTGCTTATTGGGGTGCTACGTATCCCTCCCCCTTGGTGCTGCTGTCCTTGCTCTGTATGTCCTCAAGCCAGGTTGAGTCAATTACTATATCATCTACCACCTCACCTTCCACTTCCACACCCTGGTCCTCCTCCTGACTTTCTGGAAATTGTTTCATCATGGTCCATCTCTTGTGACACCATCGCCTTCATGTGAACGTGACTGCTCAAATAGTTGGGCATCGTTACATGCAATCTCATCATGCTCCGCTTCAAGTGGACCGGGCGAGAGGCCCGAATCTATAAATGGAAAAGTGAATATCTCTTTGGAGTGTCCATGTGTGGGACCAGTTGCCTCCGGGCACTCGGCATGGTGGGAGGATGGAGGATCAGGGTGAGGAATATGCGGTCCAGACTCACGGCTACTCAGACTTGACCATGTGGAAGGCAGGATGCTGGTAGTGGTGGGAAAGTGACTGGAAGCATTTTCTGTTATCCAACCAACAACCTTTTGACACTGCTCTGGGTTCAATAGTGATGTTCGGTAGTCCCCGAGTATATTGGACAGAAAGGTCGGGCGAGAACATGTGGGTGTTTGTTGTGGCCCAATTTCAGCTTGCCCACGGCCTCGGCCTCTGCATACACCATCACATCCACTTCCCCGTCCCTTGCCAACTTTAAATTGACTACAATATTTTCCACGTTCACTACAAATGGCTGAAATGAAAGCGAACTTATATGTGATCCGTGTGCAGGAAAACTACAGTTTAAAATATTTGGACTGTAGGTAAAAATTGTTTTGTATTTAGTAAAGTGGTGTCAATAAGTAGGGTAAAACACAGCAAAAACGTGAAAACCTCAGAAAGAGGAAAAAATCCTCCAAAAAAATCCAGAGAAAACCAGACAGGCCTAAATACATCTGCACTAACCAGGGTGCAGCGGACCCAAGTAAAATGGCAACTGCACAGGTGCAATAATACAAAATGAAATAGGCTGGCTATTATATTGATATGTTTTTGTGCACTGTATATTTTTTCAGGGTGCAGTTGGGCCCAAATAGTTCTGTTTACTGTGGCCTCTATTCACACGGGATGTATTTTTAGTTAGCACTGGGCAGCCCCCCTATATGGTGTTGCTAAGAGGCTGTGAACCAGAAGCTCTGCATACCCTGTGTGAACACTGCCACATGCTGATTATTTTTTTTTTTGCACTGATGTACCACATGGCCAATCCCTGATTGTAGGCTGGCTATTTCATTTGGTATTATTGGACCTGTGCAGTTGCCATTTTACTTGGGTCCGCTGCACCCTGGTTAGTGCAGATGTATTTAGGCCTGTCTGTCTGGTTTTATCTAAAACACAGCAAAAACAGCTGAATGGAGGCCTGAAATGCAACAATTTGTAGCCCACAGATAAATGAGGTGTCTTAAGGAGATACCACACTGTTCAGTTTGTGGCCTGTATTTTTTGTTTTTTAAGGCAAAATTGTTTCAAGAACTATGGTAACAAACAGCCAAAGCAATTGAATGGAGGCCTCAAATGCCACAATTTGTAGCCCACAGATAGAAGAGGAGTCAGACGGAGATATCACACTGTTCAATATGTGGCCTGTATTTATATTATTTTACAGAAAAATTGTTTTAAAAACTAGGGAAACAGAGAGCCAAAACAGTTGAATGGAGGTCTCAAATGCCACAATTTGTAGCCCACAGATAGAAGGAGTCTGACGGAGATACCACACTGTTCAATATGTGGCCTGTATTTTTTGTTTTTCCCGCAAAATAGGGTATATAACTAGGGTCACAGACAGCAAAATCAGTTGAATGGAGGTTTCAAATGCCACAATTTGTAGCCCACAGATAGATGAGGAGTCTTATGGAGCTTCCACACTGTTCAATATGTGGCCTGTATTTTTTGAATTTACAGCAAAATAGGGTATATAACTGTTGCTGTACAGCAGAAATCCCGAGCCTTGCCTTCGGCGGTTTCCCATTCCTCTCCGGCTGCAGAGGAGGCTGCTCAGCAGACTCGTCGATCCCGGCGCTGTGCTCAGACTAGCACTGTGGGTTTGGTTGCTGCTGCCACCTCTGGTCCAGCTATAGCAACGCATGCTGGTCAGCAGTGAGCTACTCCACGGACAAAGTCCTCCTTTTGGTCCACTGAGCATGCCGTGGGACGATCTCTCATTGGAGATTGGAGGTCACATGCTCAGGTCTTGCTCCTGCTCTGATTGGACCATCAGGAAGGACCCGGAAGGTTGTGGCTATAAAAGACATGCATGGCCGCCCCACCATGTGCTATGATAGAGATTAATTCTCATGGTTATAGTGGTGTTTGTTATGACGGATGTATGAGACTGGTGAATGACTCATTATGACTCCCCTCCCTCAGTTGTGTACAAGTTAGGGTCGCAGTGTTAGAGTCAGCACTTAGCGCCGCAGTGCAGTCAGCTCTCTTATCCATTAGTGCCAGTCAGCACAGGCATCACTACCGCATGTGTCGCAGCATCCGTCTGTACGGCGCACAGATTGTGTGCTTTCCAGCACTAAGCTCAGACTGGTTAATGGCGACCGCAAGTGCAGATGCAGTGCATGCTCAGACCGGTAAATTAATGTTTGCTGTGCCCTGTGAAGGTTAACAGAGCACAGCGTTCCAGGGGGAACTTTCCCTGGCTCCGCAGTAGCGGTTCCGGGCGCTAGCGGGTCTAGAGGGGCACTGCTCTCGTATCTTGGCAGCAGTGTCCTGTGGACCACATGCTAGCGCTCCTCTAGCCGTAGCCTGTGAAGTTTAACAGGCTCTGGCATCGGTTCTGCGGACTCTGTGCAGTAACAGAGCCCGCTTCCTATCACTCCGGGTCAGTGGTTACCCGCCGGTGTCCAGCGAGCACCTTGCTACACGCTGTCCGTTGTTGCATAGCAGCAGCATACCATCTCTCCATTGTGGACCCTGGGTCGCATTCAAACTTACCTATATTTTATATTCAGTGCGATCCGGAACCCTAACAAGACACCTGCATATGGTCTCAAATTGAGTCTGAGGATCTCTTCCCGACACCTAATGGCAGTCAAGGTACCTCTGGCTAGCACGTGGAGGGCTGTGCAGACTTCCAAAGAAATGCCTCCCCACACTATTACTAACCCACTGCCAAACCAGTCATGCTGGAGGATGTTGCAGGCAGCAGAACTTTCTCCATGGTGTCTCCAGACTCTGTCACATCTGTCCCTTATGCTCAGTTTGAACCTGCCAATCTCGATGTTCTCTGGCGAATCCCAATCACCTTGCACAATGTTGTGCTGTAAATACAAAACCCATTTGTGGACATCAGGCCCTTGTTGTAGCTGCTTTTTGTTCTGACTAAGCGTCAGCTATGCCAGATCACCAGTGAGTCTGGATTAGGACGTTTTCGCCCTTCTGTTCACCAGCGCCCTTCTGTGTCTCTTCTATATCACCCTCTTAATACCCTTGTGTAGTCTGTTTCTGACCACCAATATGTCTTTTAACTGACCTGAGATATAAGAGAATAGCATCCCCATTCAGGTGACAATCCAGCAGCTATTGGCTGTACACTATAGCTGACAAGTTGTTGCATTAGCCATGAACAGTGTTGGCACCGGCCATATCTGTTTAACCCATTAGATGCTGCTGTCAATAGTGACTACATCATATAAATGATTAACAGTGTGTGAGGGGTTCCTCTTTAATCCCATGGGTACCCCGAGATCATGATTGTGTGGTCCTGGTGTTTGAAATGGCAATTCATGACCAAGTAGTGGCCTTAGAGTCTACCAGCTATAGTAACCTGTTCCGAAATTAGCAACATTTAGGTGGTAAAAATAACATTTTTCATTCCTGCTATCACTTTACTCACTTTGCATTTGTTACTGAAAATTTCATCAAGGGTAAACAAAGTACAGTACCTGACAGCAGTTTTCAATATGTCAGGGGGTGCCGTTTTTAAAATGGTATCACTTTTGGGGGTTTCCCAATATATAGGACCCCAAAGTCACTTTAAACATAGGTTCCTAAAATAAATAATTTTGTAAATTTCCTAGAAAAAAATTAAAAAATGCTGCTATATTTTTAAACCTCCTAAAATGCATACAAAATGAAAGAACATTTTACAAATGGACTGGTTTAAAGCAGACACAAGGGAAAAGTTATGTGTGGTATGACTGCCTGAATTAAAGGGACAATCATTCAAAGTTTGAAAGTTGCTAAGTTTTTAACATTTTTCTCAAATTTCTGATATTTTTGGCAAATAAACACAAAATGCTGCTACTACTGTTCCTCAAATCAACATACCCTAAAACTCATATATTTTATTATTAAAAGACCCAACAATGGTCACACCACAAAGTGAACACAAAAACAAAACAAAGTGCCAAAAAATTATAACATAGATAGGGGATTTCCTAGGAGTCCCTGATAAAGTCTACTGCTCACACCTTCCTTGCCGCGGAGGTTGGCACCCTAGGGGGGAACGTTGCGGCGCCCTCGCTCACCGATGGTTATCCCTAGGGACCCTGCAGCCACTAGGGGATCCCTTCCCCGATACTAAAGGGACCCCTATCATTAGACAGACAAACCTATAATAAGGAGCACCCTAAACCCCACAATAATTTAAAAACATTTAGAAACGCATTGGCAGTAACATGGCATATAAGGTGACAGTTCAATGAGGGAGTGATAAGCCCTCCTTACAATTAGAGGATACAGCATAGATACACTCCACCACCTAGACTTCCAATTGTATTAAATGCATTATTCAGCTATTTTTCAGGGACTGAAGAGAAAATATAGAAGTTTACCCTCAAACAGATAATATATTTTGTCCCATCAAGTATCAGCAATATGAGCAGTCATCCACATGCATATATACTGCATATACAGAATCACAGTCACTGAGCCTATATCCACTGCATTATATGATAGGTCCCATCATGATTCAGACAGAAAGTATACAGATACCACTATTGGAATGCTCAGATATGGATCATTCAAATACTCATCGTATCACCCGCCATCTGCCGTGTAGCTTAGAACGCCTCAACGCGTTTCACCCCGTCTGGCCTCATCAGGAGGCCCGATCTCAACATAACTTGTGTCCTGATGTGGTATAGTGGCTGGACTGCCATGATATCCCTCCATTTAAACATACTGCCACAGCGTATGCCAGCCCCGGATGCTGTACAGGGACACACCCCTTGCCCTCTCTGCGCATGTCTAGATCCAAGCAGTGTGATTACCGTGTCAATAACACTCTAATGTCAGGGGCGCAGACTCCCGATGGAACGCACCACCATGACAGGACACGTCACTCAGAGGTGTATCTAGGCTTTCTGGCACCCGGGGCAAGAAGTCGGTTAGGCGCCCCCCCAGCACATAAGTGATTTCCAAACTTAGTCATGTACTGACGAGCTGCTCTCCCTAATGATCTCAATGTTCAATGAAAAACTGAAAGAAGCAGGAAGAGAAGCTCATCACAAGACCATAAGTATGCGATTTTCATAGTGAAGTGTCCGTGTGATGACTACTGGAACCTGCAGAGCTGAATCCTGACATTGCAGCTTCTGAATTCTCACAACTAACGCACTGCACACTTAGGATTCTCCCGTACCGGTGGCAAGATGGCAAGAGTACACGGTTATGTCGGCACAAGTATGTGATTTGTATACTTCTGGCCACATTCCGACTAGACGTGCCCGGCCTCGCTCTGTTAATTTTCATTGAGTGAGACCACACATGTCTAGTCAGCATGTGACCGCATGTATGTAAATTACCAGCACGAGAGAATCCTGACAGTGTGCAGTGAGCACTGTGAGAATTCAGAAGTCTGTTGTCACATAGAATGTCTGCAGACTCAGCACAAACCTGGAGAACCTCTGTAATGCTCCTGACATAAATAATAACATGAGAATTAGTCAGTATCACAAATAATATTTACATCCAGGTACCTTATAGATTACGTCGTCTCTGGAGTCGTTCTGCTTCTTTTTTCTTGTCCAGACCCCTTGATGAGTTTTCTCATCCACATCTCGTCCATGCAGACTTCCATCTTCTCCGATCTTCTGCAGCAAATCTCCACACAGTGCCCTTAAAGATAGAAGTGTCATTATAATGCTCCTAAATAAAAATATCTGCAATACAGCGTATACTGTCTCCTCACACTATTCCCCTCCCTCCTCATACTGTCTCCTCTAACATCCCACCTGTTCACCATACTGTCTCCTCATATATTTACCCCCTCACTCTCTTTACTGCCTGCTCACACATACCCCCTGACTCCCCATACTGTGTCTGCACACATCCCATCACCCTCACTCCCCATATTGTGTCCACATAGATTTTTTCCATCGCTACTCATACTGTGTCCACATACATTTACCCGTTTGGCTCCCCATACTGTCTGCACCCATCCCCCACTCACCATACTGTGCCTGCACCCATCCCCATACTGTTTCCTCATAAATGCCCTCATACATACACTCTTCATTTGTGTCCTCAAATCTCCCCACACACAAGTATCCCCCATCCCCACTCCAAATCCTCCCACACAATATCCCTACTCCAAATCCCCCCACACATTATGTTCCCCCCTCCCCACTCAAAATCCCCCCCACACATTATGTTCCCTTATCCCCACTTATCCCCATAATGTCCTCAGGTTTCCCCCCATAATATCCTCAGGTTTCCCCCCATAATATCCTCAGGTTTCCCCCCATAATATCCTCAGGTTTCCCCCCATAATATCCTCAGGTTCCCCCATAATGTCCTCAGGTTCCCCCATAATGTCCTCAGATTACCCTATAATGTCCTCAGGTTCCCCCATAATATCCTCAGGTTCCCCCATAAAGTCCCTAGGTTTCCCACCTAAATGTCCTCAGGTTTCCCCCATAATGTCCTCAGGTTTCCCCCATAATGTCCTCAGGTTTCCTCCATAATGTCCTCAGGTTTCCTCCATAATGTCCTCAGGTTTCCCCCATAATGTCCTCAGGTTTCCCCCATAATGTCCTCAGGTTTCTCCTTCCTCCCCCTCATATGTTCCTCATCTTTCTCCACCACACCACATGAATATGTCTGCACCATCCATGGCCTTGCTCCTCACACACTGTCTGGGCCCAATCTTCCCTTGCACTGACTCCATATAGCTGCTAGCGTCCGTCCCCGACCCCAACCATCCCTTCCGAGCCCCCAGAGCATCAGAGCATATCCTAATTTCCACCAATAATCTTCTTCGGTGTCTTCAGCTCCATTACCCGTCTGGAGCACTTACCACCAACCGCAACGCTGCCTGCCTGCCTCCCAGCCTGAGTCTTCGCCTCTGAAGAGTCGGCCGCCGGCGTGTGACGTCAGCAGCGTGATCATGTGACCTGACCACGCTGCTGGTGCTTCATTGATGCGGAAGTGCCGGCGGCGGTGAGGCGCCGCTGGTGCTTACAGAACAATAAGTGAGTCAGTGGCAGACTGAGTCCAGAGTCACATGTATGTACTGGCGTCTGAAGACCCTAGTACACCGACGCGCAGTACTTTCTCTGCGCCAGCTGTCAGTTTGACAGCCGGCTCAGTCAGAGAACGGGAGAATCATCTGAGTGTGGGGGCGGCAGAATGCCGCTGACGGGGAGTCTCGACTCTCCTCCTTGGACCGCCGTATCAGGCGGCCCGATGGCGCCCCCTGACGGCTGCGCCTGGGGCAAATGCCCCAGCTGCCCCCCCAGATACACCCCTGACATCGTCACTGGCCTAAGAAAGACTTTTGCGCAGACTCAGATGACAAATAAGTAGAGGACCCCATAGATAAACACGTCATTAAGGAGTTCTCATCGGTTCGCGCATTGTTTTAATCAATTGTGCCAATAACATTAAAGATAGTTGTGTATTTTAATATAAAATCATTAAATGTCATATAGTTCATCCTGGAAACCTTAGATTAACCACCTTGTCTCCATAGTAATTTTACATGCAATAGTAATTTTACATGCCAATATTCTTATAGATATTATTCTTATAGATAATTATTCTTATAGATAATATTCTTATAGATAATTCTATACTGTCTATACTATTCTATACTGTCTGATAATTCTATGTACTGTCACACACCTAACATTATGGCTGGTCCATACAATCAGGGCAACTGTTACCACCCACCTTTCGCGTCTACCTCTTTCCTCATAGACTGTAAGCTTGTGAGCAGGGCCCTCATTCATCTTGGTATCTGTTATGATCTATGTGATTATTGTTATGCTGTAATGTCTATTGTCTGTACAAATCCCCTCTGAAATGTAAAGTGCTGCGGAATATGTTGGCGCTATAAAAATAAAATTTATTGTTATTATTATTATTATTATTATTATTATTATTATTATTATTATTATTATTACTGTAATAAGAAATCGTATATTTATCTTATTGTCAGTCAAGATGGTCACATATTGCGGGATGTCCAGTCCCATGTGATATCGAGGGGAAATGATATAAAAAATTCTTCATGGTAAATCCATGAGGGTCCTAATATTAGACCCTAAAAAAATATTAGTCCCTGAAAAATAGCTGAGTAATGCCATTTAATACAATTGGAAGTCTAGGTGGTGGAGTGTATCTATACTGTATCCTCTGATTATAAGGAGGGCTTATCACTCCCTCATTGAACTGTCACCTTATATGCCATGTTACTGCCAATGTGTTCCTAAATGTTTTTAAATTATTGTGGGGTTTAGGGTCCTCCTTATTATAGGTTTGTCTCTATCTAATGATAGGGGTCCTGTTATGAGCTCATTTTCTGCTGCACCAGGTGAGAGTTCCCCTTCCGTTCTCCCTCTGGTGGTGACAGGAGATAGTGAGGTTGGTTTAAGTGGTAGTGATCTGCCACCTGGTGAGGAAGATAACGATTGGCTCTCTGGAGTATCAGACTGGATATAAGACAGCCGACGCCCTATCCTGGTGCTGGTGATTCAGTCTGCTTCTCAGGTCTTGGACTCAGCTCTGTTCCAGTCTTCTCAAGTTAAGTTTGTTTTTGCTAATGTTCACACTTGCTCTTGTTGGTCATTTCAGTTTTTTGTGTGGTCAGCCAGTCCGGCTGGGCTGTGCTGAATTTCCACTCTTATTTGCCAAATTGCCTTTTGTTTGTCCCTTATTAGATTGGCCTCTTTTTGCTCTGTCTCAAAATATTTCAGAGTGCTGATATAGTGGGAGAAGTCTAGTGACTTCAAGGTTAATTTTCCTATCAGTTGTGTTGGAAATTTTTGTAGGGTTTTTTGGCAGATTGCAGACAGTGTCTTTCCTTTCCTGTCCTTTCTAGCTAGTTTGGCCCCATCGTTTGCTCAGCCTATTTTCCTGCCTTTGTTTGTGTTTTCATCTTGTTTCACCATCAATACATGTGGGGGGCTGTCTCTCCTTTGGGGTCTGCTCTGGGGCAGTTAGTTTTCCTCTTTTCCTGCTTTAGGCTTATTTAGTTCTCCGGTTGTGATGAGGCGTCTAGGACCACCATGGGAACGCTCCACGACTGCTGCTAGTTGCGTGTTAGGATCAGGGGTCTTCAGTCTGCATAGTTACCAACCTCTTTGGTTTTCTGAGACAGCTTGTGTTTTTTATTTCCTGCTCGGCGACCCGTTCATAACAGAATCACCAGCCCCCTCACCTAACAGGGAATTCTCCCTCAAAATCCGAAACACAGTCCGGACATATTCCACATGGGAATCCCAATCACTAGAAAAGATCAAAATATCATCCAGATAGATGATCAAAAACTTATCCACAAAGTCTCGGAAAGTATCATTCATAAAGGACTGGAAGACAGAAGGGGCATTGGAGAGCCCAAAAGGCATCACCAGTTACTCAAAATGTCCCTCCGGAGTATTAAACGCTGTCTTCAATTCATCCCTGTGCTTGATGCGAATAAGATTATACGCCCCCCTGAGGTCAAGCTTAGTAAACCAGCAGGCACTCTTAACTCTGGAGAATAAATCAGACATCAGAGGTAACGGGTACTGATATTTAACCGTCATCTTGTTAAGGGATCGAAATGTCTCTTTGGTGTACAGAGGATTTCATTTTTCGGATTTATCTTATCTCCTTCAACTATTGAAATGGACCTAGCCAAGGTACAGGCCATTTATGATTGGGTTCAGCCTACTTCTTTGAAGGCTCTTCAGAAGTTTTTGGGTTTTGCTAATTTCTATCGTAAATTTATAGGTAATTTATAGGTATTTTTTCTAGTATTGTCAAACCACTGGCTGATCTGACCAAGAAGGGAGCTGATGTGCTGAATTGGTGTCCTGAGGCTGTCTCAGCATTTCAGGAGCTTAAGTGGAAGTTTACTTTAGCTCCAGTTTTACGACAACCTGATGTCTCACTTCCATTTCAAGTGGAGGTAGATGCTTCTGAGATTGGTGCAGGAGCTGTTTTGTCCCAAAAAGACCCTGTGACTTCTAAGATGAATCCCTGTGCCTTCTTTTCTCGAAAGTTCTCCCCATCTGAACGCAACTATGATGTGGGGAATTGGGAATTGTTGGCCATGAAATGGGCATTTGAGGAGTGGAGACATTGGTTGGAGGGAGCTAGACATCAATTTGTGGTCCTCACCAATCAAAAGAATCTGACTTATCTGGAGTCGGCCAAACACTTGAATCCTAGACAGGCTAGATGGGCCTTGTTTTTCACGCGTTTTAATTTTGTGGTCTCTTTTCTTCCGGGCACTAAGAATGTTAAGGCAAGCGCCCTTTCTAGGAATTTCTTTGCTGATTCTCTTAATATGACCGAGCCTACTGCTATCCTAGGTGAGGGGGTAGTTCTTTCTGCCATTCCGCCCGATTTGAGACGCGCCCTGGAGGAATTTCAGGAGGATAAACCTGAGCATTGCCCTATGGGAAGATTGTATGTTCCGGACCAGTGGAGAAAGAGAGTGATGTCTGAAGTCCATTGCTCCGCATTGGCTGGTCATCCAGGTATTTTTGGTACCAGAGATTTGGTGAGTCGGTCATTTTGATGGCCTGCCTTATCTCGTGATGTCAGGAATTTTGTACAGTTCTGTGGGACTTGTTCTCGGTCTAAACACTGTTCTCGTTTTAGTGGGTTGCTGATTCCCCTGCCGGTGCCCAAGAGGCCATGGACCCATAGCTCAATGGATTTTATTTCTGATCTTCCTGTCTCTCAGAGAATGACTGTTATCTGGGTAATTTGTGATAGATTTTCGAAGATGGTCCATCTTGTACCACTCCCAAAGTTGCCATCTTCCGCTGAGTTGGTACCCTTGTTTTTACAACAGGTGGTTCGGTTACACGGGATTCCTGAGAACATTGTGTCCGATAGAGGGGTCCAGTTTATTTCCAGATTTTGAAAAGCCTTTTGTTCCAATCTGGGAATTCAGTTATCATTCTCCTCCGCGTTTCATCCCCAGACCAATGGGCAGACTGAGAGAACAAACCAGACCCTGGAGTCTTATTTAAGATGTTTTATATCTGCTGATCAAGATGATTGAGTCTCATTTTTGCCCTTGGCCAAATTTGCGCTGAACAATAGAGCTAGTTCTGCCACCTTGATGTCACCCTTTTTCTGTAATTTTGGGTTTCATCCTCGATTCTCTTCAGGGCAAGTGGAATCTTCGTCCTGCCCAGGTGTGGACACTGTGGTTGTGAGAATGCAGCAGATATGGGACCAAGTGGTGGATAAATTGTCACTCTCTCAGGAAAAGGCCCAGCGTTTTTGCAACCGGCATAGGACCATTGGTCCCCGGTTTAAAGTGGGTGATATGGTTTGGTTGTCGTCTAAGAATATTCCTATGAAGGTTGCATCTCCAAAATTTAAGCCAAGATTTATTGGACCTTATAGGATTTTGGAGATTCTTAATCCTGTTTCTTTTCGATTGGCTCTTCCAGTTACGTTCAAAATCCATAACGTATTTCACAAATCACTGTTGAAGAGGTTTGTTGAGCCAGTAGTTCCTGTGGCGGCACCTCCTGCCCCTGTGTGGGTTAAAGGCAATATAGAATATGAGGTAGAGAAAATATTCGATTCTCGTTTGGTTAGACAGAGACTCCAGTATTTGGTCAAATGGAAGGGTTATGGCCAGGAGGATAATTCTTGGGTCTCTGCCTCTGATATTCATGCCAATAAATTGGTTCATGCTTTTCACCAGGCCCATCCTGATCGGCCTGGTGGCATGGATGAGGGTTCGGTGACCCCTCCTCAAGGGGGGTACTGTTATGAGCTCATTTTCTGCTGCACCAGTTGAGAGTTCCCCTTCCGTTCTCCCTCTGGTGGTGACAGGAGGTAGTGAGGTTGGTTTAAGTGGTAGTGATCTGCCACCTGGTGAGGAAGATAACGATTGGATCTCTGGAGTATCAGACTGGATATAAGACAGCCGACGCCCTATCCTGGTGCTGGTGATTCAGTCTGCTTCTCAGGTCTTGGACTCAGCTCTGTTCCAGTCTTCTCAAGTTAAGTTTGTTTTTGCTAATGTTCACACTTGCTCTTGTTGGTCATTTCAGTCTTTTGTGTGGTCAGCCAGCCCGGCTGGGCTGTGCTGAATTTCCACTCTTATTTGCCAAATTGCCTTTTGTTTGTCCCTTATTAGATTGGCCTCTTTTTGCTCTGTCTCAGAATATTTCAGAGTGCTGATATAGTGGGAGAAGTCTAGTGACTTCAGGGTTAATTTTCCTATCAGTTTTGTTGGACATTTTTGTAGGGTTTTTTGGCAGATTGCAGACAGTGTCTTTCCTTTCCTGTCCTTTCTAGTTAGTTTGGCCCCATCATTTGCTCAGCCTATTTTCCTGCCTTTGTTTATGTTTTCATCTTGTTTCACCGTCAATACATGTGGGGGGCTGTCTCTCCTCTGGGGTCTGCTCTGGGGCAGTTAGTTTTCCTCTTTTCCTGCTTTAAGCTTATTTAGTTCTCCGGTTGTGACAAGGCATCTAGGACCACCGCAGGAACACTCCACGACTGCTGCTAGTTGCGTGTTAGGATCAGGGGTCTGCAGTCTACATCATTACCAACCTCTTTGGTTTTCTGAGACTTAGCTTGTGTTCTTTTTTTTTTTCCTCCTTGGCGACCCGTTCATAACAGGGTTCCTTTAGTATCGGGGAAGGGATCCCCTAGTGGCTGCAGGGTGCAATAGGGTCCCTAGGGATAGCCATCGGTGAGCGGGGGTGCCACAATGTTCCCCCTAGGGTGCCAACCTCTACGGCAAGGAAGGTGTGAGCAGTAGACTTTATCAGGGACTCCTAGGAAATCCCTTATCTATGTTATAATTTTTGGGCACTTTGTTTTGTTTTTGTGTTCACTTTGTGGTGTGACCATTGTTGGGTCTTTTAATAATAAAATATGAGTTTTAGGGTATGTTGATATGATTTTCGGTTTGAGACCCTTTATTATCTAAATAGATTTTCTACTACTGTTCCTCCTTGCATAAAGGAGTAGGTAGCGGTCCTGCTTCTGAGTTCTTGCACCCCTATGACCCCTCCCCACGTTTACTGGTGTACTGGTCTGTCTCCTGGTATCTTCTCCATGCCCTGGTCACTGTGCTGACAGACATAGCTACCATTCTTACCAAAGCTTGTACTGATGTGATATCATGGATGAACTGCACCATCTGAAAAACTTCTGTGGGCTGTAGACACCACTTCATGTTACTGTACAGTACCTCTAGGGGTGAGAGCAATGTCAAAATGCAAATATGACCAAAGCAACAGCCAAAAAGGATGAGAACAGAGAAATGGTCTGTGGTCACCCCCTACAGAACTACTTTATAGAGGTTGTCTTGCTAATTGCCTATAATTTTCTACCTGCTGTCTGTTCCATTTGCACAACAGCAGGAGAAATTGATTCACAATCAGTATTGCTTCATAACTGGACAGGTTGATTTCACAGAAGTGTGATTGACTTGGGAGTTAAATTGTGTTTAAGTGTTCCTTAATTTTTTGAATATATATATATATATATATATATATATATATATATATATATATATATATATATATATATATATATATTATATATGTAACACTTGCACAGGGAACTGTCAGAGCAGCTACCGGCATACTGGAGCTTACAGACACTAAGATGAGTTTTGCAGCGGCTGTTAAACAGGGACCTACAGACATTAATCGTTTTTCCCCTGAGTGGCAGTGGACTACAATTCCCAGGGACCATTGTTTCAGTCAGATGACACGGCCTGGAAAGATAGAAAGAGAGAGTGGATAGGAGGAGGAGGGACTTGGGGGAGGGAGCTGATGAGAAAGTGAAAGTAAAGGCTCACAGAGGAAGGAGCGTGGCAACTTGCTGTGAGAAACAGAGCAGTGTGGATCTGCATTCTTCTACGCTGCAGAGTGTGGTGGCCCCCGCTGAGATACCCTCGCTGCTGGAAAGAGCTCAGTCCTGTCACCCTTTGAGGCCATTACCATCAAAGACCCGGAGAGTTCTGCCGGCACTCCCACCGCATAAAGGCCTAAATCCTGCCACCTCCAGCTGGTGTCCAAAAAATCCTCCGACCGTTTGAGACACACAGTGAGTGCCCTTCTGAGACTTGTGGTTCTACCAGCGCTATTTACAGTGAGTACATTACAACCCAGACTATTGACAGTAATATTCATCTAAGTGCACCCGCGGTTCAAATTTGCGCGTCAACTGGGCCCCGACGTTTGGACTGAGTTGATACAAAAAGAGGGGGGGAACCTGCTACATTATACTTGCAGGGTCGGAGTAGAAGTAATTGTGATGTATATATGACTTTTATAGAGCACCGTTATTTGTATTGTATGTTATTCCTTTAAACCCACCTCAATTCTGCTGCATAGCAATAAATGTGTTAAACGGTTTTACCTCTGTTCCCTGAGTGTGTGTACTGAGCTGTGGCAGGGGTTTCCCGAATCAGCCCCTGGCAGAAGATAACTGTCCTTCTGCAGTCCCAGAGAGAGAGCTCCAATCAAGATTCGGGAGGAGGCACAGCGCCTTGGAGAGGTGAGACCCTCCCCCATAACACCGAGTGTACCGTGGTAGCCCTAAAGGGGTATTACAGTGGAGGCACTGCTGAGATTCCAGAACTAAGACAGGAGTATTTACTATGGAGACTTTAATAGAGCAAGAAGTGTATTTGCAGTGCGAAGAGATGGATGTTACAGCTAAACAAAGCTTTGCAGTGAGTGGTGAGCTCTGTGATGCGTCTGATGAAGAGATACTGAAAATAGTTAACCGACTCACTGAACTTGCCCACCCTAAAGTGGTCGACCGCAGGAAGGAAAAGGGGGGACAGTTACCCACAGCCCTGATCTCAACGGGGCAGATCTTGAGGAAAGAATATTTCCCATCCATGATAGCCATGTCCACAGAGTATGGTCGACAATGGAAGATCACTTGGCCTACCGAGTCCGAAGTGGAGACCTGGCAACAGGAGTCAACCACTCAGCCTAGAAAGACTAGTGTAGGTCCGCCCTCTACTCCACACAGAGCCAGTCAGGAAGAGACAGCGGACCCTGCGGATGTGCTTATGACAGCTATGGAAAAGTTAGTCAGTCAGTTTGCAAATATGCAGCCAGAAGGAAACTACCGTCGTCTAAAAACTTTCTTGGGTGCCCTCCCCACCCCTGCTGGAGAAAAAGGATATGATACTTGGAGGGATGTCACTTTACTGTGCTTAGAAGAGTGGCAGTGCACTGATGCCGTAAAGAAGCAGAGAATACTAGAAAGTTTGAGGGGTACTGCTATGGAAGTGGTGCAGGCTGCTTGGCGGAGCAAGCCACAAGCAACTTATCAAGATTATATGAGTGCTTTAGAAGATGCTTTTGGATCCCCTGAAGATGCTACTGATCTTCTCTATAAACTCCGTACCACCTACCAACCGCCGGATGAGAAGATATCCGACTATCTATACCGACTAATAAGCCAACAACTAAATGAAAATTTTTTTCACCAAATAAGTCATAAATGGATATTCATTAAAATACAATGACCTACTCAAAGAATGAATACACCAAACTGAGTCCAAAACATTAAGACTCAAATAAATTTATTACATAATTACCAATGAGTATACAGAACCAGGCTCCTGGACACATTGAGCCACACATTACGGGTATATATGATTTGGATTTATATATAATTTTTGTGTATTTTTTTATGCACTTTATTAGGAGATGTTTTTTCAGCCCATATATATTATGCACTTTATTATTATTATTATTATCCTCATCATTTTTTGTATGATTATTTATTTATAGTGCTCACTTTGTCCTTTTTATATGCATTTTTTTATATGTATTTTGCTGTAATTATGGTATGTTACTATGTCTGGTTCTGTATACTCATTGGTAATTATGTAATAAATTTATTTGAGTCTTAATGTTTTGGACTCCGTTTGGTGTATTCATTCTTTGAGTAGGTCATTATCTATACCGACTAGACAAGCTGGTTCACAGAATAGTATTCTCTCATACAATAATAGAAAGGGTCAAATGTAATCTCATGTATATATATCCCCTAAAAATGATACTTTATTAGTTAAAAACCACAAGTGTGGTAAACACACCAACGAAAAAAGTGACAAGAAATAAACAAAAATAGAAAAGTGTTCAAGCAGAGACCACTCTAAGGTGACACCTAGGAATCCCTGATGTGATCCTGAGCTTGAGTCTACCTGTCCGCGGAGGTTGGCACCCTAGGGGGGAACGTTGTGGCGCCCCCGCTCAACGATGACTATCCCTAGGGGCCCTAGTATACCCTACAGCCACTAGTGGTCACCTCTACCCAATAATAAAGGGAACCTCTATTGCTAGACATAGACCAATCTGCTCTAAAGAGGGCCCTGTGTCCCAAAGAAAGAGGTTAAAAATACAGAACACACATGGCATCAGGTGGTATAATTAGATACTAATTTGCATAATGATGCCCCACATCCAATATCAACAGTGAGGTATCATATACACATTAATGGGAGTCATAAACCGGACACTTTAGATACATTCCATGTTGCCACGATCTCACAGCCAGCGTCGGACTGGCCCACCGGAGAACCGGAGGATTCTCTGGTGGGCCCTGGCACCTGCTGGCATACAGGGCCAGCAGTTGCCTAGGGCCCCCGCTGCTCCAGGGGCCCCCAGCCAGTGGTGTGTCACACACCATGCAGCTGCTATGGGGGCCCCTGCCAGCGGAGCAGCAGCGGGTGTCAGAAGGCAGGAGCCCCTGTCCCCGCTGCTAAAGAGAAATGAATATTCACTGCGAAGCAGTGAATATCATTTCAGGTCTCCACACCCCCAGAGGCCCCGCCCCCAGCCCAGTAAGCCGCTCTGCATCTGTAAATCAGGGCCGGCGCCGCCCTCAGTCCTCTCTGCTCCTGGCTCACAGCCAGTGCGCGATGACGTCACTACATCACGCACCCGCTGTGTGTCTGGCAGTGGGGGCAGCTCCTGACACTGAAGCCGGGATCAGCGTGGGAGCGAGGAGGAGAGGTGAGTATTGCGTTTTGTTTTTTTTTTTTTTATATCTCTCTCTATCTATCTATCTCTCATATCTATCTCTATATCTATCTCTATCTATTATCTATATCTATCTACTTCTATATCTATCTCTATCTATCGCTCTATCATTATATCTATCTTTCTATCTCTACTTCTATCTCTACTTCTATCTCTATATCTTTCTATATATATCTCTATATCTATCTATTATGTATATCTATCTATCTATTATGTCTATCTATCTATCTCTATATCTATCTATCTCTATATCTATCTATCTTACTCTATCTATCTCTATATCTATTATCTCTATATTTATTATCTATCTAGCTACCATCTATATCTATCTATCTTTATCTATATATATATATATATCTCTATCTAATATCTATATCTATCTCTATACCTATCTATCTATTTATCTATCCGTTATCTATCTCTATATCTTTTCTCTGTATCTATCTACCTCTATATCTATATCTCTCGCTATATATCGCTCTATCTCTATATCTATATCTATTTTTATATCTATCTTTATATCTATATCTATATATCTATCTCTATATCTATCTCTATATCTATATCTATTTCTCTCTATATCTATCTCTATATCTCTCTATAGCTATCTATCTATATATCTCTATCTCTATATCTATCTGTATATCTATCACTATCTCTATATCTATCTTTCTCTATCTATTTATCTTTATATCTTTTCTCTGTATCTATCGCTCTCTATATCTATATCTATCTATCTCTATATCTATTTCTCTCTATATCTCTCTCTATATCTATCTATTTATCTCTATCTCTATATCTATTTATCTCTATCTCTATATCTATCTCTCTGTATATCTATCTTTCTATCTCTATATCTATCTCTATATCTATCTATCTTTCTCTATCTATCTATCTATCTCTATCTATTATCTATATCTATCTCTATCTATCTATCGCTCTATCTCTATATCTATCTTTCTATCTCTACATCTATCTCTATATCTATCTTTCTATCTATCTCTATATCTATCTATATCTATCTATTATGTCTATCTATCTCTATTATCTATATCTACCTATCTCTATATCTTTCTATCTTGCTCTATCTCTATACCTATCTGTTATCTCTATATTTATTATCTATCTCTATCTATTATCTATATCTATATCTATCTCTCTATCTATTTATCGATCTCTGTATCTATCTCTCTCTATATCTATCTCTCTCTATCTACCGCTCTCTCTATCTCTATCTATCTTTATATCTATATCTATCTCTATCTATCTGTTATCTCTATATCTATCTACCTATCTATCTCTATATCTATCTCTATATCTATATCTGTTTCTCTCTATATCTATCTCTATATCTCTCTCTATAGCTATCTATATATTATCTCTATATCTATCTATCTCTATATCTATCTATCTCTATATCTATCTATCTCTATATCTATCTATCTCTATATCTATCTATCTCTATATCTATCGATCTATATCTATCTATCGATCTATATCTATCTATCGATCTATATCTATCTATCGATCTATCTCTATGTCTATCTTTCTATCTAACACTATATCTATCTCTATATCTCATTATCTATCTATCTATCTCTCTCTATCTCTATCTCTCTCTTTATCTATCTATTGATCTATCTCTATATCTATCTATTATATCTATCTATTATCTCTATTATCTATATCTATCCATCTATCTATCTAGCTATCTCTATCTATCACTATATCGCTCTCTATATATATATCTATCTTTCTAACTCTATATCTATCTATCTCTATACATATCTCTATATCTAGCTATTATCTCTATATCTATCTCTATATCTATCTCTATATCTATCTATCTCTATATCTATTTTTATTTATAGCCATCTATCTATATATATTTATCTCTATATCCATCTACTGTATATATGTCTATAATATTATTATTATTATTATTATTATTATTATTATTATTATTATTATTATTATTATTATTATTATATCTGTATATCTCTATCTATTCTCTATCTCTATCTATTATCTATCTCTATCTATATATCTATCTATCTCTATATCTTTCTATCTATAGCTATCTATCTCTATATCTATCTATCCATTATCTATTTTCTATCTATCTCTATATCTATCTACCTATCTATCTATCTATATTTCTTTCTATATCTATCTTTATATCTATCTCTATCTATCTATATCTACCTCTATGAATCTTTCTATCTATATCTATCCATTATCTACTTTCTATCCATTATCTACTATCTATCTCTATATCTATCTATTTCTACATCTATCTTTCTATCTATATCTATCTAACTCTATATATCTATATAGCATTATACCCTATGAGGGGGTGCAGTATTATACCCTATGAGGGGGCAGCATTATACCCTATGAGGAGGCAGCATTATACCCTATGAGGAGGCAGCATTATACCCTATGAGGAGGCAGCATTATACCCTATGAGGAGGCAGCATTATACCCTATGAGGGGGGCAGTATTATACCCTATGAGGGGGGCAGTATTATACCCTATGAGGGGGGCAGTATTATACCCTATGAGGGGGCAGCATTATACCCTATGAGGGGGTGCATTATTCCCTATGAGGGGGTGCATTATACCCTATGAGGGGGGCAGCATTATACCCTATGAGGGGGGCAGTATTATACCCTATGAGGGGGGCAGTATTATACCCTATGAGGGGGGCAGTATTATACCCTATGAGGGGGGCAGTATTATACCCTATGAGGGGGGCAGTATTATACCCTATGAGGGGGGCAGTATTATACCCTATGAGGGGGGCAGTATTATACCCTATGAGGGGGGCAGTATTATACCCTATGAGGGGGGCAGTATTATACCCTATGAGGGGGGCAGTATTATACCCTATGAGGGGGGCAGTATTATATTCTATGAGATGGCTGCATTATATTCTATGAGATGGCTGCATTATACTATGTGAGGGGGCTGCTTTATATTCTATGAGGGGGCTACCCCAACTCCTGCTACATAATTAAGACATGTACAACCTTATATTATACCCGGATATTAGCGTGTTTTACCGCATAACTGGTGGTCTGGTATTTAACTCTATGCAGCTACATAGTGGGCCCCAAGAATGATTTTCTCTGGTGGGCCCAAGGTGTTCCAGTCCAACGCTGCTCACAGCTATACGATCTCTTCATATAGAGAGAAAAAGTATATACAAAGCTGGCAATTTAACCAGTGTAGCACAGGATAGAGAATAGTGTCCCATTATTAAATCCATTAACATCCCAATAACAAAATAAACACAGAGCTGCCACAGCGATACTCATCTGTGTTTATCGCCACCAGCCATCAAATGGTTAATGCCTCAACGCGTTTCGCCTGAGTAGGCTCATCAGGAGGCCCGATAGTGCAATATCTTGTGTCCCATAACGGTGCAAAAGCCAACCGATTCTCATCCCAGTTCCTCTTTTTAAACCCACCGCTAAGACCGCATATGCACTGCCCACTCACGTGACATAGCAACGCACTGCGATGGGGTGCCCCTGTGCCCCGTCGTATGCAAATCTGTTCCTGGGCTGGTGGGAGGAGACCATTGTGTTTGGAAGGGAAGAAAAGGGGTGGCACGGAATGATTTCCATGTGGTATAGGTTCATAGATGATGTCTTTGTAATATGGACAGGGGAAAAGAATCAATTTGAAGAATTCGTAAGAGAATTGAACCAAAATGATGTGAATCTGAGGTTTACCTCCAGAAATTCACAAAACTGAAATACCATTTCTGGATATTAGAATCAAAAAAGATCTGATGGGAGGTGTCTCCACAAGCATATTTCGTAAACCGACCAGCACAAATAGTTTGTTACATTGGCAGAGCCACCATCCAATCCCTCTCAAGAGAGGAATTCCGAAGGGACAATTCCTCTGACTTAGGAGGAATTGCTCTAGGAATGATCTCTTCCAGAAACAAGCTGGGGATATGTTTTGCCGCTTCAAGGACAAGGGTTACCCTAAACATATTTTAGACACAGCATATGATTTTGCAAGTAAAGCAGACAGACAAAAACTGTTGCAGAAACGTGAGGTTGGGGACTCGATGGAACAAATAAGGGTCATTGGGACTTTTGATGTCAAACATCAGGAGGTCAGAAAGGTCCTGTCCAAACATTGGGACGTTCTCAGATTGGATCCGGATTTGAAGGATGCGATCGGTGAGCGCCCCAACATTACGTTCAGAAAGGGTAAATCCATCAGAGACATGTTGGTCCATAGTCAATACAGGAGGCCAGCGGTTGGTGGCACGTGGCTGGATAGGAGACCTTGTGGTTTCTTTAAGTGTGGGGATTGCAGTTTCTGTAAATATGAGACCGGGAAAGTCCTTCTGTAGTGCAAGCACTGGCAAGACGTTTTATCAACAAGACTTTTCTAACTGCAAGACCACAGGGGTTATTTATATGGCCACTTGCTCATGCCCTAAAAATTATATAGGGAAGACTAGGAGAGAATTCAGAAGGAGAGTAGGGGAACACATGGGGGATATTAGAAATCAAAGAGAGACCCCACTTGCTAAACACATGTGGAAGTGTCACAAAGGTGACCCCGGTGAAATCAAATTCTGTATTATAGAAGTTGTGAATGTGAACCCCAGAGGAGGGAATGTGGATAAGAATATTCTCAAGAGAGAATGTGAATGGATATTCAGGATGGAGTCCCTGGAGCCGAGGGGGCTGAATGACCAATTGTCGTTTGCCTGTTTCTTATAAGCCATAATTGAAAAATGTGACCTCCTCTTTTGAGGATATTGACCTTCTAGATTTTGTCTTTTGTTTCCCGTATATTTGGGATTCCCATGTATTGTCATGGATCATTATATATATAAATGTTCCCTTCTTACTGCCCTACGCTAACTCACTCCCCACTGGACTCTGAGCAACCTCAGTTAATTTATAATACCAGTTGATATATACATAAAAGCGTCTTTTAATTATATGTATTTGACAATGAAGACGCATTCTGATGCTTGTACACACTAGTCAGCGTCAGCTGCGGTTTATTTGTATGCATATCTGAACTGTTAGTGCACAGTGTTTATACATTGTGTGATAAGACGCAACTGCTATGCTACTGAAGAGTGCAATTTGGCCACTGAATATAATATATGTACATAATGGTGAACTGTACACCTGATGCTGTATCATTTGTGGCGCATCTTTTCAAGATGGGGGAGTGCAACATTCTCTATGGATCGCATGTGCGGGCGCTGCACGTCAGACTTGGCAGTTTGTCTCAGCCGCAGCGATTGGAGAGAGCTGTGAGACTGCCTGTTTGTTCTCCAGGAGTGACGCTGCGCACGTCAGACCTTGCAATTTGTCTCAGCTCCAGTGATTGGATAGTGCTGTGATGCTTGAAGAGACCCGATTGGTTATCCATGAGTGACGTTGTATGTTAGTCCTGACAGCCAATCAGAACACCTGGGTCTGGCTAGTGCTGTTTGATAATGTAGTAGGGACACCGTAATAGGCGCTTAGCGTTGCTATGTCACGTGAGTGGGCGGAGCATATGCGGTCTTAGCGGTGGGTTTAAAAAAAGGAACTGGGATGAACATCGGTTGGCTTTTGCACCGTTATGGGACACAAGATATTGCACTATCGGGCCTCCTGATGAGCCTACTCAGGCGAAACGCGTTGAGGCGTTAACCATTTGATGGCTGGTGGCGATAAACACAGATGAGTATCGCTGTGGCAGCTCTGTGTTTATTTTGTTATTGGGATGTTAATGGATTTAATAATGGGACACTATTCTCTATCCTGTGCTACACTGGTTAAATTGCCAGCTTTGTATATACTTTTTCTCTCTATATGAAGAGATCGTATAGCTGTGAGATCGTGGCAACATGGAATGTATCTAAAGTGTCCGGTTTATGACTCCCATTAATGTGTATATGATACCTCACTGTTGATATTGGATGTGGGGCATCATTATGCAAATTAGTATCTAATTATACCACCTGATGCCATGTGTGTTCTCTATTTTTAACCTCTTTCTTTGGGACACAGGGCCCTCTTTAGAGCAGATTGGTCTATGTCTAGCAATAGAGGTTCCCTTTATTATTGGGTAGAGGTGACCACTAGTGGCTGTAGGGTATACTAGGGCCCCTAGGGATAGTCATCGTTGAGCGGGGGCGCCACAACGTTCCCCCCTAGGGTGCCAACCTCCGCGGACAGGTAGACTCAAGCTCAGGATCACATCAGGGATTCCTAGGTGTCACCTTAGAGTGGTCTCTGCTTGAACACTTTTCTATTTTTGTTTATTTCTTGTCACTTTTTTCGTTGGTGTGTTTACCACACTTGTGGTTTTTAACTAATAAAGTATCATTTTTAGGGGATATATATACATGAGATTTCACAGAATAGTATCTAAAGGTGGAGTCAGCCCTAAAGAAGTTGATCAGTGTCGCCAGGAACAGGTACTCAGAGGAGCTCTCACGCATGATCCAATTGCCCAGCGGATGAGGTCTTGTGATAGAGAGAAGATTCCTGGTTGTTTTCATGAGCTGCGTAAGGAAGTTCACAAGGAGGAAGCTATTTTGGCCGCAAGAGAGAAGACACCCCCTAGGGTGACTACTGTTGTCCTGAAGCCAGCAGCCGACTACCGAGAGATGGAACTGTTGAAAGTCATTGAGAAACAGAGGGAGCAGATTACACAATTGTTAAGTGCCCAGGCCAAGACAATACAGCGGCTACAAAGTGCTGCAGAGGTAGCTGAGAAGCAAACCCTGGCTTCAGGAAGTGAGAATGATGACCTCCGTAGAGTAGAGAGTAAGAAACCAGATGGGTGCTTTGTCTGTGGGAGTCCAGGCCATATGGCTCGTCAGTGTCCGAAGAGGTGGAGCTCAAAGAACTCTTCACATCTTTGCCATCACACTCAGAGGCCGTCGGGAAAGGGGGCCAGTAGAACCCCATACTGCGCCCCCATCAGCAGCTAAGACCCACTCTACTGCCCCATCCAATAGTGCCTCATCGAAAACACTGCCTGAAGGTTTAGTGGGACAAGCCCCACATGTCCCCATATATATCAATGGTCAACCTTGTACAGTATTGCTGGATAGCGGGTCTCAAGTGTCCATCATCTTCGAAGGATGGTATAAGAGATATTTATCCAACGTGCCTCTGAAACCATTGTCTGGACTCGTAGTGTGGGGACTGAGTGAGCACAGCTACCCCTACAGAGGGTTAGTGTCCATGACACTACGATTCCCAAAGACTGTTGTTGGAGTGGATAAAGAGATACCCATCATAGTGCTAATCTGCCCAGAGGCAGAGGCAGATGAGAGACCAACACCTGTCATAGTGGGAACAAATGCTAACATCTTCCGTACGTTAGCTCAGTGGTGTCGGGAAGTTGGGGGAGAAAATTACTCGCAGACCCTATCCCTCCACCCAGTCTGTTTGGAAGCCTATGTGAGAACGGAGGAGAAGGGGGAACTACAGCCTGAAAGCTTTGACCCTTGTTTTGAAGGAAGTGAGCTGAAAGGAGAAGAAAGGAGGCTGGTCATCGATGGCATGATGATGCGGGGGGCAGTTTTCTCTTTGGGTGAATGGGCCATGGGCCTCGCCCAAGGAGTAGAGCATCACATTCGGTTGAAGGATCAAAAGCCTTTCCGAGAGAGATCCCGAAGATTAGCCCCGGCGGATATTGAAGATGTCAGGCGGCATCTACGTGGTATGTTAGACACAGGAGTCATCATAGAGTCTAGTAGCCCCTATGCTTCCCCCATCATGATAGCTCGAAAAAAAAATGAAGCTATTCGGATGCGTGTGGACTATCGTACCTTGAACAAACGTACGGTCCCTGACCAGTACACTGTGCCCCGAATCGATGAAGCTTTGGATTGTCTGCAAGGGAGCCAATGGCTTTCTGTGTTAGATCTCCGGAGTGGCTACTATGAGATACCCATATCAAAAGAAGATCAAGAGAAGACCGCTTTTATCTGCCCCATTGGGTTCTTCGAGTTTCAGAGACTGCCTCAAGGACTGACAGGTGCTCCAGCCACTTTTCAGAGATGTATGGACAAAGTAGTGGGGGACATGCACTTACGTGAGGTCCTGGTTTATCTAGATGATCTTATTGTTTTTGGGAAGACCTTTGAAGAACACAACCAGTGGTTGTTCAAGGTGCTGGATCAGTTGAAGGAGGCTGGGCTGAAGTTGTCCCTTGACAAGTGGCGAATTTGCCAGACGACTGTGAAATGTGGGGCACATAGTCAGTAGAGAAGGAATTTCCACCGATCCCGCCAAAGTGCAGGCTGTTGCAAACTGGCCTAAGCCCACCAAACTGAAGGAGCTTAGGTCCTTTTTAGGATTTTGTGGATATTACCATAGATTTGTACCCCAGTACTCTCGGATTGCGAAGCCGTTGACTGCCCTTACCCAAGGGTATCCCCCTTCCGGGAGGACAGCCCACTCCTCAAAGTCAAGAAAGAGGGTCTACTTCTGAGTTAATGAACTTTTTGGGGAAAGATGGGACACCTGTATGCGATGAGGCATTCAAGAAAATGAAGTCATGTTTGACCCAAACTCAAGTGTTGGCCTATGCAGACACCAGTAAACCATATGTGTTACATGTAGATGCTTCTCTCGGTGAACTAGGAGGGGTTCTCTACCAGGACCATTATGGCTGTCTGCGTCCCGTTTACTACATTTGTCGAGGATTGACTCCCAGTGAAAGCAACTACCCAGCTCACAAACTGGAGTTTCTGGCTCTGAAATGGGCTGTAGTGGACACACTGCATGACTACCTCTATGGGGTACACTTCGTGGATCATACTGACAACAATCCATTAACCTACGTGAGAACCGCAGCAAAACTGGATGCCACGGGGTACCGGTGGCTTGCCGCCCTCTCTTTGTACGATTTCAGCTTAAAATATCGACCAGGGACCAGTAACATTGATGCAGACACCCTCTCTCGCCTACCTAGGGAACCCTCAATTGAGGAAGAAGAGGGAGGATGGATAGAGGTCCCTGCCTCTGTGAAGTGCTCCCATGGTTGTACTGCCGAGTGACAAATGTAAGCCCAGACTCTCTTCCTCAACTGACTCATAATCAAGTTAGAAAGGCGCAGCAGGAGGATCGGTCGCTGGGGGTAGTCCGATGGTGGGTTAAGAGGGGCTGGAGGCCCGAAAAGAATGCATTAAGAACAGAGGAGTCTGTCCTGCTGACTCGGCAGCTAGAGTCGCTAGTAGTAAGAAATGGACTACTATACCGGGAGGCAAAGCGCCCAAAGGGAGAAGTCCGTAGACAGCTGGTGTTACCCACCCGATTTCGGAGGATGGTCATGAAGTCCCTGCATGATGATCATGGATATCTTGGCATCGAGAAGACCATGGGTCTTGTGGCCGACCGATTTTACTGGCCTCGGATGGAAGCTGATATTGAAGAATACTGCAAATCAAGCTCCCGGTGTGTGTTGAGAAAAACCTTGCCTTTGAGAACCGCCCCCCTTGTGAACATTACTAGTGATGGCCCACTTGAGCTAGTGTGCATTGATTTCCTCTCCATCGAGCCTGATGAAAGCAATGTCAGTAATGTGTTAGTGGTCACTGACCATTTCACCCGATATGCCTAAGCCTACCCCACTGAAGATCAAAGGGCAACTACTGTGGCAAAAACACTATGAGAGAAGTTCTTCGTACATTACGGGCTGCCAGCCCGCATCCATACTGATCAAGGAAGAGATTTTGAAAGTAGGCTAATCAAGGAGCTATGCGCCATCTGTGGGATCAAGAAGTCCAGAACCACCCCATCTCACCCCCAAGGGGACTCTCAACCTGAGAGGTTCAACTGTACCCTTCTAAACATGTTAGGCACTTTGGATCCCAGGAAGAAGGGACACTGGAGCAGGCATGTGAGTCAGTTGGTTCATGCCTACAATTGCACCACAAATGAGTCAACTGGATACTCGCCTTATTTCCTCATGCTTGGAAGACAAGCCCGGCTACCAGTGGATATTAGTTTTGGGACATCCTTTGACAGTTCTAATGGGACGACCTACTTAAAATGTGTCCCAGCTACAAGATTTGAAAAAAGCTTACAGATTGGCAGAGCAGGCCTCTGGTTGGTCAGGGAGGCGCAATAAGACTCGCTATCATTGTAGAGTTCGAGAACAAGTTTTACTGCCTGGAGATAGTCCTTATCCAACTTCTGGGCCTTCCTGGGAAGCACAAGCTTGCTGATCGGTGGTGTCCTGACCCTTATGTGGTGATGGAGAAGTTGCCCGGTGTCCCGGCCTACAGAGTAAAGACCGAGAAAGGGGGCGGAGCTGTCAAAACCTATCATCGACACCATCTACTGCCTGTGGGAAAAAACATCCCTTTACCACCATTGCCAAACCAAGGAGGTCATACCACCCTTCTGTGCAATAGAAGTCGTAGGTGTGAACAACCACCCCAGCTTGGGGTTGCCTCAGGAGGAAGTGCAAAAATTCAAATATTTTAGGAAATAGCAATACAGAAAGTGAACATATAATCCCTATAAAAGCAACTTTTAATTCATACAAATATAAAACCACCAGTTCCCAGTGAAAAAATGGAAAATGCCACAATATATAAGACCTAAACTGGGATGCTGCAAGGCCCTACAATAAACTCATCTGATACCTTCTTATCCGTGGAGGTTGGCACCCTAAGGATCCCGATTTTTTTGGCGCCCCCACTCAGCGAGGACTATCCCTTGCTGCCCTGTCGGTCCCTGATATCACAGGTATGAAAACAATGACCGATAGTATAGAGATGAATAGTAAAAGTGCCCTACAGCTATTGCAAAAAATCCCAGACAAATAAGCAAAAAATTACCACATCATGACATCAAGGTCCACCATATTGCAAAACCATGCCCTAACAATGAGGTATATAAGAAAGATGAGAAAGTGGCCACTTATCATTTGTGGAGTCACCTCAATGCGTTTTCCCGCACCAGCGGTACATCAGGAGGCATAACAGATGTAGAAAGTGTCCATCATGTCAGATATCAGGATGAGATGGCACCAAGGGTCAGAGAGGCCAGCCTTATATAGCCCCAGATAGCTACTCAAATAAGTAACGCCCACCCAATCAAGAGTTAACATCACAGAAAACTCTACATGTGGTTAGTCCCACAGGTGTCGCAAGAAGTCACTCACATGTGCATCCCGGGATTCAATGCCGTCAGGTACCCGCATGGAAGTGACAGCGAGTCTGGGGATGAATGTGAAACCGACGGTCAATGGAGCTACAGATGGACTGAGGACCCATGCCCCATAGGCTCGGGCCCTGTAAACCAGACTCCTGAAGTGGAAACACGAAAAAGGGACATTTGCCAGGAGGCTAATGCGCTCTGCCCACAATTGGAGGAGAGTTCAGAAGAAGGACATTTATTGAATGAAGAGATCCATCCAGAGGAGCCCGTTTTGGAGAGACAAAAGTCGGGGGCTGAGGAGGGGGCCTCCTCGGTACACACTCATCCCAAACGGGACATTAGGCCACCCATGATGCTGACCTATGATAGAATAGATATACCAATGTTGTCCTATGATAATTAGAATCTGGTACTTCCAAGATACATATAAATACAACAATATTCCAGACTTACATGTAAACCCTTGCCGAAATAAAGTGAAGAGATCCAGAAAAGGTAATTTAAAATAGCATGTTTATTAAATACACATAAAAACATGAAAAACTGAAAACTGTCCATTGGAAGGCGCAATGTACCCTAATAACCATAACAGCGATGCAGGTAATTGTATAAAAAATCCAAAACCATAGTATACATCGTAAATCACATATGGTAGAAAAAATCACATCTATCTAGATATAACGGCAACATGACTAACAAGTCTAAGTCCCCATATACATCCCCTACTAACAGTAATTGCAATGCAAAAGCTATCCATGATAGAAAAAACCTAGACCACAATTCAGATCATAGATTTCATGTAGCTGAAAAAGTCACCTATTAAGATATAGCGGCAACATGACCAACCAGTCTAAGTCCCTTAATCCATTCTCATAAGTAAACAACTCCAGCGTGAATCAGAAAACTTAAATGTAATCATGAATAAACAAAGTAACAATACCTGAATACAGTGGGCACAAATAGCGATGGGCACCGCAGCCTCCTCCACCCCAATGCGCGTTTCGCAACAAGCTTCCTCCGGGGGCGTGTCCTAATGACGGGCTGGCTGTGTTTAAATAATGCCGATAACCAATCACAAAGCGCCATACAATAACAAAGAAATTCATAACTCGGTGAGGTCTCTGCCTGATGAAAGCAGTGCATGCGCTGTTGGACACCACCGCATGAACGTCACTTCCGATGACACGCTCACTGGCATCATAGGCTGAAAAGCCAAAGATACACTATGTAGAGCACTCACAGAAGCGAACGGCATGACACAACTGCGCAAGTGCGCCATCATGACAGACATCAATAGCCCAGTGAAAAATGTAATAAAATATAAACACCAAAATGTGAGAATAATAATAAAATATTTTTATTAAGTGCAAATGTGCAATATATAAATTCTCAATTATCAATATCAAATGATTACAGTGCATAAATGACGGGTGTGTAAATATTTAAAAATATCTTTAATGTGAAGGAAGATTTTATAATAGTAATCCAAAAGCATAGCTATTATGGTTATTAGGGTACATTGCGCCTTCTATTGGGCAGTTTTCAGTTTTTCATGTTTTTATGTGTATTTAATAAACATGCTATTTTAAATTACCTTTTCTGGATCTCTTCACTTTATTTCGGCAAGGGTTTATATATAAGTCCGTAATAATGTTGTATCTATGATAGCATAGGGCATACCACTGAGGTCCCCAGGCTGATACACCCTAATTCAAATTATGTTTGGCCTTATTTACCGGTATCTCCCATGTGGCCAGGTGGTGGTTTATGTGCATGTAAATTTGGTGTTAGTCAGGATGCCTTAACCCCCTTCATGTTTCAGGTGGTGAGTCCTCATATCGTGATGGGACACTTTCAATGACTTACCAGGGGGAGAATGTAACACCTGCACAGGGAACTGTCAGAGCAGCTACCGGCATACTGGAGCTTACAGACACTAAGATGAGTTTTGCAGCGGCTGTTAAACAGGGACCTACAGACATTAATCGTTTTTCCCCTGAGTGGCAGTTGACTACAGTTCCCAGGGACCCTTGTTTCAGTCAGATGACACGGCCTGGAAAGATAGAAGGAGAGAAAGTGGATAGGAGGAGGAGGGACTTGGGGGAGGGAGCTGATGAGAAAATGAAAGTAAAGGCTCACAGAGGAAGGAGCGTGGCAACTTGCTGGGAGAAACAGAGCAGTGTGGATCTGCATTCTTCTACGCTGCAGAGTGTGGTGGCCCCCGCTGAGATACCCTCGCTGCTGGAAAGAGCTCAGTCCTGTCACCCTTTGAGGCCATTACCATCAAAGACCTGGAGAGTTCTGCCCGCACTCCCACCGCATAAAGGCCTAAATCCTGCTGCCCCCAGCTGGTGTCCAAAAAATCCTCCGACCGTTTGAGACATACAGTGAGTGCCCTTCTGAGCCTTGTGGTTCTACCAGCGCTATTTTCAGTGAGTACATTACAACCCAGACTATTGACAGTAATATTCATCTAAGTGCACCCACGGTTCTAATTTGTGCGCCAACATCCACGGCAACTGGGCCCCAACGTTTGGACTGAGTTGATACAAAAAGAGGGGGGGAACCTGCTACATTATATTTGCAGGGTCGGAGTAGAAGTAGATTGTGATGTGTATATGACTTTTATAGAGCACCGTTATTTGTATTGTATGTTATTCCTTTAAACCCACCTCAATTCTGCTGCATAGTAATAAATGTGTTAAACGGTTTTACTTCTGTTCCCTGAGTGTGTGTACTGAGCTGTGGCAGGGGTTTTCCGAATCAGCCCCTGGCACAAGATAACTGTCCTTCTGCAGTCCCAGAGAGAGAGCTCCAATCAAGATTCATGGTATTTCCTGATGAAGGCGGCATGAGACCCCTGAAACGCGTAGAATAAAACCACTGTAATCATACAGCATTCTCCTGGAATTTGTCTTAGCAGCAGTGCGGTATAACTACGAATTCCCTTTGGATTTATAATTTCTTCTGGTCATTGAAGACCTGTGGATCTGCAGCAGCCGCTATCTACACGCTTTTATCTCATCCTAACCAGGTGAGCATATTTCAAGATATACTGTCCTCTGTAACGTGGATAAGACCCTATTGCGCTTTTTGTCTCCCCCCCCCCCCCCCCCCTTTTTTTTGTGCAAAAGATTCGGGTGGAGGCACAGCGCCCTGGAGAGGTGAGACCCTCCCCCATAACACCCAGTGTATCGTGGTAACCATAAAGGGGTGTGATATATATATATATATATATATATATATATATATATATATATATATATATATATATATATATATATATATATATATATATATATATATATATATATATACAGATAGTTATATATAACTGAATTTTTCATAATAATGTTTTGTTGGAAGAGGATAAAGCAATAGATGCCGACAGTATATTTGTAATTTTTAATGCAAAAATAGATTTCCCTCTTGTATTGGCATTTCAATCTCTCAGGCTGGGTTTTGCTTACCTGAGCAGCTAAGTTCAACCATAAGGCTACATTAACGCTCTTTAAAAGTAATCAGTGCAGTTTTCAGTCTTTAGAAAGCCAATTTCAAGGTTAATCCTAGCCATAAATAATTCAACATCAAGAGCACATATCACTGAATGGATGAGAATGACAGACAAGTCGGACTTGTCATATACTGTGTTCCTATAAATAAACCTAAATCATGAAAAGAGGAAGCTTCCTACCGGATGAATTCATCAAGGACCAAAATCAATGCTCTAAGTCATTATCCTAACAAGTTCTACAGTGAAAGCAAAATGTCTCCTGGAATAATTGGCATTTTCCATCAATAATGATTGACAACTGACTGCACTACTTTTCCTGGTTAATGTCAAGCTGGAGATAGAGGGACTGTCATCTGTGGCCGTATGATTTGTATTCCATCTTCTATAGCCATTCATAATCCCATTTAAGACTAGCATTGTGACAGGCTTCATTTGTTTCTTGTTGGGTCAGTGGATGTGAAGGGCTATGTTCAATATGAATTAATAGGATATGGCTCTCTAAAGTGGTCATCTTCTAGCATAAAATGAAAATACATTATTGAAAGATGGTCAACCTTGAGCCCTTATGTTTGATTTTATTAAAATACTGAAAGTGCAAAGTTCTATGCTGATTCATTTCTTAATACCGTATTCCTTTATAGAAGTTGAAACTTAGTTTTTCAGATAGATATACTAATTTCCCTCCTGGCTACCAAGATGAGTGATAAAATATTGTCAGAATCCACCATTGGGGGCAGCTTACATATTTACTGCTTAACATGTATTTGAAGCATTAATGCTAGAAATTATTGATAAAAGTGGGTCATTTTTCCCATTGAAGTTTTACAGTTTGTAGGATTTTCTGAATGCTTTTGAAACTTGTAAATATGGGTTTAATCTCCTTGCTATTTAATTCACTTTTTAGGTAGGCAACAGCTGAGGTGTGGGACTTAGGCAAGCCCACCTCCATATCTACTGTAGACAGTGAAGAGTTAGGGAAGCTCTTGCTGCAACTGGACACAAGGGACATATGGAGAATATATACTGTGTGTGTGTGTGTGTATATGTATGTATATATATGTATATATATGTATGTATATATATATATATATATATATATATATATATATATATATATATATATATGTATATATATATATGGTCTATAGAGTTCAACTTTTTTCAAACAATTAAATGTTCATTTCTAAATGTTTTTATAACCCACAATTACATTTTTATGAGAGAAGCATTTAACCTTTTTTAAATGCTGATATAGTATTTGCCATTACTGCCTCTTTCAATAGGGTATTCCACAGTCTGACTTCAAAGAACTCTTTCCTATATAGATGCTAAAAATTGTCTTTTGTCTACACATCATCATTAATGCCCCTAAGTCCTTTGTAATGCCCTTGTAAGGAATAAATAATTCTCCAGATATTTGTATAGATTACACATGTACTTACAGATATGAGATCACGTTTGAGGATCGCTTTGGCTGAATAAGCCCAAATATTGTAATCTCTTATTATAAGAAAAAACCACCTGGCTTTCAGTCCTTTCTAAGTTTCCATTATCTTTTTTAGAAAGTGGAGCGCAAAACTCAATTTCATTTTAAAGATATAGCCTCATAAGGGATTTATAGAGAGGCAATATTACATTGAGATCAGCAGGAATATCCTATTTTTATGGTAACCGAGGTAGCTATAAGGTTAAAAATAGGTTTTCAGAAGCAGTCCCCTTCCTATCAATGCCCAGCAATACGGTTGCAGGTTGCCAATGTGTTTCAATTAGTGATGAGTGATCACTACTTGTAACTTGCTCAAGCATCAGTGTGCTTTTATGGCATTGCTATATTGATACATCTCATACATCCATCTCAATTGAGCAAATATGCCTGGCATTGTCATACTGCAATTTTGTGAGCAGTCAAATTTTATGCAGCATTTAGCGTGCTACAGTTGTGCCTCAACCCCCCAAAAAATAGTTTGGTAAAATATTTACATTGCTGTATACTGCAATCTGATACGTCCATCTGAGGCGTGTAAATTTGCCTGGCATTGTAATACAGACTTTTTTTTAAGCTGTGAAATTTTATACATCATTTAACGTGCCACAGTTGGGCCTCAAAAGCCCCTTAAAAATAAATACTTAAAAATATCGCATTGCTATATTGATACTGCAGCCTTATACGTCGATCTGATACATTTTTCTTGCACTGCAATTTTTTTCAGCAGCAACATTTTTAAAAACATTTATCTTGCTAGAGTTGAGCCTCAATACACACATAAAAAACTTTGGCTTCAAATCGCATTGCTATATTGATACAAAAGTCTTATAGGTCCATCTGTAGTGGGCTAATTTTGCTAACATTGTAATAGTATCTGCAACGTTTTCTCAACAGGGATATATCATAGTAGTTTAAAATCGGCAAGGCGCATGGTAGTACACTTGATGTCGATTGTGAGCGCAGATGCTGAACACGTGGACAAGGTGAAACTGCCTTCCGGAGGAGCACAACAAGCACACACATCATGCCGATCTAGCTTCGTGTCCCATTTTGTAGGGGGAGCTGAGCACCACTCTTAAAGCCAGACCAGTGTGAAAAGGTTGTTGGATGGATAGCAGATAATGCTTCCAGTCACTTTGCCATCAACACCCTGTCTACCAAACGGTCCAGTCTCAGTAGCTGTGATTCTGGACCACATAATACTCACACTATCCTCCTTCCTCCCACCATGCGGAGTTCCCAGAGACAGGTGATCACACAATTGGACGCTTCAAAGAGCTGTTCACATTTCCATTTATAGATTCTGGTCTCTCGCGCTGCCCGTTCTTACCGAGACATGAGGAGACCACATGTAGTGATGCTCAAATATTTGAGCAGCCAAGCTCACAAGAAGGCGATGGTGAGAAAATACAATTACTGTTGCAAGATCTGGATTGTGATGAGAAACAATTGCCAGCAGGTGAGGTTGTTACATCAGCAAGTCAGGAGAAGGACCAAGATGTGGAAGAAAAGGAAGACGAGGTGGTGGACGATGAAGTCACTGACCCAACCTATGAAATTGACATGCAGAGCGAGGACAGCAGCGCACAGGGGAGGAATCTTCAGTAACATAACAAGCAGGAAGAGGCAGTGGGGTGGCCAAAGACACAATGTGGGCAACTGATCCCCAGAGCATCAATATGGTTGAAATTGCCAAGCCAAGGTTTAGGTGATCTCGAGTCTGGCACTTTATTAAAGACAGTCGAGTTATCTCAAAAAAGGCCGTTTGCAACATCTGCCATGCCAGAATCAGCAGGGGCAGCACATCTACCAGCCTGACCACTATTAGAATGCTCAGGCAAATGCAAGCAAAGCACCCAACTACTTGGGCCGAACACAAAGGTCCAGAAACAGTGTCTGCTGGTGACACCATTGCCTCATCTCCTGTTCTACAGGCACACCAATCCCCTGTTCATGACGTATGCGAAGATACCTCCCACCCTGCAGCTGCAAACACCATCAGCAACCATGTCCACATCCTTGTCACAATGCTGAATTCAGTTGTCCCTACCCCAGTCCTTGGAACGCTCCTTGGAACGCAAGCGTAAATACACAACTACCCACCCATAGGCAACAATGCTAAATGGCCACATTTCCAGACTGCCCTGGAAATGTTGCAGTTTAGTATTGTGGAGACGTAACCTTTCCGCAACCTAATGCAGCAACGGTCCTCGGTACTCGGTTCCCAGCCACCACTATTTCTCCCAGTGTGCCGTCCTTGCCTTACACAAGCATGTGTCTCATAACAGCCACGCCCTATCCAATGCTGTGATTGGGAAGGTCCACTTAACCATGGACAACTGAACAAGTGTTTGTGGCCAGCGATGCTACATTTCCCTGATGGCTCACTAAATGAACAGTGTGGACGCCTGGACCCAGTTGAAGCCTGAGACAAAACACGTGCTACCGACATTGTGGATTGCAGGCCATGGTTCAATTAGGGATGCTTCCACCTTCTCCAGCAGTTCCTGCACCTTTTCCTCCTCCATCTCACAAACATGAACATCAGTCACAAGCTGGAAGCAATACAGCATTGCCTTGGCCAAGTGGCAACAAGCTGTGTTGAAGCTAATCTGCTTAGGTGACATACTTGACACGGCCGAAGAGTTTCTGAAAGCTCTAACAGACCAGACTAATCTGTGGTTCTCGCCCCTGAACCTACAACCAAGCATAGTTGTGTGTGACAATGGAAGTAACCTGGTGACAGCACTTAAGCTTGGTAACCTCGCGCATGTACCATGCCTGGCCAACGTGATAAACTTAGTGGTTCAGCGGTTTCTCAAAACCTACCCAGATCTTCTGAGCTGTTTGTGAAAGTACGCTGCGTGTATGCCCATTTCCGAAAGTTGGCTATTGCTGCCCCTGCCCTGGCACTGCTGTAGTGTGCAATGTCACCATACATTGGAACTCAAGGTTTCATATATTAGGTTTTGTGAGCAGCATAGGGTAGTAGCTGAATACCAACTACACTATGCACACCCATGTTCTTGTCAGCCTCTGCACATAAGAGCTGATGAGTGGGCATGGATGTCTGACATCTGTGCAGCTCTCTAAAACTCTGAGGTTGCGACCAATATGGTGAACTTTGTTGACTCCATAATCAGTGTCACCATCCCGCTTCTCTGTCTACTGAAATGCTGGCTTATCACAATTAAAGAAGAAGCTTTGCAGGTGAAGCAAGTTGAGACAGAGCAAGAAACTATACTGGGTGATGCCACACAGCCCAGCCTCATCTCATCTTGTCAATGCTGATTGAGTGATAATGAGGAGGAGGAACAGGAGCTGGTTATCTGCTCTTCAGACAGTACTACCCACACTAGTAGTCCTCTTGGTGGGGACAGTGAAGACTTGGCTGTTTGAAGTCTGGCACACATGGCTGAGTTTATTTTCCACTGCCTTTTCCATGAGCCTCACGTTGTGCACATTTTGGCCAACTCTAATTACTGGTTGATCACCCTTCTAGACCCACACTTACAAGGAGAAATTTACATCTCTCCTTCCTGAGACAGAGATCCCTAATATAATGATGCAGTACCAGAAGGCCCTAGTTGAAGAATTATTAAAAGAATTCCCATCTGACAATGCTCATGGCAGAAGTCACAGTTCCTTGGACAACCCAGGAGTGGAAACAAGGAAGACACTCACCTGATGCAGCAGAGGCAGGGATACACTCTCAAAGGTCTGGGACAGTGTTCTCAGACTCTCCCATTGCCCAGGCAATGATGAGTGGGGTACTCTGACAAGGAAGTAAAAGTTTTTGAAGATGCTGAAGGAGTACCTTGCCGACTGTACACGTGGAATTAACTCTCTCTTAAGGCTTTTGAAGTCCTGGCCTGGCATGCCCTGCTGTTATTGTTTTGTCAGAGTGAGTTTTTCGTGCCGCTGGGGGTATTATAACCAAGAGATGCATTTGCCTTTCAACTGAAAATGCTGACAGACTGACTTTTTTTTTAAATGAACAAAAGCTGGATTTGGCCTGACTTTTGTACATCACCGGATAACAGCAGAAGAACATAGACTGAAATCCAGTGGGTTTTTTTTTGGTCTATTCTCATGCACCCATGGGTATATGCTTCAGGATTTTGTCTATCTTGTCTCGTCCACCCCCTTCTTCACCACTGTATCAACAGGGTGATCACGCTATCCTCACTATAAAGTTTTTAAGGTTGATTATGATGCCCGCATTAACAATTTTTAGAGGCCTACCTCAAACATTCTTTTATATATACTATATATATATATATATATACACTCACTGGCCACTTTATTAGGTACACCTGTCCAACTGTGTGTTAAGACTTAATTTCTAATCAGCCAATCACATGGCGGCAACTAAGTGCATTTAGGCATGTAGACATGGTCAAGACAATCTCCTGCAGTTCAAACCGAGCATCAGTATGGGGAAGAAAGGTGATTTGAGTGCCTTTGAACGTGGCATGATTGTTGGTGCCAGAAGGGCTGGTCTGAGAATTTCAGAAACTGCTGATCTACTGGGATTTTCACGCACAACCATCTCTAGGGTTTACAGAGAATGGTCCGAAAAAGAAAAAAAATCCAGTGAGCGGCAGTTCTGTGGCCGGAAATGCCATGTTGATGCCAGAGGTCAGAGGAGAATGGGCAGACTGGTTCGAGCTGATAGAAAGGCAACAGTGACTCAAATTGCCACCCGTTACAACCAAGGTAGGCAGAAGAGCATCTCTGAATGCACAGTGCGTCGAACTTTGAGGCAGATGGGCTACAGCAGCAGAAGACCACACTGGGTACCACTCCTCTCAGCTAAGAACAGGAAACTGAGGCTACAATTTGCACAAGCTCATCGAAATTGGACAGTAGAAGATTGGAAAAACGTTGCCTGGTCTGATGAGTCTCGATTTCTGCTGCGACATTCGGATGGTAGGGTCAGAATTTGGCGTAAACAACATGAAAGCATGGATCCATCCTGCCTTGTATCAACGGTTCAGGCTGGTGGTGGTGGTGTCATGGTGTGGGGAATTTTTTCTGGGCACTCTTTGGGCCCCTTGGTACCAATTGAGCATCGTTGCAACGCCACAGCCTACCTGAGTATTGTTGCTGACCATGTCCATCCCTTTATGACCACAATGTACCCAACATCTGATGGCTACTTTCAGCAGGATAATGCGCCATGTCATAAAGCTCGAATCATCTCAGATTGGTTTCTTGAACATGACAATGAGTTTACTGTACTCAAATGGCCTCCTCAGTCACCAGATCTCAATCCAATAGAGCATCTTTGGGATGTGGTGGAATGGGAGATTCGCATCAGGGATGTGCAGCCGACAAATCTGCGCCAACTGTGTGATGCCATCATGTCAATATGGTCCAAAATCTCTGAGGAATGCTTCCAGCACCTTGTTGAATCTCTGCCACGAAGAATTGAGGCAGTTCTGAAGGCAAAAGGGGGTCCAACCCCTTACTAGCATGGTGTACCTAATAAAGTGGCCAGTGAGTGTATATCTATATACAAAAGTGAATGAATGTATGTGTGAAAAATATTCAGGATTGAGAGTCCTCAGTAGTTGATACCTTTTAATGGCTAACTGAAAAGATGGTAACACATTACAAGCTTTCGAGACTACTCAGGTCTCTTCATCAGGCTAGACTAATACAAAATCTGAAGTCACATATTTATGCACAATAAAGTTACCTTTCAATTCTCAGAGAGACGAGTTTGGAAGTACAAAGACGAACTTTGACACTCTCAGTGCTGGAATGAATGTATCGCATGGATTTATGTCTTTTTACATCAATTAAGGAATTTCCTTTTAAAACCGTGTGGGGGCATCACAACACAGAACTAGACCCCAATCAGAGGACCATAAAACATCTGGACTCCTTATCTATGTACTGGTCCAATGTTTATATTTATGTTTCTCCCTCTCCCATATTGATAGTTCTGCTTCACGTCACTTGTCTTATCTATTGCATTTTTTCTAGGCTGTATTGTGTATAAATATGTGACTTCAGATTTTGTATTAGTCTAGCCTGATGAAGAGACCTGAGTAGTCTCGAAAGCTTGTAATGTGTTACCATCTTTTCAGTTAGCCATTAAAAGGTATCAACTACTGAGGACTCTCAATCCTGAATATTTTTCTATCTACTGGCTAACACGGTACAAAGATATACATCTTTCCTGTATCTGAATGTATGCGTGTGTGTGTATCACCAACCAATCATGAAGCATCTTTCGTTTCACCAGAGCTTTTCAAAAGAAGCTGAGCTGTGATTGTTGCTCATAGCAACCAGTTTGCCTTGCAACCAATCACTAAGCATCTCTCATTTCATCAGAGCTGGTTAAAAGAAGCAGAGTTGTGATTGGTTGCTATGAGCAAGTTTTCCCACTTGACAACACCTCAGCAGACATCGACATGATGGGAGAAATCTAGCATCCCCGGGAACATAAGCTCCCAGCCATTGTCTGCCCCCAGAAAGGAGCAGTGAGTACATGACAGAAATGAATCCCCCCCTCCTATGCCTATATACCCATCACACATCCTCCATCTCATAGTCACATCTTCCCTCTTAAAGGGATCATTGGTATGGAAGTCGGAGCAAATCCATCCAGCTCTTTGGTTTTGACCCCAGGCCTCTCTAAGGCCTCTTTCACACATCAGGTTTTCGCCGTCAGGCGCGATCCGGCGCTTTTGACAGAAACCGGATCCAGCGAAATGCAATGCCGGATCCGGTTTCCCCCCCATTGACTTGCATTTGCGCCGTATCGCGCCGGATGGCCATGCGTTTCATCCGGTTTTCGCCGGATCCGGCAATGTGTCGCGATCCGGCGTCTGGAAAAAACGGCTACTGTAACGTTTTTTGTCTCCGGCGAAAAAGCCGGACACGCCGGATCCGGCGCGTCCGGCTTTTTCACACAATGAAAGCCTATGAGCGCCGCAATGCGCCGGATCCGGCGGCCGGATCCGGTTTTTTGGTCTGAGCATGCTCAGTAGCTCTGCCCACAAGACATATATAAAAGCAAGACAGTGGGACCCTCAGCCACACCCAACATGCCACCCAAGACAGCAACCAGGCGCAGGAGAAGGCAGGAGACATCTGCAGCAGCACCATCAGCACCACCCCGATTGGAGCAGCATGCTGAACAACGGGAGGGGAGTCCAGCAGCAGATGAGAGACGGTAATTATCAAATCCCCCATTCCTCCAAACTAGGGCTATTGAATATCAAGATATTCATTGGCCCTTTGTTTCTCTTTATTCAACAGCCGCACAATAGATGCAGCAGCAGCAGCAGCAATGGCAGCAGCTGGAACACCACCCACAGGCATGGAGTGTGGCCACCAGGAAGACAGCACATCATCTTCTGGGAGCCCTCCCTCGCATCGTCAGCGTTTGACGGTAAGTTTTTATTTCCAAAATCCATCATCTCTGTAATATATGTCTATTCATTGCCTTTTATTTCAAAACAGGATTCACAAGATGAAGAGGAGCTCCCAGAAGAAGGAAGGGGTGGACAGACACCTGGAGTGGGCTCACAATTGGTAAGTTTTTTGCATCAAACGCAGAAACACAACATCACACTACACACAACACATAGAAAACAATGTTCTGCAGACCACACACAGCAAACAAATGCCTACATCCAAAGACATAACATTTTTTGTTTTCTTCTCTAGTCTTCCCAATCTGGTGCTCGGCCAAGAGGTCCTCGCAGTGCCTCCCAGGGTCGTCGGCGACAGCAACGCGGCGGTCACCAGCGTGTAAGTATAAATATTTTTGCTTTGTTTTTTTGCACTTTTTATTTCATTTCTTTTGTGGAGGCTAATTATGTTATTTTTGTCTTTTTCTTTAACAGCCTTCACAGCATGCTCCCGACTCTGACGGTGAGGATGGAGGGATTGATGTGGACCACCTCATCGATCTCGTCAGAGAAAGGGAGCCGCTCTGGAATATGGCTGACCGACGCCACGCTGACCTGATCGTTACCCGACGACTCTGGGAGGAAATCTGTTCGCTCCTTGTGGGCCGCTGGGAGGACCTCGATGTTCGGGCCCAGATTACAGAGCGTAAGTATATGCAGTACCGGTTGCTTGATGTAAACCAGTGTTTCCCGAACTCCAGTCCTCGTGGTCCCCACGGATCATGTGTTCAGGATTTCTATTTACTATGGAAATCCTGAAAACATGACCCCTGGGGACCATGAGGACTGGAGTTTGGGAAACACTGATGTTGTATACTAACCACTCCTTTCTCGTTTCAGGGAACAGAATTGTGAATCGGTGGCGGTCTGTGAGGGATCGTTTCAAGAAGGAGTTCAATAAAGAGATGCGGGCCCCGAGTGGATCTGGAGGACGCAGGAGCAAGTACAAGTACGCAGAAGCCCTGTCGTTCCTCCGGGAAACAATGGTCACCAGAAGGTAAATATTACACACCACATGTGAAAAAAAATGTTAGATGTAAATTTTTTTTTCAGCCAGGGCCATACCATGTCAGTATTTTAATTGTTTTTTTTTCTCTTTATTACACAGCACGGTGAGCAGCACTCGGGAGCCTGCACGATTGGACCCTTCTGAGGCGATCCCTGAGGAGACCGGCACCGAGGGACACTTCGACCGTCCCGGTAGATCTGCACCTTCCCAGCCTTCCCACACATTCGACCCATCTGTCCCATCCACCAGCACAGGAGCATCGTGGCCGCCTACATTACATGAAACTGCTGCTGGTGAGGAGATCGCTTTCCCTTTACCCCACCCTTCTGCCCCTGCCACCTCTAGTACACCTGCGGGTACTGGGCAGCAGCGGCAGAGGGGTCAGGAAAAGACTTATGCGCCAGAGTTCTTGCATCTGAATGCATCTTTCCAGAACTGTCTAAAAGTCTTGTCAGAGCAAATCTCCGCAGGCTATCAGCAGATCAACTCCAGCATTCTGGAGGTGAAGACACTTCTGCAAACCATGCATTCAGAAGCAAGATCTTCGCCAAACCACACCTTTTTCACGTCTGTTGTGGAGCGCATGGAAACGCTCTCTCCTGCCCAGCAGATGCATGTAATGCATTCATGCCACGATGCTCTCCAGCAAGTTACCTCCCAACCTCCTCCTCCCACCACAGTAGTTCCTCCACCTGCACCCCCTCCAGCCACTTTCCATCCTCCCCCTCCTATTACATCTACACCCCCTCCAGCCACTTTCCATCCTCCCCCTCCTATTACATCTACACCCCCTCCAGCCACTTTCCATCCTCCCCCTCCTATTACATACCATCCACCTCCAGCCACTTTCCATCCTCCCCCTCCTATTACATACCATCCACCTCCCCAGCACCATCCACCTCCCCAGCACCATCCACCTCCCCAGCACCATCCACCTCCCCAGCACCATCCACCTCCCCAGCACCATCCACCTCCCCAGCACCATCCACCTCCCCAGCACCATCCACCTCCCCAGCACCATCCACCTCCCCAGCACCATCCACCTCCCCAGCACCATCCACCTCCCCAGCACCATCCACCTCCCCAGCACCATCCACCTCCCCAGCACCATCCACCTCCCCAGCACCATCCACCTCCCCAGCACCATCCACCTTCCCAGCACCATCCACCTTCCCAGCACCATCCACCTTCCCAGCACCATCCACCTTCCCAGCACCATCCACCTTCCCAGCACCATCCACCTTCCCAGCACCATCCACCTTCCCAGCACCATCCACCTTCCCAGCACCATCCACCTTCCCAGCACCATCCACCTTCCCAGCACCATCCACCTTCCCAGCACCATCCACCTTCCCAGCACCATCCACCTTCCCAGCACCATCCACCTTCCCAGCACCATCCACCTTCCCAGCACCATCCACCTTCCCAGCACCATCCACCTTCCCAGCACCATCCACCTTCCCAGCACCATCCACCTTCCCAGCACCATCCACCTTCCCAGCACCATCCACCTTCCCAGCACCATCCACCTTCCCAGCACCATCCACCTTCCCAGCACCATCCACCTTCCCAGCACCATCCACCTTCCCAGCACCATCCACCTTCCCAGCACCATCCACCTTCCCAGCACCATCCACCTTCCCAGCACCATCCACCTCCCCAGCACCATCCACCTCCCCAGCACCATCCACCTCCCCAGCACCAGCAACCTGCCCCGTACCAGACATCTCCCCACTTCCAGCAACCTGCCCCGTACCAGACAAATCCCCACTTCCAGCAACCTGCCCCGTACCAAACTCCTTCCCCATACAACTTGCCATCAACATCATCTGCTCCTACAGTCCCTGCCCAACCCTCCACTCCACCACCCACCACCTCTTCTGCTTCCCACATGTCCACCCATTCTGTAGTTTTTTCCACACCTTCACCTCTAACTGTTCCTTCCCCACCACGATCCCAGTCCTCTCTCCACACTCCCAGTGTCGAAGTGTCCCGCAGCCCCTACAGCAGTATTTCCACCACACACTACACAGATTTATAATGTGTGTATTTAAATAAAAATGACCAGTTTTATGGTTTCAGTTTTATAGTTTCAAAGTTTTATTAAACAAGTTTATTAAAATTTTAAAAAAGTTTACTAAAAAAAACATTTTTCAATAAAAGTTAAATTATTTTACACTGGTTGTCTGTCATTTCTTTCTGCAGCGAAAAAGGTTAAATACAGGGTATTTAAAAGGTGAAATGGTATTCAAAACTAGGTATATAACTGTGGGTAAATTTTAGCTTTTTGCCACAGTTGTGTTCCTGGTTGTGTTTGAAGCAAAGTATTTCACCTAAAAAGTTGTGTTTATTGTTGGTGATTTCCTAACAATGTACACAACTTTTGTTAAAAGGTGAAATACTTTGCATAAAACACAACCAGGTACACACCTGTGGCCTAAAGCTAAAAATAGAGACCATGACAAGATAGCCAACTTTGGTTGGCAAAGGTATATACTGTTGGTACAGAAGGTACACAAGTTTGGTTGGGCACAAATCTTTCACACTCTGTCATCCTGCCAGTGTACTCTGCCTTGAGGTGACATAAAGTATAGTGCAAAATTGTCCCTCATTACTGAAACCGTCACAGAACTTCTAGTGGTAATGTCATGGTAATCTTGCAAGGTGGTTTCTTCAGAGGTGTCCTCAATGGAAATGGGTTCCTTGCAGATAACAAAATTGTGGAGTACCACGCACGCTTTGATCACCTCGTCCACAGTTTCTGTCTTGAGGTTGATCGCAGTCAATAGGACCCGCCATTTGGCTGTCAGAATACCAAAGGTACATTCAACCATTCTTCTTGCTCTTGTGAGGCGGTAATTAAAAATGCGTTTTGGTCTTGTCAATCCTCTGCTAGAGTACGGTTTCAAAAGGTGTTCTGACAGCTGGAAGGCTTCATCCCCTACACAGACAAATGGCATAGGTGGACCAGATGTTTGCGGCAGCAGTCTAGGTGGTGGGAACTGGAAGGTGTTTCCATACAGTTTACGCCCCATGGCAGACAGTTTGAACACTTGAGAGTCATTGGAGCGGCCATAGGCCCCAATATCAACCGCAATAAATTTGTATTCCGCGTCAGCGATGGCCATGAGGACAATTGAAAAATATTTCTTGTAATTGAAATATTCCGATCCCGATCCAGCTGGCTTTACAATGCGGATATGTTTCCCGTCCACAGCCCCAAGCAGTTTGGAAACTGACATATCTGTTGAAACTTGTCAGCAATTTCAATCCACCTCTCTGTTGTGGGCTCTGGTAAAAACTCTTCAGCTAAGGAGTCCCACAGTGCACGGCATGTGTACTTCACAATTCCAGATATGGTGGAAATCCCGAGTCTGTACTGGAAATGCAGTGACGAAAGGGATTCTCCAGTTGCAAGAAATCTGTGGGGAATTAAAAAACAATAAATTAGTTTAAAATCACAGCATTACATACCAAAACTGACCTATAACACTTGGAGATACAAACTACCACCAACAAGATTGCAGTGAAAGTGTGCTCTGATGCGAGCATATCCAATAAATGTGGCTTACCTTAAAGTCACCATCAGACGCTCTGCGGGTGAAACAGAGAAGCGGCAATAGGTGTCTGCTTTTCTTATGAGGTGTGCAATGCGCTCCACCAAGTAATCAAAATTCTCCATTTTCATCCTAACATATCCAAAAAATTTATCCGGGTTTCGTCGAAGGTCCATGCATAGTGTAGAATAGACCCCACGCGTCATTCTCTTGGCTGTGATGGGGTGGATCCACAAACATCGTCTACGATGCCTGATGCGCTGCTGTCTCGCTCTCTCCTTCTCCAGAACAATCACCCTCAAACGATTCGCCTCCGCTGTAAAATCCGCCAAATTCTTCAAAATATTTCCAATGACAACATCCATCTTCGCCAGTAACTTGCTCTTCTCTCCAACCTGCACTTTCTCCTCTACAACCTGTCAAAGAAGGGCTGTAGGAACATGCTATATATAGTTTTCCAGTAGCCAATCCCGTTCGGAAGGCCACAAGGGTCAATTTTAAAAACCGGATCCGGCGTAATCCATCGAAAAACGGATAGAAAAACGGATGAACCGGATGAGACGGAGCCGGTTTTGTCTGTCAAGAAAAAGACGGATCCGGCAAAAAACCGGATCCGTCACATCCGGTTTTACGAAACATTTGCCGGATCCGGCGTTCCGGCACGACGCCGGATCGCGCTGACGCCGAAAACCTGATGTGTGAAAGTAGCCTTAAAGGGATCCCTGGTGTGGAAGTTAGGACCGTTCCAGTCAGCTCTGTGGTTCTGACCCCAGGGTCTCTTAAAGGGATCATTGGTATGGAAGTTAGGGCAAACCCACTCTGTGCTTTGTACTAACCCCAGGCCTTCCTTAACCCCTTTCTGCCATGTGACGTACTATCCCATCAATGTGCCCTAGGACTTAATTCCCAGGGACGGGACAGTACGTCACAGCGATCAGCGGCGCCCACGTGGTGAGTGCCACTGATCGCGGCCGGGTGTCAGCTGATTATCACAGATGACACCCGGCACAATGTGTCAAGGGCGGTCACAGACCGTCCCTGACACGTTAACCCCTTGCACACCACGATCAAACATGATCGCGGTGTACCGGGGGTTAAAGGGAAGCATCGGCAGGGAGGGGGCTCCCTCCGTGCTTCCCTGAGCCCCCCACAGCAGCGCTGCTGTGGGGGGCTCCATCCCTGAAGATCCCCGAATCCAAGATCGCGACGGGGACCTTCGGGGGCCTGCAGGGAGCTGGCTTCCTCAGTGCCTGCAAACCGCAGGCACGAGGAAGCCTTGTGCAGTGCCTGTGACAGATCACTGATCTGTCACAGTGATCTGTGATGTGACAGATCAGTGATCTGTCACATGACAATTTTGTCCACCCTTTTGAAAATGTAATAAGGTTAAAAAACAAAAGTGTAAAAATAATTTTAAAAAAATCGCTAAATAAATTTTAAAAAAAATTCCCTAAAAAATTCAATTTTGTTTTGGAAATAAAAAAAAGCAATAAAAGTACACATATTTGGCATCGCCGCATCCGTAATGATCCTCCCTATAAAACTGTCCAATTAGTTAACCCCTTTAGCTAACCTCTTGAAAAATAAAAATAAAAAACGAAGCAAAAAATAATGATTTATTATCATACCGCGAAACAAAAAGTGCAATAACGCGCGATCAAAAAGACGCATATAAATATGCATGGTACCGCTGAAAACGTCATCTTGTCCCACAAAAAAAATGAGCTGCCATACAGTATCAGCAGCAAAAAAATTAAAAAGTTATGGCTCGCAGAATAAGGCCTCTTTCACACATCCGGTTTGTGCCGTCAGGCACAATCCGGCATGTGTGTAAAAAAAACGGATCCGTTTTTTTTTACCGCCGGATGCGTTTTTTGTCATTGAGAAGCACATGCGCCGGATCGCGCCGCATGTGCTTCCGTTTGTTCCGGTTTTTACCGGATCCGGCTGAATTCCTCTGTCCGGCGGCCGGACAGGACTGGTGCTGCAGCGTTTTTTTGTCCGGCGAAAAAAGCCGGACATGGCCGGATGCGGCCCTCCCGGCTCTGCGGGACAATGTTACGCTATGGCACATTCCGGCCGCCGGATCAGGCTTCTACCTGATCCGGCCACCGCATGCACGGTTTTACCCTGTGCGCATGCCCGGATATCTCTCTCTCTCTTTCATACCCCGTTCTCTCTCTCTCTCTCTTTCATACCCCGTTCTCTCTCTCTCTTTCATACCCCGTTCTCTCTCTCTCTCTTTCATACCCCGTTCTCTCTCTCTCTCTTTCATACCCCGTTCTCTCTCTCTCTCTTTCATACCCCGTTCTCTCTCTCTCTCTCTTTCATACCCCGTTCTCTCTTTTTCATACCCTGTTCACTGGCTTGTGGATCCTTTTCTTCCCCGGCGACTCCGCAACATAGCTGTGTCAGGCGCCGTAAGATGCGCCGCATATACTTCCGGTCCCTCCATTCACGGCTGGATCCGGCACTCCATCTTTTTGCCGCACGGAGCCGGAATGCCACCGACGGACGTGTGAAAGTAGCCTAAAGCGATGCAAAAATAATTATTTTTTATATAAAATTGTTTTCATTGCATAAAATCGCCAAAACATAAAAAAATGACCTAAATGAGTTATCGCTGTAACTATACTGACCCAAATGATAAAAAAGTGCTTAAACAATTTAACCGCAGGCGGAACGGTGTAAACGCACCCCCCAAAAGAAATTCATGAAACGCTGGTTTTTGTTCATTCTGCGTCCCAAAAATCGGAATAAAAAGCGATCAAAAGATGTCACATGCCCGAAAATGGTACCAATAAAAACGTCAACTTGTCCCGCAAAGAATAAGACCTCACATGACTCGGTGGGTCAAAATATGGAAAAATTATAGCTCTCAATATGTGGTGATGCAAAAACTATTTTTACAATAAAAAGCGTCTTTTAGCGTGCGACAACTGCCAAAAATAAAAACCCGCTATAAACAGTAAATCAAACCCCCTTTATCACCCCCTTAGTTAGGGAAAAATAATTAAATTAAAAGAAAATGTATTTATTTCCATTTTCCCATTAGGGTTAGGGCTAGGGTTAGGGCTGAGATTAGGGTTAGGGGTGTGTTGTGGTTAGGGTTGGAGTTATAATTGGGGGGGTTTCCACTGTTTGGGCACATCAGGTGCTCTCCAAATGCAACATGGCGTCTGATCTCAATTCCAGCCAATTCTGCATTGAAAAAGTCAAATGGTGATCCTTCCCTTCCAAGCTCTGCCATGCGCCCAAACAGTGTTTTACCGCCACATGTAGGGTATCAGCCTACTCAGGACAAATTGCAAAACAACTTTTGGGGTCCAATTTCTCCTGTTACCCTTAGGAAAATAAAAAATTGGGGGCAAAAATATCATTTTTGTGGAAAAAATTATTTTTTATTTTCACGCCCGGGCATTCTAAACTTCTGTGAAGCACTTGGGGGTTCAAAGTGCTCACCATACATCTAGATAAGTTCCATGGGGGATCTAGTTTCCAAAATGGGGTCACTTGTGGGGAGTTTCAATAGTTTAGGTACATCAGGGGCTCTCCATATGCACATGGCACCCACAGACCATTCCATCAAAGTCTGCATTCCAAAGCCCCGACGTGTGCCCATGCAGTAGTTTTCTCCAACATATGAGGTATCAGCGTACTCAGGACAAATTGGACAACAACTGTTGGGGTCCAATTTCTCCTGTTACCCTTGGGAAATTAAAAAAATTGGGGACTAAATGATCATGTTTGTGGAAAAAATACGATTTTTTTATTTTCATGCCCGGGCATTATAAACTTCTGTGAAGCCCTTGGAGGTTCAAAGTACTCATCACACACCTAGATAAGTTCCTTAGGGGGTCTAGTTTCCAAAATGGTGTCATTTGTGGGGGGTTTCCACTGTTTAGGCAGGGCCGGCCCAAGAGATTACGGCGCCCTAGGCGAAACTATTTTGTTGCGCCCCTACTATTCTTGGCAGTAGGTGAAAACTTGGGATATAAATTTAGGAGCAAAATAAACCACAACAACAATGATTAATTAACTCTCTCCTAACTCTTTAATCTTCTGAGAAGTTGTATAGGACACATATATACAAAGTAATCAATAACACAAAACAAAAACGACCATAGGTAATTAAAATTTTTGTTTCCTTGCCTTTTTTTTTTTTAAAAGGATGACACTAATTCACCGAGATTAATTTGTTTAGCAACTTCAGATTCTATCGAAATTGTTGCCAACACAACCAACCTCTCTTGCGTCATATTTGCCCTTAAATATGTACACTTTTCTTTCAATCCCTAAAACTTTTTGCCTTTTGAAAAGATATTTTATAATTTTTTTCTCTGGCGCCCCCTTTGGGTCGGCGCCCTTGGCGGCCGCCTAGTTCGCCTATACGTTCGGGCCGGCCCTGTGTTTAGGTACATTAGTGGCTCTCCAAAGGCAACATGACACCCGCAGAGCATTCCATCAAAGTCTGCATTCCAAAACGTCGCTATTTCCCTTCCGAGCCCCGACATGTGCCGACACAGTAGCTTTCTCCCACATATGGGGTATCAGCGTACTCAGTACAAATTGGACATCAACTTTTGGGGTCCAATTTCTCCTGTTACCCTTGGAAAAATAAAAAAAATCGTGAATAAAAGATCATATTTGTTGAAAAAATACGATTTTTTTTATTTTCACGCCCGGTCGTTATAAACTTCTGTGAAGCACTGGGGGGTTCAAAGTGCTCATCACACATCTAGATAAGTTCCCTGGGGGGTCTCGTTTCCAAAATGGTGTCATTTGTGGGGGGTTTCCACTGTTTTGGTACATCAGGGGTTTTACAATCGCGACATGGTGTCCAATCTCAATTCCAGCCAAAACAGTCAAATGGCACTGCTTCCCTTCTGAGCTCTGCCATGTGCCCAAATAGTGGTTTACCCCCACATGTGGGGTATCAGCGTACTCAGGACAAATTGCACAATAACTTTTAGGGTCCTGTTACCCTTGGGAAAATAAAAATTGGGGGTGAAAAGATAATTTTTGTGGAAAAAATGATTTTTTTAATTCTACCGCTGTACATTATAAACTTCTGTGAAGCCCTTGTGGGTTCAAAGTTCTCACCACATATCTACATAAGTTCCTTGGGGGGTCTAGTTTCCAAAATGGGGTCACTTGTGGGGGGTTTCCACTGTTTAGGTACATCAGGGGCTCTCCAAACGAGACATGGCATCCGTTCTGAATTCCAGCCAATTTTGCATTGAAAAAGTCAAACGGCGCTCCTTCCCTTCTGAGCTCTGCCATGCGCTGAAACATTGGTTTCCCCCACATTATCAGGTATCAGCGTACTCAGGACAAACTGCACAATAGCTTTTGCAGTCCAATAAAAATTGGACCTGAAGTATTTTTTTTGTGAAAAAAAGTGAAATGTTCATTTTTAAATATTCAAAAAATTCCTGTGATGCACCTAAAGGGTTAATAAACTTCTTGAATGTGGTTTTGAGCACCTTAAGGGGTGCAGTTTTTAGAATGGTGTCACTTTTGGGTATTTTCTATCATATAGACCCCTCAAAGTGGCTTCAAATGTGATGTGGTCCGTAAAAATAAAATGGTGTTGCAAAAATGAGAAATCGCTGGTCAAATTTTAACCCTCTAACTTCCTAACCAAAAAAATTTTGGTTACAAAATTGTGCTGATGTAAAGTAAACATGTGGGAAATGTTACTTATTAAGTTTTTGTGTGCTGTATCTCTGTGATTTAAGGGCATAAAAATTCAAATATGACAATATGTCACGAGAAAACAATATCAGAATCAGTGGGATCCATGGAAGCGTTTCAGAGTTATTACCTCATAAAGGGACAGTGGTCAGAATTGTAAAAATTGGCCTGGTCATGAACGTGCAAACCACCCTTGGGGGTTAAGGGGTTGAAGGGATCTTCGGTATGGAAGTCAGGGCAAATACATCCAGCGCTTTGGTTCCGACCCCAGGCCTCTCTTAAAGGGATCCCCGTATGGAAGTCAGGGCAATTGAATTCAAATGCTCTGGTACTGAGCCCAGGCTTTCTTAAAGTGATCTCCTGCATGGAAGTTAGGGCAAATCCCTCAGCGCTTTGATTCTGACCCTAGGATTCTATTAAAGGGATCATTGGTATGCAAGTCAGGGCAAATCCACTCAGCGCTCTGGTTCTGACCCAAGGCTCTCTTAAAGGGATCTCCTGTTTACAAGCTAGGGCAAGTCCCTCAGCGCTCTGATTCTGACCCCAGGGTTCTACTAAAGGGATCTCCGGTATGGAAGGCAGGGCAAATCCACTCAGTGCTCTGGTTCTGACGTCAGGTCTCTCTTAAAGGGATCCCAGGTATGGAAGTTAGGACCTTTCCACTCATTGCTCTGGTTCTGACCCCAGGCTGATGGGATGACGTGGGATATTAGGGGTAGTAGTCAGGTGGCTCTGGCTGACGGGATGATGTAGGATATTAGGGGTAGTAGTCCGGCGGCTGTGACGGGATGATGTAGGATATTAGTGGTAGTTGTCCGATGGCTCTGGCTGATGGGATGATGTGGGATATTTGGGGAAGTAGTCCGGTGGCTCTGGCTGATGGGATGATGTGGGATGTTATAGTGAATGTGGCTATGCAGAGTAGGCAGGGCTCTACACATCTTTATATATGTACAGTATATAGATATAATCATTATAATTTGTTATAACTAACCGTAGTTAGTTACTATGCCTGGGCAGCACTGGGCGCTTCAGCTAGTATAGTAGTCTTCAGCAGGACTTGGCTTCTGATGAAACAGAGATTATTAAGAGCGCCTATAAGGGCGGCGCGGTTGTCCTGATGGACAAAGAAAAATATGTGAAAGAGATAAGGAGACAGCTGGAGGACCTGGAGGTCTAGGAGAGACTAAATAGTGATCCTAAATTTGAAATTGCAAAGGAAATTAAACAAGTATTGGATTATGCACTGGAGAGGCAAATAATAGATCAGGATCTCTATGACTTTTTATTTATAAAACATCCAACCACTCCGGTCATATATATTCTACCAAAAGTGCACAAGTCTCTCATAGATCCTCAACCAATTGTCTCAGGCTGTGATTCAATCTTGTCCAACATAGGTGTATATTTGGACAGGATTTTAAATCCTTTAGCTAAGGGTGCAGAGTCATACATAAAAGACACTACAGATTTTCTGATAAAAGTGGGTGAGAAGAGCATTTTGGGCAAGGTTTTTTTAGCCTCATTCAATGTTGTCTCATTATATACCTCCATTTCACATGAGACCGGGCTGAAAGCTGTAAGAAAAAAGCTTTTAAATGAAAATTATTCTACAGAAACAAGAGATTTTTTTATTCAGCTGCTGAATTTGGTTCTAACAAAAAATTATTTTCTTTTTGGTGATGATTATTTTATGCAATTACGTGGTACCACGATGGGCGCCAATATGGCACCCGCGTACCCAAATATTGTGATGTGTGTACTTGAGGAGGACTTCGTCTATGTGTCCCACCACTTCAGCTATGTAGCTGCGTGGTGGAGATACATAGACGATGTCTTCCTCATTTGGACGAGGACTGAAGAAGCACTGCATGAATTTCATTCTTTTCTAAACACAATTGATGAGACCATAAAGTTTACCCTTGTATATTCACTAAATGAAATTCAATTCTTGGATGTTAATTTTAAACTTGAGAATGATAAGTTGACTACACGACTGTTTACAAAAGCCACTGACAAAAATGATTTATTATTGTATAATAGTCAGCACACTAGAAAGACGGTGGAGGGTATCCCATTAAGTCAGATGATGCGGGTAAAGAGAATTGAAATTGAGGATGACTCTCTAAAAAAGTCTATGGAAAAAATCTTGAATAAATTTACGGATAGGGGTTACCCTAAAAGCCTTTTAAATAGAAAAATAAGGTTGATAACATGGACAGGGATGTTATGGGGTAAAAGAAAAAACTCTTGATCGTACCCCATTAGTAACTACATTTTGTGAGGAAAGCACCCAAATAGGGTCTGTGATCAAAAAACATTGGGGCATGCTGGTTTAAATGTCTACCTCAAGTAAAAGAATTTTTGAATCCCCCGTTATTTTCATGTAAACGTAGTAGGACAATTGCATCCACTTTGGTCAAACTGATATAGGCCCTTTTAAAAAATCAAGTCAAATGTCATTGACGGGAAGTGACAGAAAGGGATGTTTTCCCTGTCTGTCCTGTGTGAACTGTTGTCTTATGTTAAAAGGGTCTAATTTCCAACATCCAGTTACTAATGAACAATTTAAAATAAAACATTTCTTGATGCATGATTCAGACTTTGTAATCTACCTTCTAGAGTGTCCGTGTCGCCTGTGGTACATCAGTGAGACAACGAGAATAAATCTGCAACGATGTACCATCAGGAAGATACGTATGGATCTACCAGTTTCCTAACACCCTGTAGAGAAATCACATACAGAAAAACAACTTTGCTTCCGCATAATTGATGCGGTACCAACAATGAGGAGAGGAGGTGATCGGGTGCATCTACTCAAAAGAAAGGAACTTGAGTGGATTGTGAAGTTGATCTTTTTACTCTTAGACCTGTGACGGGGACAAGGGGGCATCCTCTACGTCTGGAGGAAAGAAGGTTTAAGCATAATAACAGACGCGGATTCTTTACTGTATGAGCAGTGAGACTGTGGAACTCTCTGCCATATGATGTTGTAATGAGTGATTCCCTACTAAAATTTAAGAGGGGACTGGATGCCTTTCTTAAAGTATAATATTACAGGGTATATACACTAGTTTCCTTAGTGTTGCGTTGATCCAGGGAGCTAGTCTGATTGCCGTATGTGAAGTCGGGAAGGAATTTTTTTCCCCAATGTGAAGCTTACTGTTTGCCACATGGGTTTTTTTTGCCTTCCTCTGGATCAACATGTTAGGGCAAGTTAGGATAGGATATGGGTTGAACTAGATGGACTTAAAGTCTCCCTTCAACCTTAATTACTATAATAACTATAATTACTACATTGAGACCAAATGGTCTCAATGTGGATTTTAAAGCGAATAAGATCATTTAAAGTTGAGACATACAATGACTTTCTAATCCTGTTAATTCTCTTCATATTTTATGTCTGTTTATAATTTTATTAATGTTTTTATTTTTATTTTTTCACAGATTTGGATCTTATGGAGGGTATGCATTCACATGGGTTACATGTTCTCTATTTTTCACCGCACAAGTCGGTGTTTATAGTTGTATGAGATTATATCTGGAAGAAAATGTTTTCTAAAAAAATTCCCAAAAAAAATAAAATTCTTATTTGGATAACAAATTTCATGTTGGTTTTAGACCGTTATGCTCAGATTGGGTGTATAATGTGATTGGAGAGTGAAAGTGGAGTGGTATGGGGGTGTCAAGTGTGCATGGGTCTCGGGGGCTGATACCACTTGTAGCCTCGTTTTTGCACGTACAGTGGGGGCATCTTGCTATATATTGCGGGGTTCGGCTCGCTTAGTGACACTGTATTGGGCGTAGTTCCTTTCCCTCCATACGAGTAGTTCGTATAATTTGGCTCCCCCTATAGAAGCATTTTAGTGGCTATTAACCTGGTGCCATGAAGGTAATATAAAATAATCTTAATTTAGAAAGAAATATACTAAGGGTACCACTAAGTAAAGTATTATCTTGTTTACTAAGGTTGATACATAAAATGAAAACAATGGGGATAGGGGAAAATATGTGTAAGTGGGTTAAGAGCTGGCTCAGGGATAGGAAACAAAAGGTGGTTATTAATGGAGCACACTCGGACTGGGTCACGGTTAGCAGTGGGGTACCACAGGCGTCAGTTTTGGGCCCTCTTCTTTTTAACATATTTATTAATGACCTTGTAGGGGGCATAGAGAGTAGGATTTCAATATTTGCAGATGACACTAAACTCTGCAGGGTAATCAATACAGAGGAGGACAATTTTTTATATTACAGGAGGATTTATGTAAACTAGAAGCTTGGGCTGATAAATGGCAAATGAGCTTTAATGGGGATAAATGTAAGGTCATGCATTTGGGTAGAATGAACAATATAATTATGTGCTTAATTGTAAAACACTGGGCAAAACTGTCACTGAAAAAGACCTGGGTGTATGGGTGGATGACAAACTCACATTTAGTGGCCAGTGTCAGGCAGCTGCTGCAAAGGCAAATCAAATAATGGGATGCATTAAAAGAGGCATAGATGCTCATGAGGAGAACATAATTTTACCTCTATAAGTCACTAATGCGACCACACTTAGAATACTGCGTACAGTTCTGGTCTCCGGTGTATAGGAAAGACATAGCTGAACTGGAGTGGGTGCAGAGAAGAGCGACCAAGGTTATTAGGGAACTGGGGGGTCTGCAATACCAAGATAGGTTATTACACTGGGGTTATTTAGTTTGGAAAATTGAAGGCTTCGGGATGGTCTTATTACAATGTAAATCCTTATGGATAAGATGTTTTTCGCACTTACTGTGCGCTGCTTGACAAAGTTCAGTGGTACAACATGAAAAGTTTTAACTGTTTAATTCCCAACGCGTTTCGAAGTGTCTATCACTTCTTCCTCAGGGGATGTCATGTCATCCCCTGAGGAAGAAGTGATAGACACTTCGAAACGCGTTGGGAATTAAACAGTTAAAACTTTTCATGTTGTACCACTGAACTTTGTCAAGCAGCGCACAGTAAGTCCGAAAAACATCTTATCCATAAGGATTCACATTTGCGGTCACGGAGTGGACCTTCGGGCGTGCAGCAGCTGACAGTCGATTTATGTGCTCTTATCTCCCCTGGAAAAGGTGAGTGAATTTCTTTTTATTCCTTCCCAACACCACCCGGATAAGACCCTATTGCGCTTTCTTATTTCCTTCAGCCTCTTTTATATACTTATTACAATGTATAAATATATGCGGGGACAATACACAGACCTTTCTAATGATCTTTTTACTCTTAGACCTGTGACGGGGACAAGGGGGCATCCTCTACGTCTGGAGGAAAGAAGGTTTAAGTATAATCACAGACGCGGATTCTTTACTGTAAGAGCAGTGAGACTATGAACGCTCCGCTGTATGATGTTGTAATGAGTGATTCCCTAATAAAATTTAAGAAGGGACTGGATGCCTTTCTTGAAAGTATAATATTGGGTCGCCCTCCCAGGGCTGTGAGGTACTCGGTACCGAGCCGGTCACTCAGGGGGAAGATGTCACAGCAGCGGTGACCCCGGTCCGTGGCCCTGGGCGCTCAAGTAAAAGGGAAATTGAATGGTGGAATGTAGTTGATAAGATGAATAGTTCGTGACGCTACCTGTGGTGTTCGGCAAGGGATATGTTAAGCCGACGCTGCATGCAGATCCTCTGGGACTGATGGTATGGTGCAGCAAAGATGTAAAAGCTCCCCACAGGTGAAGTTGTAGTCCTAGGGCAGTGTAGATGTGGAGGCAAAGGGGAGGCGTAGGTGAGGTAGTGTCGGGCACCAAGATGTAGCAGTGCCGGGTGTGTTGGCGCAGGAATAAGTGGAGGACACCAGAGCATGTAGTTCCAAAGCTTTACTCAGTCTGTTGTGCATACAGGTACCTTCCTCCGTGCCGTGTCCTCTGGGTCAGGGACTCAGTCAACCTCCAAGCCAGGTAGAATACTCCTTTCCAACACTCCGCCAACATGTGCCATTCTGAACGTCTCCTCTTATAGCACCTATAAATGAAGTACTCCTGTGGCGCCCCTGAGGGTTCAGTTGCCACAGAGGTACTACACCTCCTCCTGAGGTGTGGTGCCCCACCGTCCAGGTAAGTTGGAGGCTCCTGACCATGCTCCAACACCTGCACCCCACACCACAAAGTAGTGTAGCAAAGCACCTTCGGTGTCTCCCTGCTTGGAGTATAGCAAAGCACCCATTGGTGGCTCCCTGCTTGGAACATGAAACATGCTGGGAAGCCGGTGTCGTTGGAATACATAAAAGAGCGGGAAGGTTTAGGAATTCAGTTCAGTGGGAGTTGAATGTGAGTTTGGAGTGGAGTAGAGAAGGTCCCTGAGAGAGAGGGATGGAGGAAGGAAGTGCTGCAGCAGATCTCAGTGACCTGGGTCTGCTAGCATGGGAAAGGAGTGAACGAAAGAGACATTGAAAGGAAACCTGATCTTTCATAAGACAGAAAGACTAGTACGGAAAGTGAGGAGTAAAAGGGAACAGAGGATGTGGGTTAGAGGAGAACCCTGCCTAGAAGTTCTAAGCGCAAGGCCGGGGCCCGGTCCCCAAGGTTGTATGGATACTAATGGTCCTACAGCAGACACTGGAGGAGTAGTGGGCTGTAAATGCACTACTTCCATCTAAGACTTGGGGGCACAACAGCAACATTGATAGTAAGCCGGGACTTAAGGAGTCCCCGAAGCAAGCTACAGCTGTCTGCCGTACAAGGAAAGTTAATAAGAACATCTGTCAGGAGGAACTCCAGTGCAACTCAGTACTGGGAGTACTTCACTCAAAGGCGCTATAGAGGAGACATTCAGAAAGGTACATGTTGGCGGAGTGCTGGAAGGGAGCATTCCATCTTGCCTGGAGGTTGACTGAGTCCCTGACCCAGAGGACACGGCACGGAGGCAGGCACCTGTATGTACTACAGACTGTGAGTAAAGCTTTGGAACTACAAGCCCTGGTGTCCTCCACTCATTCTGGCGATAATACCCTCAGCACTGCTACATTTCTGCACCATCCACATCTCCCAACAATCACCACCTTTTACACTGCCCTGGGACTACAGCTCCACCTGTGGGGAGCTATAACATCTTTGCTGCGCCATACCACCAGTCCCAGAGGATCTGTATGCAGAGTCGGCCTAACATCTCCCTTGTCGAACACCACAGGTGGCGTCACGAACTATTCACTTAAATTCACTACATCCCACCATTCAAACTCCTTATTACTTTGGCGCCCAGGGCCACGGACTGGGCCCCTGCTGCTGTGACACGTCCCGCTGATACCGGCCCTCTACCGAGTACCCCACAGCCCTGGGAGTGCGACCCACTCCCAGTACTGAGTTACACTGGAGTTCCTCCTGTCCAATGTTCTTATGAACTTTCCTTGTACGGCAGACAGCTGTAGCCTGCTTCTGGGACTCCTTGGTTCCTAGTCCCGGCTCACCTATGTTGCTGTTGTGCCCCCAAGTCTGATGTGGGAATAAAGTATTGTTAAATTCTATTCCTCCGGTGTCTGCTGCAGGATCATTATTATCCATACAACCTCGGGGCCAGGCCCCGGCCTTGCGCTTAGAACTCTTAGGAAGGGTTCTCCTCTAACCCACGTCCTCTGTTCTCTTTTACTCCTCACGTTCCATACTAATACTTTCTTTCTATGGAAAAAATCAGGTTTCCTTTCTATGTCTCTTTCTGGTGCCAGCAGACCCAGGTCACTGTGGCCTGCTGCAGCACTTCCTTCATCCATCCCTCTCCCGGGGATCTTCTCTGTCTCACTCTGTCCTTCTGCATCCTCACTCACTCCCAGTGACTGACTCACTGAATGACTGAATGACTCAATGACTGAATGACTGAATCCTAAACTCTTCCGCTCTTTTAACGTAAACTATGCTCCACCCACCTCCTAGCACGTTTCGTGTCCAAGCAGGGAGCCACCAAAGGGTGCTTTGCTATACTCCAAGCAGGGAGCCGCCGAAGGTGCTTTGCTACACTACTTTGTGGTGTGGGGTGCAGGTGTTGGAGTGTGGTCAGGAGCTTCCCACCTTACCTGGATGGTGGGGCACCACACCTCCGGAGGAGGTGCAGTATCTCTGTGGCGACTGAGCCTCAGGGACACCACAATATTACTGTCATGCGGGGCTTAGTTCAACTAAGGCTGAAATACCCGGGGCCCCTGTGATGTCCCTTTAACTAGGGGAAACCCTGTCTGACCCTCAACCCAGGGTTTTTGCTGATGGTGCAAATGCCTGAGCCTCCAACCTTTCCTTATCTCCTGCTCAGCCCTGCACTTAACCCTCCACCCTCCACCCAGTGAGGAGACAAACCTCCAAAGCCCCCACACAAATTATGACAGACAGGGAGAACTTAAACTGCACAGCGCCGCACGCACACAGGAATATACAGTAATGTGAACAGGGCACAACTAAACACAAATATGGGAAGGAGAAAGGATAACAACGGATCATACGCCACCAGATACGAATCTCTCTCTTTTCAACACCTCCACTCCAGACTGGAACCACTTGGTACGAAACACAAGCTATAATCGGCGACGCCCATAGGCCAGCATGACTATTTAAAGACCGTGGGCGTGACTAAACATCCATCCTGGTCTCCAGCAAGATTAACCCCCGAGAGCCTGAAGATCAAGCCGGCGCCACTGAGGCTATAGTGGATGGAGGTGGAACTACATGACAATTACAGGGTATATACACTAGTTTCCTTGATATTGCGTTGATCCAGAGAGTTAGTCTGATTGCCGTATGTGGAGTCGGGAAAGAATTTTTTTTCCCCAATGTGAAGCATACTGTTTGCCACATGGGTTTTTTTTGCCTTCCTCTGGATCAACATGTTAGTGCATGTTAGGATAGGATATGGGTTGAACTAGATGGACTTAAAGTCTTCCTTCAACCTTAATAACTATGTTACTATGTTACTATAATATGTGTTAATATGGATATTGGGATAAGCGGTTTGGATTATTGGGCTGAGCATTTCCACAGCTGGATATCCTGGAAGTGCATCATATGACCACTTCCTGTATATACCATGAGTAAAATGTCACTGCAAGCCTTATTGCGCTACTGCACATGTGCGGGCACGCAAAGGATTGTGGGATATGTAGTCTTTTGACACAGACATGTGCAGTGAAGCATTGGGCTTGCTGACCAGTAGCGGCGGCCATGGAGGAGCTTTATAATGTGAGTGCACATGTTTCTGAAATAAGATTACACACCTGTGAGAATTTTTAATTTAAAATGCAATTAGCACTTTATGGCACTGTATTTCACTTTATACTTGTTATATAGATTCTTGAAAACCATGGGTGTATATGGAAAGTTTCATGCATGGTGCAGCACTTAGCACTTTATGAATCATGTACACTCACTGGCCACTTTATTAGGTACACCTGTCCAACTGTGTGTTAAGACTTAATTTCTAATCAGCCAATCACATGGCGGCAACTCAGTGCATTTAGGCATGTAGACATGGTCAAGACAATCTCCTGCAGTTCAAACCGAGCATCAGTATGGGGAAGAAAGGTGATTTGAGTGCCTTTGAACGTGGCATGATTGTTGGTGCCAGAAGGGCTGGTCTGAGTATTTCAGAAACTGCTGATCTACTGGGATTTTCACGCACAACCATCTCTAGGGTTTACAGAGAATGGTCCGAAAAAGAAAAAAAATCCAGTGAGCGGCAGTTCTGTGGGCGGAAATGCCTTGTTGATGCCAGAGGTCAGAGGAGAATGGGCATACTGGTTCGAGCTGATAGAAAGGCAACAGTGACTCAAATTGCCACCCGTTACAACCAAGGTAGGCAGAAGAGCATCTCTGAACGCACAGTGCGTCGAACTTTGAGGCAGATGGGCTACAGCAGCAGAAGACCACACTGGGTACCACTCCTCTCAGCTAAGAACAGGAAACTGAGGCTACAATTTGCACAAGCTCATCGAAATTGGACAGTAGAAGATTGGAAAAACGTTGCCTGGTCTGATGAGTCTCGATTTCTGCTGCGACATTCGGATGGTAGGGTCAGAATTTGGCGTAAACAACATGAAAGCATGGATCCATTGTATCAACGGTTCAGGCTGGTGGTGGTGGTGTCATGGTGTGGGGAATTTTTTCTTGGCACTCTTTGGGCCCCTTGGTACCAATTGAGCATCGTTGCAACGCCACAGCCTACCTGAGTATTGTTGCTGACCATGTCCATCCCTTTATGACCACAATGTACCCAACATCTGATGGCTACTTTCAGCAGGATAATGCGCCATGTCATAAAGCTCGAATCATCTCAGATTGGTTTCTTGAACATGACAATGAGTTTACTGTACTCAAATGGCCTCCTCAGTCACCAGATCTCAATCCAATAGAGCATCTTTTGGATGTGGTGGAACGGGAGATTCGCATCAGGGATGTGCAGCCGACAAATCTGCGCCAACTGTGTGATGCCATCATGTCAATATGGTCCAAAATCTCTGAGGAATGCTTCCAGCACCTTGTTGAATCTCTGCCACGAAGAATTGAGGCAGTTCTGAAGGCAAAAGGGGGTCCAACCCGTTACTAGCATGGTGTACCTAATAAAGTGGCCAGTGAGTGTATGTATATGTATGTGTATATATATATATATATATATATATATATATATATCTCTATCTAATATATAAAGCTCAAAGTGTGTGTGTGTGTGTATGTTTGTTTGTATGTCCGGGATAGGCATCCGCACCGTCGCAACTACAGCCACAAAATTTGGCACAGTCACACGTCTGGACCCCGAGAGCGTCCTAAGCTATGTTGTGAGGCGAAATTTTAACCCCGCGCGTTCCAATTCACCAAACAATGTTGCCCCTATCTACATACTGGGGGAAAAAGTGTGTGCGCGTCAAGCCCCACCCCTCATTGTGATGTCACAATGCCCCTATTTGCATACTGGGGAAGCAGTGTGTGCGTATCAAGCCCCGCCCCTCATTATGATGTCACAATGGTTGCCATGGCGACGCTGATGTCATCAAAGGTCACAAGCCCTGCCGCCGCTCATTATGATGTCATAATGGTTTACTATGGATTGGAGGATGTGTGATGAGTATGTGGGCACCGGACTATGGGATGGAGGATATGTATGACAGGTATATGGGCACGGGACTATGGGATGGCGGATATGTATATGGGCACGGGACTATGGGATGGAGGATGTGTGATGGGTATATGGGCACTGGACTATGGGATGGAGGATATGTATGACGGGTATATGGGCACTGGACTATGGGATGGAGGATATGTATGACGGGTATATGGGCACGGGACTATGGGATGGCGGATATGTATATGGGCACGGGACTATGGGATGGAGGATATGTATGATCGGTATATGGGCACGGGACTATGAGATGGCAGATATGTATGATGGGTATATGGGCACTGGACTATGGGATGGAGGATATGTATGATGGGTATATGGGCACGGGACTATGAGATGGCAGATATGTATGATGGGTATATGGGCATGGGACTATGGGATGGAGGATATGTATGATAGATATATGGGCACGGGACTATGAGATGAAGGATGTGTGATGGGTATATGGGCACTCGACTATGGGATGGCGAATATGTATGATGGGTATATGAGCATGGGACTATGGGATGGAGAATATGTATGATGGGTATATGGGCATGGGACTATGGGATGGAGAATATGTATGATGGGTATATGGGCATGGGACTATGGGATGGAGGATGTGTGATGGGTATATGGGCACTCGACTATGGGATGGAGGATATGTATGATGGGTATATGGGCACGGGCCTATGAGATCGTGGATATGTATGATGGGTATATGGGCACGGGACTATGGGATGGAGGATAATTATAATTTTCTATAACTAACCACAGTTAGCTACTATGCCCGGGCAGCGCCGGGCTCTTCAGCTAGTATAAATATAAAGAAAGAATTGTACCTAACACTATTCTATCAGCTGTTGTAGCTCTAAAGTGTGGTATTAATTCAACTTTTAAAGGAAACTGTCTACATTGTCTAGTGCTGCTACTTTTTACTCTAAACATTACACACACACACATATACACAGTGGGTACGAAAAGTATTCAGATCCCTTTGCATTTTTCACTCTTTGATTCATTGCAGCCATTTGGTAAATTCAAAAAAGTTCATTTTTTTCTCATTAACCCCTTAATCCCATGTGACGTACTATCCCATCCATGTGCCATTGTTACACCCGGCACAATGTGTCAGGGGCGGTCACGGACCGCCCCCGACACGTTAACCCCTTGCACACCGCGATCAAACACGTTCGCGGTGTACCGGGGGTTAAAGGGAAGCATCGGCAGGGAGGGGGCTCCCTCCGTGCTTCCCTGAGCCCCCCACCGCAGCGCAATGTGCAGTGCTGCTGCCGGGGTCTCTTTCCCTACAGATCCCCGGGTCCAAGATGGCGACGGGGACCTTCGGGGGCCTGTAGGGAGCTGACTTCCTCAGTGCCTGCAAAGTGCAGGCATGAGGAAGTCTGCGTCTATGCCTGTGACAGATCGCTGATCTGTCACAGTAATCTGTGATGTAACAGATCAGCGATCTGTCACAGGACAGTGATGTCCCCCCTGGGACAATGTAATAAAGCTAAAAAAAAAGTGTAAAAATAATTTTTAAAAACTCACTAAATAAATTAGAAAAAAAATATTCCCCAATAAATTCATTTTTTGGAAAGAAAAAAACAATATAAGTACACATATTTGATATCACCGCGTCCGTAACGACCTGCCCTATAAAATTGTGCCATTAGTTAACCCCTTTAGCGAACCCCTTAAAAAATAAAAATAAAAAACTAAGCAAAAAATAATGATTTATTATCATACCACTGAACATAAAGTGCAATAACGCGCGATCAAAAAGACGCATATAAATATGCATGGTACCAATGAAAACGTCATCTTGTCCCGCAAGAAACGAGCTGCCACTCAGCATCATCAGCAAAAAAATAAAGTTATAGCTCGCAGAATAAAGCAATGCAAAAATAATTATTTTTTATATAAAATAGTTTTCATTGCATAAAAGTGCCAAAACATAAAAAAATGACCTAACTGAGGCATCGCTGTAACCGTACTGAAACAGAGAATAAAACCACCTTATCAATTTTACCACACGTGGAACGGTGTAAACGCAACCCCCAAAAGAAATTCATGAAACGCTGGTTTTTGTTCATGCTGCATCCCAAAAATCGGAATAAAATGCGATCAAAAAATGTCACGTGCCCGAAAATGGTACCAGTAAAAGCGACAACTCGTCCTGCAAAAAATAAGACCTCACATGACTCAGTGGGTCAAAATATGGAAAAATTATAGCTCTCAATATGTGGTGATGCAAAAACTATTTTTACAATAAAAAGCATATTTTAGCCTATGACAGCTGCCAAACATAAAAACCCGCTATAAATAGTAAATCAAACCACCCCCGTTATCACCCCCTTAATTAGGGAAAAAGAATAAAATGAAAAGAAAATGTGTTTATTTCCATTTTCCCGTTAGGGCTAGGGTTAGGGCTAGGGCTAGGGCTGAGATTAGGGGTAGGGGTGTGTTGGGGTTAGGGTTGGAGTTAGAATTGGGGGGTTTCCACTGTTTAGGCACATCAGGTGCTCTCAAAATGCAACATGGTGTCGGATCTCAATTCCAACCAATTCTGCGTTGAAAAAGTCAAATGGTGCTCCTTCCCTTCCAAGCTCTGCCATGCGCCCAAACAGTGTTTTACCCCCACATATAGGGTATCAGCCTACTCAGGACAAATTGCAAAACAACTTTTGGGGTCTAATTTCTCCTGTTACCATTAGGAAAATAAAAAATTGGGGGCAAAAATATCATTTTTATGGAAAAAAATGATTTTATTATTTTCACGCCCGGGCGTTATAAACTTCTGTGAATCACTTGGGGGTTCAAAGTGCTCACCACACATCTAGATAAGTTCCGTAGGGGGCCTAGTTTCCATAATGGGGTCACTTGTGGGGAGTTTCAATAGTTTAGGTACATCAGGGGCTCTCCAAACGCACATGACACCCGCAGACCATTCCATCAAAGTCTGCATTCCAAAACGTCACTACTTCCCTTCCGAGCCCCGACGTGCGCCCATACAGTAGTTTTCTCCCACATATGAGGTATCACCGTTTTCAGGACAAATTGGACAACAACTTTTGGGGTCCAATTTCTCCGGTTATCCTTGGGAAATTAAAAAAATTGGGGACTAATTGATCATGTTTGTGGAAAAAATACAATTTTTTTATTTTCATGCCTGGGCATTATAAACTTATGTGAAGCCCTTGGGGGTTCAAAGTGCTCACCACACATCTAGATAAGTTCCTTAGGGTGTCTAGTTTCCAAAATGGGGTCACTTGTGGGTGGTTTCCACTGTTTTGGTACATCAGGGGCTTTCCAAACGCGACATGGTGTCCGATCTCAATTCCAGCCAAAAACGTCAAATGGCGCTGCTTCCCTTCCGAGCTCTGCCATGCACCCAAATAGTGGTTTACCCCCACATGTGGGGTATCAGCGTACTCAGGACAAATTGCACAATAACTTTTAGGGTCCTGTTACCCTTGGAAAAATAAGAATTGAGGGTGAAAAGATCATTTTTGTGGAAAAAATATGATTTTTTAATTGTACCGCTGTACGTTATAAACTTCTGTGAAGCTTTTGGGGTTCAAAGTTCTCACCACATATCTAGATAAGTTCCATGGGTGGTCTAGTTTCCAAAATGGGGTCACTTGTGGGGGATTTCCACTGTTTAGGTACATCAGGGGCTCTCTAAATGCGACATGGCGTCCGATCTGAATTCCAGCCAATTTTGCATTGAAAAAGTCAAATGGCGCTCCTTCCCTTCTGAGCTCTGCCATGCGCCGAAACAGTGGTTTCCCCCCCACATATCAGGTATCAGCGTACTCGGAACAAATTGCACAATAACTTTTGCAGTCCAATTTCTCTTGTTACCCTTGGTAAAATAAAAAAAATTGAACCTGAATTATTTTTTTTGTGAAAAAAAAGTTACATTTTCATTTTTTTTTAAATATTCAAAAAATTCCTGTGACGCACCTAAAGGGTTAATAAACTTCTTGAATGTGGTTTTGAGCACCTTAAGGGGTGCAGTTTTTAGAATGGTGTCACTTTTGAGTATTTTCTATCATATAGACCCCGCAAAGTGGCTTCAAATGTGATGTGGTCAGTAAAAATAAAATGGTGTTGCAAAAATGAGAAATCGCTGGTCAAATTTTAACCCTTATAACTTCCTAAGAAAAAAAAATTTGGTTCCAAAATTGTGCTGATGTAAACATGTGGGAAATGTTACTTATCAAGTTTTTTGTGTGCTGTATCTCTGTGATTTAAGGGCATAAAAATTCAAAGTTGGAAAATTGCAAAATTTTCAAAATTTTCGTCAAATTTCCATTTTTTTCACAAATAAACGCAAGTTATTTGAATGAAATTTTACAACTAACATGAAGTACAATATTTCACGAGAAAACAGTTTCAGAATCACCGGGATCCATTGAAGCATTTCAGAGTTATTACCTCATAAAGGGACAGTGGTCAGAATTGTAAAAATTGGCCCGGTCATGAACGTGTAAACCACCCTAGGGGCTTAAGGGTTAATGTACACTCTGCACGCCATCTTGACTGGAAAAACAGAAATGTAGATATTTTTGCAAATTTATTAAAAAAGAAAAACTGAAATATCACATTGTCTTAAGTATTCAGACCCTTTGCTCAGACACTTAAATTTAAGTCACATACTGTCCTTTTCCTTGTGATCCTCCTAAAGCTGGTTCTACTCCTTCACTGGAGTCCAGCTGTGTTTAATTAAACTGATAGGACTTGAAGCCAGAATAGGACATGAAGCCAGAAAATATACTGGTGAATGATATGAGGTGTGGCAAAAAAAAGCCAAGACAACATAGTCCAAAAAAAGGTAAGAAAATTTCTAAAACAATCCACAGGGAGGAGATTGGAACAAAACAAAATCATCTAAACCGTATGCTCGCAATTGCCAGAAGCCTGACAAAAAAAATGTAAGAACTAGAAGCAGAAATATCTACAGGTAAATATCAATACAAAAAGGGTGGGGGAACAAGAGGCGCAATAGTGCCCTATCACTAGTGACACTACGATGTGAGTGGTGTAATGCAGTTCCACTCACCTATTCCAGTTGTGTGACCCACAACTGGCTTGAAGACATAACACAGTATCAGCTGCTGCAGGACCTCCACCGACCACTCCAACATGGAAAAACTGCCAGAGAATATGGGAAGCAAGGTGTGCCACAGTCCGCGCTGCTGAGTCCACAAAATCACCTGGGATGCAAGATGTTGTAACAAAGTACTTCTTTATTCCTTCCTACGCGTTTCGGCGCCCTTCCTGGCACCTTCCTCAGGGATATCCCTGAGGAAGGTGCCAGGAAGGGCGCCGAAACGCGTAGGAAGGAATAAAGAAGTACTTTGTTACAACATCTTGCATCCCAGGTGATTTTGTGGACTCAGCAGCGCGGACTGTGGCACACCTTGCTTCCCATATTCTCTTACAGGTAAATATGACATAGTGGGAATAACCGAGACATGGTTAGATGAAAGGAATGACTGGGCAGTTAACTTACAGGGTTACAGTCTGTTTAGAAATGATCGTAAAAATCAGAGAGGAGGAGGGGTTAATTTTTATGTAAAGTCTTGTCTAAAGTTCACTATAAGGGAGGATAATAGCGAAGGGAACGAGGATGTCGAGTCCATATGGGTCAAAATACATGGAGGGAAAAATAGTTATTGGGGGTCTGAACTAATAAATAATTATTGGGAATAGCTTGCGGCCTCCTTGGTTGATCATCACCGAATCGTGTAATTGTCTTCTGGACCATAGGAGCCAGCTGTGAAAATTGGATGGCCAACCCAATCTGTTGGCCATGGAAATGCAGCCTTTCCACCTTGTGGAAACACATGGTTTCCAAAAGTTGATGGCTATCGCAGTCCCCCAGTACCAGTTCTCCAGTCTCCATTACTTCTCTAAGAAAGATGTGCCTGCGCTACACCAGCATGTCACAGACAACATCAACCAATGCTTGAAAAAATCAGTGTTTGACAAGGTGCATTTTAACACTGACACCTGGACGAGCAAGCATGGACAAGGGCATTACATCTCGCTGACTGGGCCCTGGGTGACAGTGGTGGCTGTGGGGACAGTCAGGGAAGGGGCTACTCCACAAGTCTTGGAATCCCCAAGGCTTGCAGGGCACTTAGGGATGGAGAGCTAAAGCACTACACACCATAAGAAGGAGAACTAAACTACTAGACAACAGGACTTCAGAAATAAACTACTACTATAGTTGGGTAACTAAACTACTATACATCAGAAGATGGAGAACTAAGCTACTTGACAACATGGCTTGGAGAAATAAAGTACTAAACACCTAAAGTTGGATAACTAAGGCAATACAAGACAGAAGATGGAGAACTAAACTACTTGACAACAGGGGTCGGAGAACTAAATTACTAATCACCTAATTTTGGAGCGCTAAACCACTACACACCAAGGGATGGTAAACTAAAGCATAAGACGCCAAAGTGTTGCTAGACAGCAAATATTTGAATCCCCAAGGCTTGCAGGGTGTTAGGACTCAGATTTCTGCCTCTCCTATGCTGAAATCTAGATCCTCACATTCTGCAGTCTCCTGCTCTTCAGCTGCTGCAGAGGAGATTGCAGAAGAGATAGCCTCTGGAGAAAGTTGCCACAGGGCAAAGTCCTTTACTCCTGCATCTGAGCATGCTCATGGGACGGACTCCTATTGGAGTTCAGGAGTCAGGTGTGCAGGTCCTGTGTCGGATCCCATTGGCTCCTCTTGGAGACCTGGAGATTTCCAGAAGGTCCCGTTTGCTATAAAAAGCGCGCATGGCTGTTCCGCCTTGCGCTAGTATAGCTATACTGCTGCTGTATGTTTGTTGACAGATGCTTGGACTGGTGAATGACTCATTGGAAACCCCTACCCTCTGATACTACGTTTGTGAGAGTGTTTGAGTTAGTGCCAGTATACAGCGCCAAGCGCCAGCGCGCTATGCTCCTATACTACAGCAGCTAAGCATCAGCATTGCGCCTGCTAATTAGCGGTGTCTTTTCAGCGGCTCTGTCCTCGCCGCGCTGCAGTTGCAGCTCTGTTGGCGTTCGCGGTTGCGAACGCTCTGCACCCGGTTCCTCCGGTAGGTCTAGACGGAGTAAGTACCGCCATATAGTGCTACTCCTGTGACCGTATACCGCGGGTGTAGCACTGACATTCTGTGCTCTTAACAGACTCAGCGTTTTTGTATTTTGGGGTTTTGTGTTCTTTGACTCTGTGAGTTTAACAGAGTCTGTGCTGTGCACTTTGGGTGCAGTTAAACCCTGTGCACATTACCGCCCAATACCTCTGTCATCACCTAGCTGCGGTTTTTCCATCCTCCGCACGGTGGACCCCGAGTGGCGAAGGCACTTTATTTATATTTTTTATTTAGTGCCTTCCGCCACTCCTAAGATTATACTAGCGCCAGGGCCTAGCTAGTGATGGCAGATCAGCAGCAACTTATACAGTGCATACGGCAGCTGGAGAACCGGCTGGTTACTCTTGAGAAGGTTCACGCCGCTGCACAAGCTACTGATGCTGCTGTACAGGCTCTAACTGATGCGGTAGCCCGTATGTCCGTGTCCAACTTTGCACCGACAGTCACCCGCCTCCCGTTACCCGATAAGTTTTCCAGGGATGGCGCCTCCTGTAGGGGTTTCATCAGCCAGTGCTCAATCCACCTGGAGCTACTGGCCGCGCAATTCCCTACGGAACGGGCCAAGGTGGCATTTGTTATTTCCCTACTGTCGGGCATGGCTCTGGAATGGGCTACGCCTTTGTGGGAGCGCGGTGATCCTGATATGCAGACCGCAGGGCACCTGTTAATGGCCATCAAGCAGGTTTTCCTTGGCCCACGGGTCACGTATGACACGTCTCTGCAGTTACTCGCACTGACTCAGTGGTCACTCTCGGTTAGCCAGTATGCCGTCCGTTTTCGGACACTGGCATCCGAGCTGGAATGGTCCGACAAGGCCCTTATCCCCATTTTTTGGCGTGGTCTAGCGGAGCATGTCAACGATGCTCTCTCTACTAGAGAGATCCCCACCAGCCTGGAGGAGCTAATTTCTGTCTCCTCGCGTATTGACCTCCGTTTTTCGGAGCGCGGTATGGAGCGTGCTCACTCCAAGCGGAGAGCTAGTTCGGCTCCCAAATTTTTGGAACCTCTTGAGCTGCCTGAGCCAGAGGTTCTACCCCCAGAGCCCATGGAGGTGTCTCTCACCGGTTTTGATACAGGCCCGACCCAAGAGTCCGTTTGCGGTTGTTACCATGTGTGTGCTGCTTCTAAGGAAGCCAGCTCCCCGCAATGCTCGGAATCTGAACCGGCCATCAAGACCTTTGTCCGTCCTCATCTTAGGACTCAGGTTCTCGCCTGGGCACACGCGCCAATGCACGCAACCACCGGGGCTATATGCAAACCAAGAAGCTGTTGGCCGGTGCGTATTGGTGTCCGCACAGGGCTCGAGACATCAAAAGATTTATTCAGGCATGCAGCTCATGTGCTCAGGATAGCCTTCCTTGGCAGAGGGTGGCGACGGTCGCCGACTCACGGCGACACTCTGTTGCATCGGCCACTCCCGCCATTTCCCAGGTGTCTCTTCTGAGACCTGGTGACCTTGTCTCCACTGATGCCGTCCAGGTGTCCCGGTTTACCGTCTCACCAGGACACCAAGCTCGCCTTCGGACAAGTTTGTGCCCTATACCACCACAGGGCACAGGTTGATGGTCCTGAAGGCTCAGGGAGGAGGGGGCCCTAGGAGGGGAGGTAATGTTAGGACTCAGTCCTTTACTCCTGCATCTGAGCATGCTCATGGGACGGACTCCTATTGGAGTTCAGGAGTCAGGTGTGCAGGTCCTGTGTCGGATCCCATTGGCTCCTCTTGGAGACCTGGAGATTTCCAGAAGGTCCCGTTTGCTATAAAAAGCGCACATGGCTGTTCCGCCATGCGCTAGTATAGTTATACTGCTGCTGTGTGTTTGTTGATGAATGCATGGACTGGTGAATGACTCATTGGAAACCCCTACCCTCTGATACTACGTTTGTGAGAGTGTTTGAGTTAGTGCCAGTATACAGCGCAAAGCGCCAGCACGCTATGCTCCTATACTACAGCAGCTAAGCGTCAGCATTGCGCCTGCTAATTAGCGGTGTCTTTTCAGCGGCTCTGTCCTCGCCGTGCTGCAGTTGCAGCTCTGTTGGCGTTCGTGGTTGCGAACGCTCTGCACCCGGTTCCTCTGGTAGGTCTAGACGGAGTAAGTACCGCCATATAGTGCTACTCCTGTGACCGTATACCACGGGTGTAGCACTGACTTTCTGTGCTCTTAACAGACTCAGCATTTTTGTATTTTGGTGTTTTGTGTTCTTTGACTCTGTGAGTTTAACAGAGTCTGTGCTGTGCACTTTGGGTGCAGTTAAACCCTGTGCACATTACCGCCCGATACCTCTGTCATCACCTAGCTGCGATTTTTCCATCCTCTGCACGGTGGACCCCGAGTGGCGAAGGCACTCTATTTATATTTATTATTTAGTGCCTTCCGCCACTCCTAACACAGGGATAAACCTCTGTATGTAACCCTTCCTCCACTGCTTCTGCCTCCTCCACCTCCTGTAGGTACTCCACCTGTGCCCTCAACCTCTCCTATAATGAGACACACTTTCCAACAGTGCAGAGAATATTCCCCCACCACCGTACTATTGTGCAGCCAGGAAAAACCACAATCAGTCAGTGTTTAAATTCATATGCCTTTGAGAACACAGTCACACAACTCAAGCATTGTGGACAGCTGTCCAGGCTGAGTTAGAGCAATGGCTGTCTCCACTAAACCTGCAGTCAGTAAAGGCCGTGTGGGATAATGGTAGGAACCTGGTGGCAGACCTACGCCGGGCAATCCCACACACGTGTCTTGCATGGCTCACATCCTCAACCTTGTGTTACAGCAATTTCTATGCCACTATCCAAGTCTGGATGCGCTGCTGCAGAAAGACCAGCCGAAGTGTGATCATTTCTGGTGTCTACACCACTTGTGGTCATTGACTTATATTGCTACAGAGGTCTTTCTACCTACCATTAACCAGTTGATATGTGCTAAGCCAACACTGTGGAATTACACTGTGCACATATTGCAGCAGTGATGACCCCTGGTAAAGTATGACATTTTGCATAGTCTGTCCCAAAGCAGTATGAAAGTGTAACAAATCATGCTTACATTATGGGGACAGATGAAGGACCTCTCCACCCTATTGCACAGTTTCAAAATGGCTGCTAAGATGGTTAGCGCTGATGTTGTTATCATCATCAATAATAATCTTTATTTTTTATATAGCGCTAACATATTCCGCAGCGCTTTACAGTTTGCACACATTTTCATCACTGTCCCCGATGGGGGCTCACAATCTAAATTCCCTATCAGTATGTCTTTGGAGTGTGGGACGAAACCGGAGTACCCGGAGGAAACCCACGCAAACACGGGGAGAACATACAAACTCCTTGCAGATAATCATCATTATCACTATTCCGGTCATCTACATGCTGGAGCATATTTTGAATAGTCTGCAGGTGTAGGGAAGGTGACCTGATGGACGAACAGACTTGTCAGAATAGCGAAAGAAAGGTTCGCACAGTTTAGACAGGTGTCAGTTACTACAGTGGGGAAACAGCTGAGAAAGTGTAATGGACGAGCAGTACTTTGGGATGACCAGTAGAGGGCAGGGAGGAGTGTGAGCAAAGGACTTGACATCAGCTTAGAGCTTAGGAAACCGTTGGTCATGGGGGGCGGAGTTACAGGGAATCAAGAATTATATAAATTTGACAGGAGGGTTCCAGAAAATTCCAGTCCCCAGTGGGAGCTCCAGTGACAGGAGGACTACGACAGTTTGTGCACTGTGAGGAAAACTAAACCAGGGGGACTGAGGAGAGAGAAAGTCAGGGGGGTGGTCCTGATACAAAAGTACCGCAGCATAGATGAGGCACCAAGGTAAAGCATACCGTACTGAGAGAGATGACTGATCAGTAAAAGTACTGTTAGTTTACGGGCCTAAGGCAGCCACAGTGACGGATCTGACAGGAGCGTCGAAGAGTGAAGAGGGGACGGTGCATATATGTACGTCCCCGGTGTAAAGTACGGTGTGCATGAAGCGGCCCTGGAAATGGAGGGCCGATAAGTGAAGTAAAGTGAAGTGAATTGAAGTGCGGTGTGTTGATTTCATTTTCCCCTTCACCTTTGATGTCTGATGAACTCCCTCTGCTGGTGAAGAGAGGTAGTGAAATTGATTGGGATGGGAAGAACCTGTTATCTGAACAGGCGGAGTGTGATTGGACATCTAGAATTTCTGAGTGGATATGGATATAAGGCAGCCGACGCCCTGCAGGGTTTGCTGGTGATCCTTTCTGCTCTGAGCTCTGGCATCCAGTTTTAGTTCCTGTCTACTAAAAGCTAAGTTTTTGCCCTGCTATTATTCCATGAGATTTTGTCTGGTTTCCTTAGTGTTTGTATTCAGCCAGTCCTCGTTGGGACTGGCTGAATTCCATTTTTGTCTCTGATCAGTTGATCTCTGTGCTCTGTTTTCAGAATATACCTGAGTGCTGATATAGTGATTTTGAAGTCTAGCGACTTCAGGGCCTTTTTTCCTATCAGACGGTTGGGACATTTTTTTAGGGTTTTTTGCGGATTGCAGCCAGCATCTTTTCTGTCCTGTCCTATCTAGTTAGTTGGGCCCCATCGTTTGCTCAGCCTGTCTTTCTGTCTGTGTTTGTGTTTTCATCTGTTTTTCACCGACAATACATGTTGGGGGCTGTCTATTGCTTTGGGGTCTGCTCTGGGGCAGTTTAGATTTCCCCTTTTCCTTCTTTAGGCTTATGTAGTTCTCCGGCTGTGACGAGGCATCTAGGGCACCGTAGGAACCCCCCACGGCTACTGTTAGTTGTGGTGAATAGGATCAGGGGTCTGCAATCCGATAGCTACCAACCTCTCCGGTTTTCTGGGCTTAGCTTGTATTTTTGTTTTCTCCTCCTCCGGTAACTCATTCATAACAGCGGTGTACTTCGGAGGCCGTCAGGCGGACGGCAAGAGAATAAACTTGGACCTGTTGTACCCGACACTTGCCTCTATCGTGTCTCTGTTACGTCTCTGCGCGGTAAGAGAGGGACCACCCCCCAGTCCGGCCCACTGACCCTACACTTGGCATAGCAGTCAGGATCGCCGCCGCTAATACGTCATCTTCTGCGGCAGGCCTGCCCTAAAGAATGGAGAAAGACTTGGACTAGACTGCTTGGATTACAAACACATGTGGATTACAAATTATCCACCTGTGGAGTACAAATTGGGAATGCTGTGGCAGATCTGCGTTGCCAGCAGAGAATCCGGGGCGGTACCAGGTGCTGTGCAGTATGGCCGTGTTGCTTCAGCACAGAGGAGAGGTCCAGGTATTTGCAGTTGTTCTGAATGGACTGGGACCCCCTCGAATGTACCCCAGGGGGAAGCGGTGTGTACCCGGAGGCCGACACTCCCATATACTGGACCCTGGCAGATGGGTGGAGAGGCCTGCCATCGCCCCACCCAGCAGAGGGAGTGGCACAGAGGAAAAGCTTGGCTGCGGCTGCTTGGCGCCATTCGACTGCTGCCCAAAGGACGGTATGAGACGCTGCGGGTTTCAAGGCATCGGGCGCCTGGAGTGGCGATGGCGGCAGGAGGTCGAGCTTCGCCAGAAAGCGTCCCCCTCAGAGCCACGGGCAGGCAGCTGGTTGTTTATTGGAGAAGCGGAGCCTGTGCAGAACCAGCGGGAACGGCCGCCGAAGTTACCAGCGTAGAGCCTCCCTGCGGAGCCCCTGAGCCTGGAGGCTAGCCCCGTTGGATGGCGGGGTGAAGAGCGGAGACTGCGGGAAGAGCCACGTGATGACAAGACGGAGGCCACGGCGCCGGGGAAGGTGAGAGTTCCCTCGACCCCGGCAGTGGCTCCGCAAGCGGCCCCCACCATTCAGCCGCAGCACGCGGGATCCCATGTGTTATGAGCTCATTTTCTGTTCCACCAGTTGAGAGTTCTCCTTCCGTTCTCCCTCTGGTGGTGACAGGAGGTAGTGAGGTTGGTTTAATTGGTAGTGATCTGCCACCTGGTGAGGAAGATAACGATTGGATCTCTGGAGTATCAGACTGGATATAAGACAGCCGACGCCCTATCCTGGTGCTGGTGATTCAGTCTGCTTCTCAGGTCTTGGACTCAGCTCTATTCCAGTCTTCTCAAGTTAAGTTTGTTTTCGCTAATGTTCACACTTGCTCTTGTTGGTCAATTCAGTTTTTTGTGTGGTCAGCCAGCCCGGCTGGGCTGTGCTGAATTTCCACTCTTATTTATCTGTATTTGCCAATTTGCCTTTTTTTGTCCCTTATTAGATTGGCCTCTTTTTGCTCTGTCTCAGAATATTTCAGAGTGCTGATATAGTGGGAGAAGTCTAGTGACTTCAGGGTTAATTTTGCTATCAGTTGTGTTGGACATTATTTTTGGTAGGGTTTTTAGCAGATTGCAGACAGTGGCTTTACTTTCCTGTCCTTTCTAGTTAGTTTGGCCCCATCGTTTGCTCAGCCTATTTTCCTGCCTTTGTTTGTGTTTTCATCTTGTTTCACCGTCAATACATGTGGGGGGGCTGTCTTTCCTTTGGGGTCTGCTCTGGGGCAGTTAGTTTTCCTCTTTTCCTGCTTTAGGCTTATTTAGCTCTCCAGCTGTGACGAGGTATCTAGGACCACCGTAGGAACGCTCCACGACTGCTGCTAGTTGTGTGTTAGGATCAGGGGTCTGCAGTCTGCATAGTTACCAACCTCTTTGGTTTTCTGAGACTTAGCTTGTGTTGTTTATTTCCTCCTCGGCGACCCATTCATAACACTATGTCCCCGAGAGCCCGGCCAAGGAGGGCCCTACCATATACGCAGAACTGAGCAGGGACTCCGCTCCTGGTCCCGAACCACTCCACCCAGTGGCGCCACGCCCGGTGTCGCCGGTGTGGAGTCTGACAGTAGAAGACACTGTTGCATCCCCTCCACCGCTAGCGACAGCATCTTCAAAGGCAGCCGCTGCCCCGGCTCCGGATGAAAATTCAGGTGCGGCCTACCCTGCAGCTGCGGCTGCTGTGCCGGCGCTGGAACTGGCTGCGGCCTGTTTGACAGGCCGTATGGCCCAATCTTCCAGGAACATGGCTGCTCCCACCCACCACCCAGCCCCAGCGGCTGCTAGGCCGCTGACATCATCGGCCGCCTCTGCCCCGCTCTCTTCTTTGGCGGAGCCCCGTCCACCGGACTTCAGAGCCTGCGCTGTACCCTCAGTCTAGGTTTCAGAGGTTATTAAGAAAAAGAAGGCCCGGGAGCAGTAGATATGGAACCTGCTCCATGAAAAGGGAGAGGCAGGTATGGCGGCTAAGAGATCTATGGGACGGCTGGTGTATACCAAGATCGCCAAAGGATACGGCTTTATTCGGGATGAGACTGGCCAGAAAGTTTATATAAATGTGACTTCCATTCGTCACGGTCGGGCTTTGAAAGAAGGAGACTTAGTGTTGTACTACAGAGTACTGCCCCCGCAGTTATTATGCGGTGGCCATACTTGCAGAGCCCGAAGGATGTGAACCCCCATAAAGAGGACTTGTGTGGACACCCTTGGTATCCCAGGAGATCGACGGCTGTGGAACCCCTCACTTCTGAGTCTGAGGGACCAAAGGGAAGTGTGAGATCAGAAAGGGGTCTATGTGTGGAGAAGGTCTGGGAGACCGAGATGCCGATCATGACATGTAACTGAAAGAAAGGTAAAAGAGATGGAAGACGTGAGAAAGACAGCCGTCCTAGGTCAGGTCCCTGACACCACGGACACCCCTGAAGGAGGAAGGTGGACGCCGACAATGATCTGGTAGGTGTGAGGCCTCGATCATGGCATACCGGACAGTGGAAGGTGACAGAAGGGGAGAGTAGGGGAAGGTACACGCCGTAGAGAGAATATGGGTGTACCTAGCCCAATTTGAAAGACGTTGTCATGTGGCGTGCGCGCTGGTGAGTAGCAGTAGGCTGCTCAAAGCATGGTGCTCCCAGTATGGTTCGGCCCCCGCGGGTAGTGGGTTTGGCCCAACAACTGGTCAGACAACAGAGTGTAGGTGAAGCTTCAGAATGACGAAGGCAGGGATTACGATTGTCGAGGACGACAATAGACAAAGGAAGGGGGAGTGTAGGGAAGGTGACCTGACGGATGGACAGACTTGTCAGAATAGCGAAAGGAAGGTTCGCACAGTTTAGACAGGTGTCAGTTACTACAGTGGGGAAACAGCTGAGAAAGTGTACTGGATGTGCAGTACCTTGGGTTGACCAGTAGAGGGCAGGGAGGAGTGTGAGCAAAGGACTTGACATCAGCTTAGAGCTTAGGAAACCATTGGTCATGGGGGGCAGAGTTACAGGGAACCAGGAATTATATAAATTTGACAGGAGGGTTCCAGAAAGTTCCAGTCCCCAGTGGGAGCTCCAGTGACAGGAGGACTATGATGGTTTGTGCACTGTGAGGAAAACTAAACCAGGGGGACTGAGGAGAGAGAAAGTCAGGGGGGTGGTCCTGACACAAAAGTACCGCAGCATAGTCGAGGCACCAAGGTAAAGTTTTGAGAGAGATGACTGATCAGTAAAAGTACTGTTGGTTTACGGGCCTAAGGCGGCCACAGTGACGGATCTGACAGGAGCGTCGAACAGTGAAGAGGGGACAGTGCATATATGTACGTCCCCGGCGTAAAGTACGGTGTGCGTGAAGCGGCCCTGGAAACGGAGGGCCGATAAGTGAAGTGAATTGAAGTGCTGTGTACTTCAGAGGCTGTCAGGCGGACGGCAAGAGAATAAACTTGGACCTGTTGTACCCGACACTTACCTCCATCGTGTCTCTGTTACATCTCTCCACGGAAAGAGAGGGACCACCCTCCCAGTCTGGCCCACTGACCCTACACTGGAGGAAGGGGTGCTCGCAGAGGAAGACGAGGATGTGGAAGTGATAATATCTCTAACTTTTGGACTGTCATAGCACAGGCGGGTGCCATGGGACAGAGTATTATAACAACATAGGGGGCTCAAGGAACCAGACAAACCATTAGTAAAGGTGCAGGAGCAGAGGAACAAATGGAGGAGGATGAGGAGGAAGAGGTGATTGGCTTGCAACAGTCAGGAGATTAAGAGGATAATGAATACCTCTCTGTTGTCCATGGTTGGCAGGAGAGGACAGAGGAAGCAAGATATTTCTCAACCACTAACACACCATGTACTTGGACCTCATGGAAGTGTGGTGCCCCTGAGGGTTCAGTCACCACAGAGGTACTGCACCTCCTCCTGAGGTGTGGTATCCCACTTTCCAGGTAACATGGTAATACCTGACCAGACTTCAGCACCTACATCCAGCGCAGGCACCTTAGAACAGCAGAGCACCCTTTATGGCAGCTGCTTTGGTTCAAGAAGGGTGCTGGGTGGTGGTTGAAGCTTAGAAACACTAGAGGGGAAAGCTGACAGGAAGTTAGGTCAGTTCCCCTTTGGGGGAAGGATAGAGAGAGGACGTGTTTGCAGCAGCTCCCTGTGAGATGGAGCTGTTGGCAAGGAAAGTGGAAGAAAGTAGGATCAGTTGTTCAGAAGGAAGATAGATAAGGACGGAACGTGAGTAGGAGAGAGACTGGGGACTAGGGCTAGTGGAGAGCCCTTCCCTAAGTTTAATGCGTCATGGCCGGGTGCTGGTATCCGAGGCTGTGTGTGATACTAATGATCCTACAGCAGTAACCGGAGGAATAGAAGTTGTGACCACTTTATTCCCACCAAAGACTCAAAGACACAGTGTGTGAGCTAGGACATGATTGATGGAGTCCCCGAAGCAGGCTACATCCACCTGTCATACGAGTGGAGTTTAAGTAACATCAAGAAGGAGGAACTTGAGTGTAATTCAGAGCTACTAGTACTTCAGATTAGCACTAGAAAGGAGACGTTCAGAAAAGGCACACGAAAGGGAGTGCTGGAAGGGTTAATTCCATCTGCCTGGGAGTTGGCTGAGTCCCTTACCTGGAGGCTGCGGCACTGATGCGGGCACCTGTCTGTGCCAGAAACGTGAGTAAAAGAATTGGAACTGCACTCAGCTGTGTCATTGCCTCCTTCCTACGCTAACCCACTCAGCAATGCTACATCTCTGTGCCTAACACTACACCATCTACCTCAACACCTATTACTACTGCCCTGGGACTTCAGCTCTGCCTGTGGAGAGTTATTACATCTTTGCTGCACCCCACCATCTGTCCCAGAGGATCTGCATCGCAAAGTCTGCTTAACACCTTCATTGCCGAGCACTGCAGGTGGCGTCATGAATCATCCACCTATAAACTTTATTCAGCTACATTTTACCCATTTTACATGGACACCCAGGGCCACGGACCAGGTCACCGCCACCTTGACACATCCCTCTGAGACACCGCCACATGATTGTTAGCTGTATTGTTAGGATTAGAAATAGTGCTGATTACTGGTTTGCCACTCTGTTAGACCAGCGATACAAGAGTATTTAGCCAGATGCTTCACCTCGTTGAAAGGGACACACGCATGCTGGATTATCAAAACACTCTTGTAGACAATCTTAACAGTGATCTTTCACAAGACAGCAGTGAGGCACACACTCTGCATCACAGTTATATACTTCCAACCTGGAAACATTTAGTCGCCAATGCAAAAACATTAGCAGAAGCAGTCTAAGTGGCAGAGGCAGCATGGTGGCTTAGTGGTTAGAACTGGAGCCTTGCAGCACTGGGATCCTGGGTTAATGCTCCATCAAGGAGAATATAGTTTGTATGTTCTCCCAGTGTTTGTGTGCGTTTCCTCCAGTTACTCTAGATTTTTCCCACACTCCTAACATACACAGATAAGAAATCTAGAATGTGAGCCCCAATGGGGGCAGTACCAAAAATGCTTGTGAAGCACCGTGTAATTAATGGGGCTATATAAGTGAGTAAAATAACTAAAAATTAAAATAAGCAATTTCTGTGAGTTGTTTTACACATTTTTTAGACCAGCCAGTGCACCAGCAGAACAGAGGACAAGTCTGACACATAATAAACGACAGGAAAGGTGGTGCAGGAGTAGTTCAAGCTCAATATCAATGCCATCAGGTGGGGTTTGGACCCTTTTCATTTTGGTCTTCAAAAATGAAATAGTGTCCTGAGCTTGCCTGTCATGCCTTGGAGGTTTTGTCATGCCCGGCATACAGTATTCTTTCAGAACGTATCTTCATCGCTGCTGGTGATGTTCTGATGAATAAGCACATGAACATGTCCGCTGAAAGTATAGACCGCCTAACTTTCATCATGTTGAATGAGTCCTGGACCTCCAATGACTTTTTCTGCCCAGTCTGTGACTGGGCAGACTAGGCGATGGTGTAGTTTTTAGTATGCTGGATTGATCTCACATTATTGCAGTCTGTGACACCTTTGTCATGGCTTCTGTGAATGCTGTTGCTACTGTGCTGAAGCACTGTTCTCCGTGAGCATGTGTGCGGCACGTTTTGTGGCCTGTGTGTCCGGGTGAAAACAGACATGTCTGCATGTTTTGCACAGGGATACACGGTCCGTGAAAACATGCTGACATGTGCATAAATCCATTCATTTGAATTGGTCTACGTGTGTGAGTGTCTCCGAAAGGCGAGAAATCTGTCACCACACGTACCGGAGACACTGACGTATGAAAACAGCCTCAGGCAGGTTTTGCACAATTTACTTAGATGCTGGAAGATCGATTTCACACAGGATAAGTTCACTTTCAGTACCAGCACTAGCGCAGGAGTGACCTCTATGCACTGTGACACTGAGCAAATGGCGTCAGCAAAACAAGATGTCCACTTTTTATATGTCCAGGGATATGTGACTTTGGCAACCAATTACAGAAGAACTTGTGTCATAACGTTGTGGAAGGTTTCTGCGCCCTGATTGGTTGCTTGGATCAACACGCATAAAGTTAGAGGAATGAAAAAAAGCGTGCACCGCTGTTGTAACTAGCTCCTCTAACTTAGACACACCCCCTCCCCTCATCAAACTCATCCCCCCCACTGCTCATCATACAGCAGCATCATAATAGCCAAAGTAGTAACAAAAGCATTAGTGGAAATGCAATGATTTACAGAACTGTGACACTCTTTTGCTGACTTTGAGTAAAAATGCTTGTGAAAGCCAACACGTATCCGAATGTGATACGTTCATGCCGAATTTGAGATTGGCGAATGTTTTCTGAACATGTTCGCTATTCTCTAGTGTTTATGTCCTTTTTTATGGGAGTATAGATACTGAAAGGTCTTAACAGTTCACTGTTAAGCCAAACTGAAGGCATAGAAATCAATGAAAAGAAGAGTGCATAATCCACATACATTCCTCGACATTGAACTGTGAATGGCTTCTGGAGACTTTGGACAAATTACTACACCACTAGTTCCACCACCAAATCAATGTAACGCTGAGTTGTTTGTATGCCTGAGAAAAAAAACTAAAGGGTTCCAGCTACCATACAATGCCACCACACCCCATAATTCCGGGAATAAGATAGGTGTGATGTCTCCTCATGAAGGAATCTTCATACCATTTCCCAGGTGGACTCCAGACCAATCTCAGGCTATCATTGCATTTTAATCAACACAGGAACTTATCACTGAAGAAGTTTAACCTCCATTCCAGCCTTCACTGCTCTATTACAATCTCTTGTCTCTATCTAGAAACCACATGGGCAAAACAATTAAGAGACCTTCATGAGGGAATTTCACACTCCTTGGACTAAGGTATGTGGTGGCTTAAGGTACAGCAGCTGAACTACTCTTGTCTTAATTCCATATACATTAACACCTTGATCAATGTTAAAGTCATTTCTTAAAAGTGTCTCTGAAGCATGTTTTTAAACAAGACAGTGCCAGACTCCATATTGTTAGTGCTATTGTGAGTAGCCTGCATAGCTTAAATGTGTTACCTTGGTCTAAAATGTCTCTGGACTTGTCTCCAATTGAGAAAATCTGGGACTGCATTGATCGGCAATTGCAAAAGGAGCTGCTAGCAGTGCATCTTGATGATTTACATGTCAAAGTGAATTCATCTTGGAAGAACATTCCTCAGACAACCATTAATAATCTCATTGATAGCAGACAAGACTTGTAAATCCATGTATTTCTGTCACTTATAAAACTGACAGAATAGAGATGTTTTGAAAATTTTGTTTCCAATTTTTAAGCATCATCATTTGTATATGTCTTATGCATCCATTAGCCCTCTGTGTCTGTACTGTTACACACTTAACATTATGGCTGGTCCATACAATCAGGGCAACTGTTACCACCCACCTTTCGTGTCTACCTCTTTCCTCATAGACTGTAAGCTTGCGAGCAGGGCCCTCACTCCTCTTGGTATTTGTTATAATCTACTGTATGTGATTATTGTTATGCTGTAATGTCTATTGTCTGTACAAATCCCCTCTGAAATGTAAAGTGCTACGGAATATGTCGGCGCTATAAAAATAAAATTTATTATTATTATTATTATCCATCCTGTGTTTTACATAGCTTTACAACATTCCCTTCTTGGCATTGCTTTTTCAGTGTTGAGGAGTGTAGTGTATATCACCATGTTACAGCCTTGTTTCTACTGAAAAAAAAATTAATAAAAAGTTAACAGAGATCATAAAATAATACCTTGCTAATCAAAAGTACAGCAAAATTGCTAAATTTTCTTTGGTCATTAGAGAACAGGAATGAATGCAGGGTAAAGGGGCTAAAGAAGCAAAGCGGAGGTTAGAAAACTGAATGCTTTCATCACTGAAACCTTCTACCGGCAAATGCACAGAAGTGACCTGCAGTAATTTATAATTAAACAATTTAATAACAATCCTCAAATGACATTTAAATGGAGGTTGACTTTTTATTTCACACTACTTAATCTTGATCATGTTAGATGACGCCCATAAAATGGAATGTGCGCTGACCTACTTCATGACTGCAGAACAACTGCAGATTCTTAATCATTTTCCTTAATAACACAAAAAACCACTGGGGTGAAGTGCAAGAAATTAAAGGAAAAAATTAAGGCCATCTATCAACTTCCATGAGCCATGAACTAAAATAAGAGAAAATTACATGGCAATGATGATTATATTTCGATTGCTTTACACAAATGTAGCAAATTATTATTTTTAGAGACAGTGAATTGTTTTCAATAACCTAGGATAGGGTTCAAAGTTTACATTCTTTACAAATTGAATCAGTCTCCTATCACAACATTGCTGTAATGCTTTAAGGAATTTGAGACAAGATGAAAATATGTATTCCGCTATCAGGGTAGTTATAATACGTCATCACAATTCACTATCTTTTCTTTAGTAGGCATGATAGACTGAGAGAAAAGGACTCACCTGGTGAGGTGGATTTTCGAAGCAATAGGTCAGAGAGCCTCCGGTCTGTGAGCAGCACAGACCGGAGGCAACGATGCAAGAGAGCTGGACAGATGGCATGTGAAACTATGAGAAACAGAACAGTTGGACTTGCAGGGCGTTGGATGAATCAGCAGAACTGGTAGTACAAGATGCAACAAATTCAAATGTGTGGGTAGCACAGGAACAGCAGTGTTTTGCAGGCAATCTAGTAACTTGCTGCATGAGTGCTTTAACACACAAAAATTATGTGGGTTATGCTTTACAATGAAACTGTTTAAGAGAAAATATATTGTGTATAGGAAGTAGGGAAAGAGTCCAGTCAATGAGAGTAATGTCCTGTTGGTATCTCCCCTCCAACTCCTCCACACCTGTCTCTTAAATGACAGGTTTCCCTCAACTGGCATTAACTTGGTTGACCACTACTCTTTTATTGATGGCCTATCCTTTTGATTTGTGAGGGTGCTAGATTCGCTGTTATCGGTACTAGTGGTGGCCATAAATTCACAGATGCTACCGGAATACATCAGCTCTATCATTTCTATAGTGGCTTTGGTCTTCATTATTTTGTCAGCAATGCCAGCAACCTGCTCAGTGGGGTGCCAGGTGTCAAAACCTCACCTATCACCTATCCCAAGGAAGACCATTCAGATGAATGTACCATATGAATATGTGCTGCTCAAGTTAAAATCAGATAAGAAACTAATAATAAACTGACCATTGTTATTGAATAAGCCTTAGAGACATAGCTAGGTTTTGGTTCATGGAGAGCAAAACTTCTAAGTGAACCAGGTAAGCCTGATTACAGCTACAATGGCACACTATAATAGTAGATGTAGGAGAATCTCATCAAATGACCATGCTGTTACTAAAAAAAATCTCTATACAAAAACCATCACTGATATTACCATCAAATGGTAGAGACCAGTCCTGCAGAACATGTAAGAGATTACAGTACAGTTACAGATATTGACTTATAACTGACGCTCTTTCTGGTGGAGTCCTTCACTTTTCCGTTTTTCCATATGGCCCAGATCAACATGACTTCTTCCAGCCAGGACTCAGTTGCAGAGGTTACAACAAAGACATATCTGACTTCTCACATATCCTGCACTGTCCCCATATATTCCCAACCTGCACAAACGCCTCATCCTGCAGATACCCTAATACTGAGCTGCAGCTGCTGCTGTCATGTGTCCCTTATTACTGTATCTACTGTGTGGTGCTGTGTGCCCTCTAGATGGTAAAATAAACATCTAGAATATATTTATACCCTGTGAACATGCCATAGAAAGCAATGCTCACTTTTGCCCCATAGAAGGTAATAATGCTCGCTGTGTGCCCCTTTGGCAGTCACAATAACCTGCTTTCTCCTATAATAATAGGTGACCACTTAACATTTAATACTGTCCCAAGTCTCCCTCTGTACAGCTCCCCTCCACACAGTATGATGCTCTCCAATGCACAATATAATGTTCCATACTGTATAGTAGCACCTACACAGTATACCGACCCTTTAGTAGCCCCCAAACTGTTTGATGGTCTATCAAAATACAATGGCTTCAATACTATAAAAAGAGCCTACATTATCTCCCACATTTTATAATGGCCGCCTAAATAGCCTCCATATATTATAATCCACTCCCCAAAGTCCTACATACAGTATAATGCATTCCCCATAGTTCTCAATATAGTATAATGCAGAGCCCATGGTTTTCCATATAGTATAATGCACTCCCTATAGGTCTTGATATCGTATAAGACACCCCATAGTCCTCAGCATAATATAATGCTCTCTCCATAGTCCCCCATATAGCATAATGCTCCCCCATAGTCCCCCATACAGTATAATGCACTCCCCATAAAATGAACAATGCTCACCTGTACTCCTCGTTCTCTCACTGTTCTGGTGTCTGCAACAATTTCTTTGAATGCCCATACATCTCAGCACAGCAGGTGCCATGTATTGACATCATCGTGTCCGCTGTGCTGAGATGTCAGATGCAAACATCAGCTCCCTCTTTCATCATTGCTTTCAACTATATCAGCATCCAGGATGCCGATACAGTTGAACTTTTGATGACGGGCAGGGGGCCCGGTGCTCACCAGCTCACGGGCCTCATTTTGTCCGCTTAGCAGTACAGGATGATCACGTATCCTTGCTCTGCTGGAGGGTTTAACTGTATTGGCATGCTTTGCTCGCCGATACAGTTACAAGTATACTAGCTCTGGGTGGGAATCTCTGAGCATGGGGTCAGGGGCTACTGCACCCTCTGCCCCCCAGTAGCTATGCTACAGATAGGATTTTCAGATGCTGGTGGTATGGTTTACTCATAACATAGGGATGGGCACATGGATGTAAAAACTGACACATGGATGGCACATAGGTAACAATACAGGTGAAGGTCATCCAATTTTTCTGGATGAAAATTAGACAATTTTACAAACACTTATCCCGTACCCGACCTAGGCGTGAGACTGGTTAATTAAGCTAGCAGGGCAGACTGAAGCCCCATGCAAACAAAAATGTATCACCCTGTGCTGGTGCAATGTGACAATTGAAGAGATGATATTGTTTTTCCCTAGAGACTGCACTCTGTGGTAAGTGTACTGGACTCTTTTGAAGAAAAAAAAAGTGAAAAAATACATTGTTTGATTATTTTCTGTCATATTAGCTAGCTTCTCCTTTTGTCTATAATTTAGCAAAACCTATTAAGTATTTCATAGAATTAAATACACCTTTTCTATAATTTTATGGTCAAACAGGTGCATTGCAGAATATGTATGCATATTGCTTACATTAGCCAGTTTTGCTCCTTTGGTTTATATACCCTTAGTATTGCTCGCGGCACTAACCAACTGCTGCCTGCAATTATTATGCTGAACTCTGCCAGTAATAAATGTGGAGAAAATGCATTTCATTTTTATTCCTATCTGTAGTTATAAGCTACCTAGTATTTTTTACATTGTAATTCTAAACTTCAAAAATAGGATATTATGAAAGAAAATGGCAAGCTACATTACTAGAGCTATAATAAATAATTCTCAATGATTATATTATAGCTAATCGTTCTGCTTCACAGCAGATGTTCAACGCTACCATTATAAAGCTTCGTAGCGGATTCTTTGTTCCCAATGGTCGCTGGTAAAATTGGATAAATATTCTATGAATCTTACTTTGCACATGAAACGACTTTGCACCTTCATGCCAAATATTTTCATAGCCCATGGGCTAAAGAGACATTAGATGCTATAAAAATAATGGCAATTAAAAGTGAATTAAGAGACACAGTAAAAGGTCAGCAATCTTTTTTTTCTCCATTCCATCCATAGTCTGAAGTCTACAGAGAATATTAGAAATTGAAGAGATATTATTAGTTGTTAATAACTCAGAAATATCACATGATACATGATGACGTGTGTACAGGACTTGCCCTTCCACTTCTGGGTGCACGCTCCCGCCCCTGCTACATCTCACCCAGGACTATAAAATCCTGTCACTCTCCCTTATCACAGCACCCTTGGATTCGCGGTGGATACTGCGTCCACTTGTTATATAGAACCACGGTAAGATCCCATGATCTCTCTATGCACAACCTGACAGTCTTTATGCCTCTTGTCATGAAGTTATTTAGCATTTCCTCTCCTCCCACAGTGGGACGGCAGCAGGTGCCTCCTTGCAGTATTGGTATGTAATGGATGTGGTGCAGCTTGTGTATCCCTTACTCTTTAATTCTGGCCACCATAGCAGCCATTATAGCAGCTTCATTTTCCCATAGGTATCTCCCTTAAAGCCCAGTCACTAAGAGCTCACAGTACAACTTATTGGTATGTGCCTCCTTCTCTTGATCTTGTTCTTCACGATTGCTTGCTATTCCCTGTGCCATCATTTATTCTGTGCTATAATGTGAACGATGTCTCAGCATGTTATCCATTTTTCATTTTGAAAACCCATGTAATTTGTTGTATATACTTTCTTTGTCAATTTTTATTTTTGTTATCTTTATTTATATTTCACAGTACATTGATGAAGGTCCTAGACCGAAACGTCTGTATGTATGTACTGCAATTCATTAAAACCACCTTTCTGCATCAGAATCTTTTTGGTGTGTGCCAAGTCTATATTAGGGAGCAGGGAATAACACACATGGGTCGAGTAAGGAATAATAGCAGGACAAATCAGGGTTTAACAGAGTCAGCTACTCACGCCGTAGGAAGAACTAAAACTAACATGGCCTGCAGGATGCAGCAGGAAGAAATAGAAAACCTGAATCAAAAATGAGGCCAGGCAAAGTTAACCCTTGACATGACCAGAAACCACAGGTGGCGTCACAAACACTTTATTACAAACAATTTATTTTTCCCTTTTTCACTATTCCCCTTTTATTGGACGCCCAGGGCCATGGACCAGGTCACCGCTGCCGTGACACTGCCCCTTTAAGAAGTGGCCCAGTACTGAGTATCCCCACTGCCCTGGCGGGTGCTCCACTTCCCCACCTTCATCCTCCTCCATTCTCCTCCAGATCACTGGCCCATCTATTTACTCTTTTAGTATTGACCCCGGAACTTCTGAATTTTCTGCCTTGAGTATCGACTAGCGTCACAACAGCAAATAGCCTCTTTGGAAGAAAGAAAACTTTATTTCTGGTATCACCTATTGGATGTAGCAATCCTAAAAGTCTTTATCAAGCCTTTAATGAGCTTTGTCACATGACTTGGAATAAGAATCCGGACCAAACGCTCCATTTGTAGATGTATATACATCAGGGTGTTGTCCCTCCCATAGTGAAAAATAGGAGATCTGATTTGGCTATGCGAGAGAGGTCTCTGACTGCGGACCTAAGCGGGAAAGTCTCTCGTTGCGGAGAGTGCCAAGTCGGTGTAAGGAGACATATAGGCCATGCAATGATGGTCTGGAAACTTAAATATGCAAATAGCCTCTACAGAAGGAAGAGGTTTGGTTTGGATTTGTATTCCAAATCATGTGGCAAGGCTTGTTAAAGGATCAACATTGACTTTAAGATTGCTACATCTAATAGGTGGTGCCAGAGATAAAGTGCTGTTTACATATTTAAATTCACTGAGGAGCATTGAATGGCCTATATGTCTCCTTATGCCAGCTTAGCTTTCTCCACAACGAGATATGCTAGCCCCTTAGAAACTCTTTCTAAAATGTCACACTGTTTTTTTGTTTAGAAAATGTCTAAAACATATAAAGAATCTGGTGCATGTCATGAGACACAATTTTAGAATTCTGGTGCTTTTTGTTGTCTTACTACTATGCAATCATTTGGGAACCACTTTATAAAAAGTAGACAATCCCATTAAGGAGGTGCATATACTTTAATGCAGTCATAGCTAAGATTTTTGTGTCTATTTAGTTCTTAATAAATTTTAACAACCCTTTCTGAGATAAGTCATTCTGCTAAAAGATTTTGATGGCCCTAAGGATGTTATCTGTTTTGTACTTTTAGACTTTTGACAGCTGTAAAATAGCTGGCAGGTCTTACCTTTAAAACCGTGCCTTAATGTTCATCACCAAGCTCTAAAAAATACATCAGAAGAACTGTGGTCCTTTAGATGCATTTTCTTTCATATGTTTTCTGCTCCGAGTTAAAGGATGTTTTGCATCCCATAGACCTGATGTTATGTTGTTAAAAACAATAATTTCTATTTCTAAAACTTTTCGACCGCTAGATAACCTTTCCAGCTCTAAAAGATTGTTCTGTGCATGCCAGATTTTAATACTATTGCATTTCTGAAACTTTTAGGTAAAGTTCCTACAATTATTTATTTATTTTTTTTTAAGATTTTGATGCTACTTACTTTTGCTTCAGAAAAAATATTAGCATCTTACAGTTCCAGCAAAGTGGATGGGATTTATAGAAATCTTATGTCCACTGTGCTTCTTTGTTTGGAAAACTGTCCAGTAGAGTTGAGCGAAATGGGTCGAAAAAATTCAAAAGTCACCGACTTTCGCCAAAGTCGGGTTTCATGAAACGAAACCTGACCTCAGCGTGAGGTCGGCCATGAGGTCGGCGACTTTAGCGCCAAAGTCGCATTTCAAAACATGCTTCAGCGCCCTTTTTCAGCCAATGAGGAAGAACGGACACTGTGGGCAACGTGATGACATAGGCAGCGATCCCCACCATCTTTGAGAAGGGCATGCAAGTGATTGGCTTGCTTTGGGGGCGTCACAGGGGTATAAAAGGGCGTGCACGCCGACCGCCATCTTACTTCTGCTGATCTCAGTATAGGGAGAGATGCTGCTGCTGCAGATTCTGTAGGGAGAGCGTTAGGCAGGGAAGAAGAAAAAAAATCAGCTGCTGCTGCTAGCGATTTTGCCTGTACAACACACCAGTCACTGTGCAGTGCAAGGGGAGGCTATATTTTGGTGGATCAGCTCTGTTGGTTGTTAGGCTGCCTTATAAGACTACCTGATATCTGCATTGCTGGTTTCACACTGCTTTGCAAATTGCTTTTTTAAAAGCAATCCTTTTTTTTTTGTCCTGGTGAGATACTGAGCGTGCAATTTTTCACACCGTACAGCGGTGTACGCTGCTCTCTCAGCACCGTGTAACAGCTTTTATCACGGCCACGGTGAAGCTAAGGGTGTGACTCTGTAAGGATAAGTCGAGGAGTTGTTCTGTTCTTACAGACCTCCACCTTATAGTTTTGTCTGTTTTTCATACAGTCTAGTCTATTTGCTGTTTGATTAGATTCAAAACTATAGAGAGACAGCGTGTGTCAGTCCGTATACTAAAAAAACACGGAGCTTGACAATTTAACATACACCGGACAGCGGTGTACGTGCACGCTGCTCTCTCAGTACCGTGTAATGGCTGTTATCACGGCCAGAGTGAAGCTAAGGGTGTGACTCTGTAAGGATAAGTCGAAGAGTTGTTCCGTTCTTACAGACCTCCACCTTATAGTTTTGTCTGTTTTTCAAACAGTCTAGTCTATTTGCTGTTTGATTACATTCAAAACTATAGAGAGACAGTGTGTGTCAGTCCGTATACTAAAAAAACACGGAGCTTAACAATTTAACATACACCGGACAGCGGTGTACGTGCACGCTGATCTCTCAGTACCGTGTAACGGCTGTTATCACGGCCACAGTGAAGCTAAGGGTGTGACTCTGTAAGGATAAGTCGAGGAGTTGTTCCATTCTTACAGACCTACACTCTAGGGAGATTCCAATCCTGCCCTGTCCTATATAACATTTTTCACACCTGCCAAATTCATCCTGTCATACAGCGGTGTGATATACACTGGGCCTGACACAATCCATCAGTGTCCAGAAGTGTGTAAGGACTTTCCATTTCTCCCGTCCTATATAACATTTTTCACACCTGCCAAATTCATCCTGTCATACAGCGGTGTGATATACACTGGGCCTGACACAATACATCAGTGTCCAGAAGTGTGTAAGGACATTCCATTTCTCCCGTCCTATATAACATTTTTCACACCTGCCAAGTTCATCCTGTCATACAGCGGTGTGATATACACTGGCCTGACACAATACATCAGTGCCCAGAAGTGTGTAAGGACAATCCATTTCTGCCGTCCTATGTCACATTTTTCACACCAGCCAAATTCAGCCTGTCATACAGCGGTGTGATATACATTGGCCTGACACAATACATCAGTGTCCAGAAGTGTGTAAGGACAATCCATTTCTGCCGTCCTATGTCACATTTTTCACACCAGCCAAATTCAGCCTGTCATACAGCGGTGTGATATACATTGGCCTGACACAATACATCAGTGTCCAGAAGTGTGTAAGGACAATCCATTTCTGCCGTCCTATTTACATTTTTCACACCAGCCAAATTCAGCCTGTCATACAGCGGTGTGATATACACTGGCCTGACACAATACATCAGTGTCCAGAAGTGTGTAAGGACAATCCATTTCTGCCATCCTATGTCACATTTTTCACACCAGCCAAATTCAGCCTGTCATACAGCGGTGTGATGTACACTGGCCTGACACAATACATCAGTGTACAGAAGTGTGTAAGGACAATCCATTTCTGCTGTCCTATCTCACATTTTTCACACCAGCCAAATTCAGTCTGTCATACAGCGGTGTGATATACACTGGCCTGACACAATACATCAGTGTCCAGAAGTGTGTAAAGACAATCCATTTCTGCCGTCCTATGTCACATTTTTCACACCAGCCAAATTCAGCCTGTCATACAACGGTGTGATATACATTGGGCCTCACACAATACATCAGTGTCCAGAAGTGTGTAAGGACATTCCATTTCTCCCGTCATATATCACATTTTACACACCAGCCAAATTCATCCTGTCATACAGCGGTGTGATATACACTGGTCTGACACAATACATCAGTGTCCAGAAGTGGTAGGAGAATTAAATTCTCCCTTGTCCTATATACACCTTGTACCTTGTTTTACAGTTCCATATCGTTGGTGGAATTGTGGGTACATCTTTCAAAAAAATGAGGAAGTGTGGTGTAAGAGGCCGTGTTAGTGAGCGGGGGTTGCCTGCTGTTAATGATGGTGTTGGTGTTGGATCTGCTGGTAGTGGCAAAAGCAAAATAATGCAGGAGGTGTTAAGCCTGCGTCATCATCTGGCTCCACAAGTCCTCAAAGGCTCCCTTTTCTGGGAGTAGGTAAACCGCTTTTAAAGCTGGAGCTTCAGGAACAAGTTTTGACCTACATTGCTGACTCGGCCTCCAGCTCTATCGCCTCCTCTTCTGAACTTGTAAAAAATAAAAGTACTGAGTCGTCTTTGGAGGCTCGTGGTCATGAACCACACCTTTTTTTGTGTCCTTCACCCCAACCAAAATTGAAGGATGCGGCAGGCCACACAACAGATTACTCCATGGAGCTGTTTTCAAATACCATGCCTGGGTTATCAAGTGAAATGGTGAATTACCCAGGCCAAGATGAATCTGACATGGAGTGCACTGATGCACAGCCACTGATAGATGATTCTGCTGGTACATTCACTCAGAGCACAACATTGTCCTTGCAGTGTACTGAGCCAGATTCTGACCCTGATGAAACTCAGGTGCCCCTTCCCGCATACTATACCACCGTACACGGTGACACAAAGGAAGGTGCACATGACATTGAAGAGGAGGTGATGGATGACCCAGTTGTTGACCCAGATTGGCATCCATTGGGGGAAGAGGGTGCCGCTGCCAATAGCTCCGAAGAGGAGGAGGAGCATCCGCAGCAGGCATCGACATCGCAACAGCTGTTACCTGGCAGGCACGGAGCAGTCCAAAAACGGGTTACAAAAAGCCAAAAAGTTGCTGGACAGCTTGGCCAGACGGTCAAAATAGCACAGTGTGCAAAGACGCAAAATGTCTTCCAGGGTAGGAAGAGTGCAGTGTGGCACTTTTTTGAACAAAATTCTAATGATCAGGCCAAGGTTATCTGTAAGAAGTGCGCAAAGACCTTTAGCCGAGGGAAAAATCTGAAAAATTTGAATACCAGTTGCATGCTTAGACATTTAACCACCATGCACTTGCAAGCGTGGATGGAACACCAAACCTCAAGTACCACATGTGCAAATGCTCCCAAAGAAGGTAGTCAGCAACGCTACATTGTTTCCCCCACTGTAAGCCCACAGGTTAGCAGTGCACAGCAGCAAATGTTGAGATGTCGTTGCAAAGCCAAAACTGTCAGGGAATCACAATGTTACATCAACGAAAGACTGAATCTAGGCCATCAGAAAGAACACCAACTCCATCACCATCATCAACCCTCTCTCAGTCCGCCCTGTCCATGGCTAGTTCCACCATAGGCATCTCTCAAGTCCAGCTCACCCTGCCAGAGACAATGAGTAGGACAAGAAAGTACTCATCCTCTCATCCGCGTACACTGGGTTTGAACGCCCACATTGCCAAACTAATCTCGTTATAGATGATGCCCTATCGGTTGGTGGAAAGCGCAGCTTTCCTCGAACTCATGGCCTACGCAGTACCACGCTATGAACAACCCAGTCGCCACTTCTTTTCTTGCAAAGCCATCCCAGCCCTCCACCTTCATGTGAAGGACCGCATTGTCCATGCACTCAAGCAATCAGTGAGTGGAAAGGTGCACCTCACAACTGATGCATGGTCCAGTAGGCATGGCCAGGGCCATTACATGTCCATCACTGCGCACTGGGTTAATGTGGTGGATGCAGGGTCCACAGGGGACAGCGGTGGTGGGACTGTGCTGCCTTGGTATAGGAAACAGTTGGCTGTAGGCGTTCGACCCTCCTCCTCCAACTCCTCTAGAAGTGAAAGCTCGTCCCCAGAGCGCAGTCGCAGCAGCACTCCATCCGCAGCTGCCAGTGTTGCACACGAGGTGTCCCCCTATCTATCAGCTAGTGGAAAGCGTCAGCAGGCTGTGTTGAAGATGATGTGTTTGGGCGACAGACAAACTGCGGAGGTACTGGCCGACTACTTTCAGCAACAAACTGAGTCATGGCTGGGCAGTCTACATCTTGAGGCAGGCAAGGGAGTCAGCGATAACGGCCGTAATTTTGTGGCTGCCATAGCCCTTTCAAAACTCAGACACATTCCTTGCTTGGCTCACACCTTGAACCTGGTGGTGCAGTGTTCCTCAATAATTATCCAGAGTTAACAGGCCTGCTCCAGAAGGTTCGAAAACTGTGCTCGCACATCAGCCGGTCGCCCGTACACTCCAGTCATATGCAGAAGCTGCAGCGATTGCTACACCTTCCCAAGCACCGGCTAATTTTCGACGTTGCAACAAGGTGGAACTCCACCCTGCACATGGCTGAGCGGCTGGGCGAACAGAGGCAGGCCGAAATGCATTTGTGGGAGGATACCCGGACAGGCACTTTGAGGGCAGACATGGAGTTGAGAGGTGTGCAGTGGTCAAAGCTGAAAGACCTCTGTAAAGTCCTTCAGTGTTTTGAGGAATGCACACGGCTGGTAAGCGCAGACGATGCCATCATAAGCATGAGCATCCCACTTATGCGTCTGCTCATGCAAACTTTGACGCACATTAAGGAGCAGGTGTCTGCAGCCGAGGTAGATGAAGAGGAGGAGGAAATCCTTGATGAGAGTCAGACATTGTCTGCTCCGGGACCTCTCCTGGACGAGGTGGAGGAAGAAGAGGAGGAGGAGGGTGATGATGGGGATGATTATTTAGGGGAGGAGGATGTTTCTCGTGTGTCCAGAGAAAATGTTGGCTTTGCAAGGTCTGGTACAGGGTTTGTGCGTGACTGGAGGGATGTGGATTTGCCAGAAAGTGCTCCTCCACCCAGCACTCGCAGTGCATCAATGACAGCAGGAACATTGGCCCACATGTCAGATTATGCCTTGCAGATCCTAAAAAGGGACCCCCGCATTGCCAAAATGATGAACGATGATGACTACTGGTTGGCCAGCATCCTGGATCCACGCTATAAAGGCAAATTCAAAAACATCATGCCCCAGGAGAACCTTGACCTAATATTGGCTAACAAACAAGCTACTCTGGTAAACCGGTTGGTTGAGGCATTCCCAGCACACAGCAGCGGTGATGGTTCTCACACGAGCCGTACGGGCCAGGGGCAGCTTGGAAGAGGTGTTCGTGGTGCACACATCAGAAGTGGCGTTGGAGACAGGGGTTTCATGACCATGTTGTGAACTGATTTTTCAAGTCCCGCTCACACGACTGGTAATACTGCATCAATGGAAAGTGACAGGAGACAACACTTGTCAACTATGGTTACAAACTACTTTTCCTCCCATGTCGATGTTCTCCCTCACAGGTCATTCCCCTTTGACTATTGGGCTGCTAAACTGGACACCTGGCCTGAATTGGCACAATATGCGCTACAGGAGCTCGCTTGCCCAGCTGCAAGTGTGCTATCGGAAAAAGTCTTCAGTGCAGCTGGATCAATCCTGACAGAAAAAAGGACCCGTCTGTCAACCCAAAATGTGGATGATCTAACCTTCATTAAAATGAACCATGCATGGGTTTCCAAGGATTTTGTCCCACCTTCCCCTGATGACACATAGGGTGACAGAAAAATGGCTTGCTTTGGTCCTCCTCTTCCTTGGACTTGAACAATTTCGCCTTTTGCATCAGCTGAATGTCCAACATCAACATATGCCACTTTCTAAAACTCCCTAACTGTGCTGCCTTCCCCCCCCATGGCCGGGGTCACCACCTAGTGCACGAAACCGTGCGAGTGCCGTTGCCCTGGACAGGTGGGTAGGCCGACTCTTGGGCGCGGGCACTGGCACAGGGTCCCTCATAGTGCAATCAAGTGTCTCTGATGGTGGTGGTGCACACCCGCCGTCAGACACACCTCCATACTATGAGGGGCCCAGTGCCAGTACCAACGCCCACAAGTGGGCCCCCCTTGCTTGGGCAGGGCCCCAGCATTTGCAATCTTTACCTTTCCCTGCTCCTCCGCTGTGTAGTCTGATCCGTCAAATCCATACTGGCCTGACACCGTCTGAGCCTGCCTCCTGATCTATAGACATATATTTTGAATGTGTACACTATGCTATCCATACATGTTATCCGGTGATACAGTACCCTTTCTCACCTTTGTGCAATCACGTGTAATCCATACTGGGCCTGACACCGTCTGAGCCTGCCTCCTGATCTATAGACATATATTTTGAATGTGTACACTATGCTATCCATACATGTTATCCGGTGATACGGTACCCTTTCTCACCTTTGTGCAATCACGTGTAATCCATACTGGGCCAGACACCTTCTGAGCCTGCCTCCTGATCTATAGACATATATTTTGAATGTGTACACTATGCTATCCATACATGTTATCCGGTGATACGGTACCCTTTCTCACCTTTGTGCAATCACGTGTAATCCACACTGGGCCTGACACCGTCTGAGCCTGCTTCCTGATCTATAGACATATATTTTGAATGTGTACACTCTGCTATCCATACATGTTATCCGGTGATACGGTACCCTTTCTCACCTTTGTGTAATCACGTGTAATCCATACTGGGCCTGAGAACGGCTGGCGAGCTGTTAAGCAAGCTACAGCACCTGTGGTTTGCACACGTAAGTTTTTTATTTTTTCAGGAATGACGGTTAGGCCTAATTCCAGAACTGCGGTTGACCTGCACTTACTGGGAAATCATCGTTCGCGGGTAATAATTGTAATCTCAGATCCCCATCACTAACGGTGTTCAGCGGGTTATCTGCACCTGTAAGCGACAAACGCTGGCCCTTTCAGTGTAGCGCACATGCAGCCACGGACATGTAAGGGCATGACACACCAGTTATTGGCCAATCTCACGTGCCAGAGCCTCGCGTGTCCCTCTAGTAAGCCGGACTCGGACCGCGGGGCATGACGGAGTCTCGTTCGTTAACGGAATTAAGCTTGCAATGTGTGCATCTTTTTTGTTGCTGGATGGTTGAGGTTGCCCGTGTTGAGTCAAATTACGCCGCAGGCTCCACTCCTGGTGGTGCCCTTGTGGGGAGGAGGACCCCCATATAGTGTTTGGGCCGGAACCAAGGGGACCGCCATCAGAGTTATTGAAGGAAGCACAACAGGGGGATTACAAAGGGAGACATGCGACTGAGGTTGTCAGGGCAACAGGGGGTGGGGCAAGGGTAAAAGGAGCAGGGGACGCGCATAAGTGGCAGTTGGGAAAGCGAGGGAGTGAAGGCAGGACGCAGAGTGACTGGCAGGGGCACCGAGAGGAGCCTGCGAGGAGAAAGCGGGCGATTTTCCGACAAGAGAGACGTGAGAGACTGTGCCCAGATACTGCTCCCTGCTCCCGTTCTGAGAGAATTATCCCCGCTAACCCCCGCCTTGGAGAGAGAGGAACTATACCTCAGGTTGTGGCCGTGAGTACCGGTACCCAGGCCACAGAGACCTGGGCCCTTCCCCCCAGCCTTCCCCCATCATGCCGACCCGGCCATCATCGGCCTCAAGATACGCCACCTTGTCACAGGCGGGTTAAAAGGCTCGCTACCCTGGCTTAGGAAGAGACTCCTTGGTAAAGGACGGCTACAGGCCTTCTGGGGAACTGCGTCATCACCGCGCGCCACCTCCATCACTTTCTTCAGGGCCTGTCGAGCCCCAACGGCATTGCTTTATTCAGGGCCTGTTGTGCCCCAACGTCCTCATTTCCTTCAGGGCCTGTTGCGCCCCAGCGGCAGTGTTTACTTCAGGGCCTGTTGCGCCCCAGCGGCAGTGTTTTCTTCAGGGCCTGTTGCGCCTCAGCGGCAGCGCTTTCTTCAGGGCCTGTTGCGCCCCAGCAGCAGCGTAACCTTCAGGGCCTGTTGCGCCCCAGCGTCCTCGTTTCCTTCAGGGCCTGTTGCGCCCCAACGTCCTCGTTTTCCACAGGGCTTGTTGCGCCCCAACGGTATTATTTTCCTCAGGGCCTGTTGCCCCCACCGACATCACTTTCCTTAGGACAGCCGCCTCAGCGACCTCAACGCGGCCACGCTACCGAAACCAGCAGTCCCTGGAATGCTAAGTGATACTATCCTTGGTTAAGATTGTTGAGTCCCTGCGCGGACTGTTTTGTGTTGTTATTTATTGTTCTGTTCAGCCAAGCCCATCGGCTAAAGTATATAAAAGTGATTTACTAAACCACCATTCATCTAGTGTCTCGTCACTGCATCCTGCGAACCTGCTTAACCCTACACTTGGCGTAGTCGGCAGGATGCAGTCTCCGAGCATAGACGGTGGTGGCGCAGGTCAGGGGGAAGCTGTAGACTCTGTAATTAATGAGGGCCCCCGTACTAGCATTTCATTGGGGGCCATGCTGAACAACCTGCCTAGATTCTCCGGCTCCAATACTATGCTATGGAGCTGGACAGAGCGAATGCGGGGGCTCTTTCGGATGCACCCAATGACCCCTGACCTGGAAGCTGAAGTGGCACTCATGGCCCTAGACGGGGAGGTGCGGAGGTCAGTGATGTTGAAACCTCCGGAGCACCGCAACACTTTTGAAAAGGTGTTGCAGATAGTGGAACAGACCCACGGGGCTCCCACTAATGTGGGACAGTTAAGGACCCGTCTGTTTAGCAGGATGCAGGCAGAGGGGGAGACGATTACTCAGTATATGAATGTGCTCCAAGAATTGCATACGGCTATTGAAAGAAAAGACGGGGTAGGGGTAGGACCTGTTGACATTACCCTACGTGACCTACTGGTGACTGGACTGCGAGATCCACTGATAAAACAGGCATTACGGGAACAGGTCAGAATGAATCCCCAAATAGACTTTTCAGAAGTGGGAAGTCAGGCACGGGTTCGGGAACAAGAGCAGGGGATGGCGGTCCCCGTGGGGAAGGTCCGACGTGTGGAGGCCTCCTCGAACACAGTTGAGGAACCTCAGTGGTTGGAGGAGATGAAGCGAGTATTGAAAAATATTAAGAGCGAGTTGGCTGAAGTAAAGAGAAGAACCGAACCAGAGACTGGACGACCCAGTGTTAATCCCGGTCCCTGGGGGTCACGCTCTCCGCGGGTTGGTCAATCTATACCGGCCCGGTGTTATGAGTGTTGAGAACCAGGCCACTTCGCCCGAGAGTGTCCACGGCGTGGGAGATACCCACCCCGGCGGCCATTAAACTAATGGGCTCCGGGCTGGGGGGACACTGCTCGGAGCCGAAAACCACAACTAGGGGTGGTGGAAGTCCCGAAGATTTGGTAGCAAAGTGTCCGGTAGTTTGGGCAGAAGTAGAGGGCCGGGCCGTCCGGTGTCTGGTGGACACGGGGTCACAAGTAACCACTATGCCCGCAGCGTACTTTCAACGAAACTTTCCGGAGGCAGCAAGGCCTCAGTGGGGGCCCATGATTAGACTAGTAGCCGCTAACCAACTGCCGGTCCCGATTGCCGGGGTAGTGTGGGTGCAGATGACATTGTGCGGTAAACCCCTCGGCCGCAGAGGGGTGGTGCTGACTCAAGGAGAAGCTGATCAAAGACACCCCGTCACCCTAGGCATGAATATTTTAAAAGAGTTTGGTAACCTGTTGCTTAATGATCCCACACAAAGGACACTGAAGCAGTGGGGTTCTCGCACAGCTCAGGGACAGGTATTCCAGCAGCTGGTGCGAGGTGCGTGGGTGCATCGGGACTGCCAGGAGGGTGAGGCTCTGGGCAAGGTCATCGTGTCAGCGGCACCCCTGCTTGTGCTGCCTCCTGGACAGACAGTGGTGGCCCTGCCAATTCGGGCCCCGATACCTTTGGAGGGCGTAGAGGTGCAGGTGGAGCCGTGTCACTCAGAGCACTTACCTCCTGGCATACTGGTGGCCCGTTCCCTCGCTACGGTGCGTTAACCTTGAAGACCGAGATACCATTCTGAAAGCACGGACTGTACTGGCCAAACTAGTAAAGCCTTTAGAAGAAGTGCTGCCCGCTCCTGCGGTTCAATTACGAGTACACTCCGAGGATCCTTGGGAGGTAACAATACGAACCTTACAGGCCCACGAAGTCTCGACACAAGAGAAGGGCCGAAATATTTTGGAGCAGATGCGGGCCGAGCTTTCTGGACTAACTGCGGCACAACTTTCACAAGTAAAAGCATTGCTGGGACAGTACCATGAAGTATTTGCTAGCCATGAGGACGACTTTGGGTGTACCACCGCCATCACTCATGAGATCCCCACAGCAGGAGCGGCCCCTATCCGAGAACGTTATCGACAGATCCCGCCACAACTCTATCAGGAGGTGAAAACTTTGCTGGCTCAGATGCTGCAAAAAGGGGTGATACGGGAAAGTCAAAGCCCTTCGGCGGCCCCCATCGTGTTGGTCCGGAAGAAAGATGGTACACTACGATTCTGTGTGGATTATCGTAAATTGAATGCTTGCACTATTAAAGACTCATACCCACTGCCCTGAATAGAAGAATCTCTGTCTGCATTGGGCAAAGCAACATATTTTTTGACCCTGGACTTGGCCAGTGGGTACTGGCAGGTGCCCATGTCAGAAGAGGACAGAGCTAAGACGGCGTTCATAATGCCCATGGGACTGTTTGAGTTTAATCGTATGCCATTTGGGCTGGCCAACGCCCCCGGGACCTTTCAGCGATTGATGGAGCGATGTTTAGGGGATCTCAATTTTGAGGCCACGTTGATCTACCTGGACGACATCATTGTCTATGCCGCCTCCTTCGAGGACCACCTGAAGCGGTTGGGACAGGTACTCAGCCGGCTGCAAAAGTACGGGTTGAAGGTGAAGCCTCAGAAATGCCACCTATTTCGCTCTCAGATTGAGTATCTGGGTCATGTCGTTTCGGCAGAGGGTGTGAGACCATCCCGGGAGAAGGTTGCTGCTATCCAGGAATGGCCTACCCCCGAGACGGTGAAAGACGTGCGGGCTTTTCTGGGGTTAGCTGGATATTACCGTCGTTTCGTAAAGAATTTTGCATGTCGAGCTCGAGCCCTGCATGATCTGCTGAAGGGGGCTCCCGCTGGGGCCAATGGGCGAAAAATCCAGTGGCAACACCCTCAGGAAGAGGCCTTCTGAGATCTCAAGGCTGCACTCTCGGATGCCCCAGTGATGGCTTATGCGGATTTCTCTCAGCCGTTCATCCTGCACACTGACGGGAGTCTTCACGGGCTAGGGGCTGTGTTGTCACAGGTTCAGGATGGCCGGGAGACGGTGATCGCTTATGGAAGCCGTTCACTCCATGACTCCGAGCGTAACCCTGACAATTACAGCTCTTTTAAGCTCGAGCTCCTCGCAGTGGTGTGGGCTATGACGGAGAGATTCGCAGAGTACCTAGCGGGCTCCGAGGTGATAGTGCGAACTGACAACAACCCACTGGCTCATTTGGAAAATGCCAAGTTGGGGGCTTTGGAGCAGCGATGGGTGGCCCGAATGGCGAAGTACAATTACAAGATTATTTACAAAAGAGGGGCCGAGAATGTTCATGCAGATGCTCTCTCCAGGATTTGACATACAACTCCCAGACAGAATCGAGATAAAGAATTAGAAGGAGAGGAAATACCGTTTGCTCTTACCGCTGCCGTGCTCACCAATGTTGATGCAAAAGTATCTTCTCCAGAGGCCCACAGGCATCCTGGAACAATCTCGGGATAAGTGGATACAACAGCAACAAGAAGATGAAGAAGTTGAACTTCTCCGGACATGGGTCGCCGCTGGTCAATTACCCACTGATACTCAATGACAAACTTTGTCCCAAGACCTGTCGCTTATGCTGCGACAATGGGAGAGACTGATTATCCGAAAGGGACTACTGTACCGTAAAATCACTTCGCAAACAACCTCAATGACTGTTTGGCAGGTGGTTACACCCGGAGCTCAACTACACGAGCTGGCTCAAGAGGCTCACGAAAAAGGGGCCCACTTTGGAGTCATAAAGACTTTACAATGGTTACAACAGAAAGTTTATCACCCACGCTTGTCAGCTGTTGTGGAAGAAGTTTGCCGTACCTGCCGCTTATGTGAATTGGCCAAACCGCCTGCTCAGAGGGCCGCAACACAGACGATTGTGACTTCAGCGCCCTTTGAGCTCCTGACGGTGGATTATCTGCACATTGGTCCTGCATTCCAGGGATACGAACACTGCCTCGTCATGGTGGATCATTTCACCAAGTTTGCTGTGGTCACCCCGACTCGAGACCAGACCGCGGAGTCAGCCGCCTCCGCAATTTGCAGAAACTTTATACAAGTGTACGGCTGTCCTCAACGTATACATTCCGACCAGGGAGCATGTTTTTTGGGGAAAGTTATGGAGGAACTACATCATCTTTATGGGATTGATAAATCCCGGACCACACCATATCACCCGCAAGGGAATGGGGCTTGTGAGCGATTTAATCGGACATTGATTCAAATGCTACGCACTCTGGAGAGTGACAAGAAAGCTCGTTGGCCTGAATATGTTTCTGAATTAGTATGGGTTTATAATAATCGGGTACATCGAGTTACGGGCTATACTCCTTATTTCCTGCTGTTCGGACGAGAGGGTAAAGGGATCACGGAGGTAGAGTTGGACCCCGAAGAGCCTCGGCCCTGGACCGGAGTGTCGTCTTGGGTCCGAAATCATCGCCACAGGCTGCAAACTCTTCACCGAATTGTACATACCAAACTTCAAGACTGGGAACACCCAGGGAAGAATACAACCTCCCCTCCCCATCTCCAAAACGGGGACCGTGTGCTTGGACTAGATCAACACCCACAGAATAAACTGGAGTCACGTTGGGAAGAGAGTCCTTATCGGGTACTACACCGTATCCATCCAGAAGGACCTGTGTACGAAATACGGCCTGAGCAGGATGAAACACTGCCCACCCGCATTGTGCATCATAATATGTTACGCCCGTGTATTTCCACCGACCCGAAGCAACTGGAACCTGCCCCGAAGACATCCGAACCGGAGTCCATATGCTGGGACTCGGAAGACGAGGATTTCCCTCCAGTTCCCAAGGGCCCTCCACCCAATAATGAGCCAGTTGACACAATTAACCCACCAGCATCATGCAGCCCAGCGACGTCCACCACCCCAGAAGATTCCACCCCAGAAGATTCCACCCCAGTCGAACTTAGACGCTCCGAGCGGTCAACAGCCGGCAAACCCCCCGAACGGTATGAACAAGATCAGTTCGTATGGCAACGAATATTAAAACCTTTACAGGCCAATCTTAATAGACTAAATCCCTCGCCCGAGGACTGGCGAGCTTACAGGGTGGGGGAATGTGGGGAGGAGGACCCCCATATAGTGTTTGGGCCGGAACCAAGGGGACCGCCATCAGAGTTATTGAAGGAAGCACAACAGGGGGATTACAAAGGGAGACATGCGACTGAGGTTGTCAGGGCAACAGGGGGTGGGGCTAAGGTAAAAGGAGCAGGGGACGCGCATAAGTGGCAGTTGGGGAAGAGAGGGAGTGAAGGCAGGACGCAGAGTGACTGGCAGGGGCACCGAGAGGAGCCTGCGAGGAGAAAGCGGGCGATTTTCCGACAAGAGAGACGTGAGAGACTGTGCCCAGAGACTGCTCCCTGCTCCCGTTCTGAGAGAATTATCCCCGCTAACCCCCGCCTTGGAGAGAGAGGAACTATACCTCAGGTTGTGGCCGTGAGTACCGGTAACCAGGCCACAGAGACCTGGGCCCTTCCCCCATCATGCCGACCCGGCCATCATCGGCCTCAAGATACGCCACCTTGTCACAGGCGGGATAAAAGGCTCGCTACCCTGGCTTAGGAAGAGACTCCTTGGTAAAGGACGGCTACAGGCCTTCTGGGGAACTGCGTCATCACCGCGCGCCACCTCCATCACTTTCTTCAGGGCCTGTTGAGCCCCAACGGCATTGCTTTCTTCAGGGCCTGTTGTGCCCCAACGTCCTTGTTTCCTTCAGGGCCTGTTGCGCCCCAGCGGCAGTGTTTCCTTCAGGGCCTGTTGCGCCCCAGCGGAAGTGTTTTCTTCAGGGCCTGTTGCGCCCCAGCGGCAGCGCTTTCTTCAGGGCCTGTTGCGCCCCAGCGGCAGCGTAACCTTCAGGGCCTGTTGCACCCCAGCATCCTCGTTTCCTTCAGGGCCTGTTGCGCCCCAACATCCTCGTTTTCCACAGGGCTTGTTGCGCCCCAACGGTATTATTTTCCTCAGGGCCTGTTGCCCCCACCGACATCACTTTCCTTAGGACAGCCGCCTCAGCGACCTCAACGCGGCCACGCTACCGAAACCAGCAGTCCCTGGAAGGCTAAGTGATAGTATACTTGGTTAAGATTGTTGAGTCCCTGCGCGGACTGTTTTGTGTTGTTCTTTATTGTTCTGTTCAGCCAAGCCCATCGGCTAAAGTATATAAAAGTGATTTACAAAACCACCATTCATCTAGTGTCTCGTCACTGCATCCTGCGAACCTGCTTAACCCTACACCCTTCTGGACATTCCTTTAAGGTTCAGCTTTGCAACCATACTGCCAAAGTAAAACAAACACTTTGCCTTCATGAACGCTGTTTGGAGGGTCGTGACTCGTGGGAATAACGCCGCCCAATCAGTTAACCTGCTAGAGAGATCCTTCGTTGCTCCCAAGCATGACATCACACTCCCTAGGAGGAAGGTAATGCCACTGTGGTGACCGTACTCCTGGGGGCGACACAAGTGCACTGATGCCCAGCCACTGCTCGACGAATCTGCTGGTACATTGACCCAGACCACTACATTCCCCTCGCACTCTACACAGCCTGAATCTGACCCTGATGAAACTCAGGTTACCCTTCCCATATACTGTTCCATCTTACACAGTGACAAAGAGGAAGCTGCAGATGAAAGTGCAGGTTCTGCCCACCCGCCGTCAGACACACCACCGTATTATCAGGGGCCCTGTGCCAGTGCCGTCGCCAACGAGTGGGCCCCCCCTGCTTGCTCAGGAACACAGCACTTGCAAGGTTGAAGTACTGTGCAGTGAGATGGAAGATGGGGACGACGAGGAGTCCAGACTAGTACAGGGATTCCCTAGCGAGGAGACTTATTTCATTGTTTTCAATGTTGGGACAGCAATTTTTGGGGAGCACTATACTCTGGAGAATGATAGATGGGGCCCACCATACACTGGAACATTCCAAAGGTGGACATCAGACACTGGAGCAGCATTTACAGGGCCCATTATACACTAGAGCATTAGAAATGGGGCCCATTATGTATGGAGCAATATTTGGGCCCATAAGACAGTGGAGCTTCATCCATGGGGACCAACATATACTGTAGCATTATGTGGAGCTCATCATATACTGTTTCAAGCATTATATGGGACCAATGATTCTGTATGGAGAAATAGATGGGCCTCGTCATGAGATGTAAAAAGTGAAGTATTTTTCTTTGTAGTATACCACTATTTCTCTGCCGTATCGGAGCAGCATGAGTTGTGGTATGTGTTAAAGGGGCACTCTTTCGCCCAGGGCACATGAAAACCTGGAGCCAGCCCTACCCCCCCACAACTTTAGCCAAATAACCCCCATTTTTCAGTGCGTAACTAGTATTATGAAGTAAATAAAGGGTGACAAGCTTCAGTAATAAGAATTTATGCTTTTGGCATTCAAATGGGCACTGTAAGTGTGTTTCCTGTCCTCCTCTCACTGCCGACTTTTCTTCCCCATTGACTTACATTGGGTTTTGCGTTTCAGTCGGACCCCCGACTTTTCCCTATAGTCGGCCGATTTTGTTCAACCCGACTTTTGCGAAAGTCGGGTTTCGCGAAACCCAACTCGACCCCAAAAAAGGCAAAGTCGCTCATCTCTACTGTCCAGTGCTACATTTTTAAAATCTGCAACATGGATTTTACTCATAGAAATGCTTTAAACGAGCAAAATCAAGTGGTAAAATAATCCACATAAAACTATATGTATGTAAGAAAATTTCTAAATAAATTCACAGGGAGGAGATTGGAACAAAACAAAATCCTCTAAACTGCAAGCACGCAAATGCCTGAAGCCTGACAAATGAGATGGAAGAACTAGAAGCAGAAATATCTACAGGTAACTATGACATAGTGGGAATAGCCAAGACATGGTTAGATGAAAGCTATGACTGGGCAGTTAACTTACAGGGTTACAGTCTGTTTAGAAAGGATCGTAAAAATCAGAGAGGAGGAGGGGTTTGTCTTTATGTAAAGTCTTGTCTGAAGTCCACTTTAAAGGAGGATATTAGCCAAGGGTATGAGGATGTCGAGTCCATATGGGTCAAAATACATGGAGGGAAAAATAGTAACAAAATTCTCATTGGGGTCTGTTACAAACTCCTAAATACAACAGAAATCATGGAAAGTCTACTACTAAGGCAGATAGATGAAGCTGTAACCCATAATGAGGTTCTTGTTATGGGGGACGTTAACTACCCAGATATTAACTGGGAAACAGAGACCTGCAAAACTCATAAAGGCAACAGGTTTCTGCTAATAACCAAGAAAAATTATCTTTCACAGTTGGTGCAGAATCCAACCAGAGGAGCAGCACTTTCAGATCTAATACTATCTAATAGACCTGACAGAATAACAAATCTACAGGTCGTCAGGCATCTAGGAAATAGCGACCACAATATTGTAGAGTTTCACTTGTATTTCGCTAGGGGGACTTATCAGGGAGTCACAAAAACACTGAACTTTAGGAAGGCAAAGTTTGACCAGCTTAGCGATGCCCTTAATCTGGTTGACTGGGACAATGTCCTCAGAAATAAGAATACAGGTAATAAATGGGAAATGTTTAAGAACATCCTAAATAGGCACTGCAAGCGGTTTATACCTTGTGGGAATAAAAGGACAAGAAATAGGAAAAACCCAATGTGGCTAAGCAAAGTAGTAAGAGAGGCAATTAACAGTAAAAAAGAAAGCATTTAAACTACTAAAGCAGGATGGCACCTTTGAAGCTCTAAAAAAAACTATAGGGAGAAAAATACTTTATCTAAAAAACTAATTAAAAGGAAACAGCGAAGCACATTGCTAAGGAGAGTAAAACTAATCCCAAACTGTTCTTCAACTATATCAAGAGTAAAAGAATCAAAAGTGAAAGTGTAGGCCCCTTAAAAAATTGTGAAGAAAGAATGGTTGTAGATGACGAGGAAAAAGCTAATCTACTAAAACACCTTCATCTCCACGGTATTCACAGAGGAAAATAAAATAGTAGTGTGGTACCCGCAGGTACTTGGGATGCAGTGACGAGACGGAGACGGAGCAAGCTTAAACTCAACCTTTTTATATGAGTAAGATAAATAACTGGCAAGCCAATAATCGTTTTCCATGCAGGGAATTAAACAACAATACACATAAATAACCCGATTTCGACTACCCGGCCGGTGCCGGTAACTATATGACCGCGATATGGCCAACTACGAGTCCTAAGATTATCATCAACTACCAACGGAGTGTCACTTATCCTTCTCTGATGTCCTGCAGCGCTGTTGTCCGGGAGGTGTCCATTCGGCGTCTCAGCCGCTGGGCCCAGCCGACGAGGAGTTGCTGCAGGCTTCTGGTGTTCCGACGCCCAAGTGTAGAAGGGGCACGACAGGCCCCAAGAGAGTTCCTCAGTGTTGCGGTGGCAGCCGCAAGCCTGGACATATGCGCCACAGCCGCGGTCTGGAACGGGTTCGTGGCGGCCACGGGTGGCAGCGTACAGGCCGCAGCCGCGAGATGGAGCGGGGCAGTGGTAGCTGCGGGTTGCAGCGGACAGGTTGCAGCCACGGGACGGAGTGGGGCAGTGGCGGTATACAGGCTGCAGCCGCGGGACAGAGTGAATCAGTGGTGGCCGTCGGTGGCAGCGTACAGGCCACAGTTGCGGGACGGAATGGGGTAGTGGGTGACAGTGCCCAGGCCGCAACTGCGGGATGGAGTCGGGCAGTGGCGGCCGCGGGTGGCAGCATGCAGGCCACAGCCACGGTCGGAGCGGGGTTGCAGTGGTCGCGGGTCTCTGTGTCTAGGGCGCAACTCCGGATGTCAGGTCTGTGTCACTCCCCTGCGCTGCTCGGTGCCGTCCTCTCCCTGGAACAGGTAAGTCCCCGTCTTGTCTCCAGGCAGGCGCGGACTTCCTCCAGCTCTGCAGCCCCACAAGACTTCCTGCTCCTTCTCTCTCTCCCCGTCGAGTGTCCTCTGCTGGTCTCATGTGCTCATTTTATAACCGCTCCGCCCTCACACTTACTAGAAGAGTCTCTCGTCCATCCTCTAATTATGTCCCCTGGAAACAGACCCCCTGGGAAACTTGGTGACAGCCCCCTTGGTTCCGACCCAGCCACACAACGGTCTCTCTCTCTCCTACACACCCCCATCCTTTTTGCTCACCAGTCCTCGGGTGAGGGTTTGGGAGGGTTCGTGTCTTTGTCTTGATGCAGCAGTCATTTTTGCCACACAAACTGATATTGCTCATATCGTTCAGGGGGGTTTTCCTGCTGTAGACCGCTTGGAGCGTCGCAGCTCAGTTGTTGTGGTTGGGTCTTCCAGGGTGGTGGAAGGTGGATGGTTGGCTGGGGCCATAGGAGCATTGGCCCCGTGAGTGTCCTCTCATCTTACCAGACGGTCTTCTTCGTCCCAAACAGCTGACGGGGGATCTGGGGCCTGAGGAGGGGCCTCAGGCTGCACGAGATCAGCGGACAAACAGGGTCGTAACATGTTGCGGTGTACTGTTCAGATGGGGTGGTTTCCTTCAGCGGGTTGTGACGGGGCCTTCCCGGGATGTTCTAGGTCCCGAAGCTTTGTGTGTACTAGTCGATGTAAGGTTTGCAGATGGTACCGGTGATCTCGGACCCAGGAGGTGATCCCTGCCCATGGTTGTTCTTCTTCTGGGTCCAACTCCACCTCTGTAATCCCTTTGCCTTCTTGGCCAAAGAGTAGCGAGTATGGAGTGTAGCCATTAACCCGATGTATCCGGTTGTTATATACCCAGACCAGTTCGGGGACGTACTCGGGCCAACGGGTCTTCCAGTCGTCCTCCAGGGGTCATAGCATTTGGATTAGTGTCCGGTTAAATCGCTCGCAGGCTCCATTCCTGTTGTGAACTCTCTTAATCTGACTTTGGAGGCAAGGCTCCCTCTGGTGGATACTGCTGGTAGTGGAGCTGGTCAACATGATGTTAACCAAACAGCTGTAGAAGATAATTGGAGGAGTGGGGGTAGTGACTGGGACTACATAAGCGAGCAGACTTCTCTCAGTGGCTGTCAGTGATACTCATTTCTTTGCTTATTGAGGATTTCTGTCTCCTGCCTGATCCTGCATTTTTCAGCTAAGTGTCATTTGCTAAACCCTTTGCATCTGATTTTGCCTTGCTGTCAGGGGTCAGCTTGCTCCCCCAGGGGCTGCTGGCTCCTGCCTGGTATTTTTGTATCTTGTGTTTGTTTGCTCAGTCCCCTGCTGTATTAGCCTGTTGCTAGCCGCCAGTTCACACTTGAGTGCTGATATAGTGGGGGCGTGGTTTGTGCAAAACTCAGTATTTTTGTACATCAGTCATGTTGGAATTGTTAGGGTTTTTGCGCGATTGCAGACAGTACCTTTTCTGTCCTGTCCTATCTAGTCAGTGTGGGCACCATCATTTGCTCAGTCTATTTTCTGACTGTGTTTGTGCTTCATCTTGTCTCACCGACAATATATGTTTGGGGGCTGTCTATTCCTTTGGGGATCTGCTCCGGGGCAGTATAGATTTCACCTTTCTGTCTTTAGGCTTAGTTAGTCCTCCGGCTGTGATGAAGCATCTAGGGCAACGTAGGAATGCTCCACGGCTACTGCTAGTTGTGTTGTTAAGATCAGGGGTTTGCAATTCGCTGAGCGACCCACCTCTCTGGTGTTCTGGTGGCATAGCCTATTGTGCTCTCCTCCTCGGTGACCCATTCATAACAGAATCACCAGCCATACTGTAGATTCTAGGGTACTCAAAAGAAGGAAAGAATTGCAAAAAAAAAAAAGTGTCAGAATTTTTTATATATTTTTTTCCTCTTTTTTCTCTGGGGCCGCAGGAGGATTTTTTTCTTAATGGAGACTAAGCAATTGTCCGATCGTGTTGAGCAGCTCGCTGCTGAAGTGCATAGAATTTCTGCTTATCTTGCCCAATCATCTGTTGTAGAACCAAAGTTCCCTACTCCTGATGTGTTTTTTGGGGATCGGTCTAAATTTCTGAACTTCAAGAATAATTGTAAACTATTGCTTGCTTTGAAGCCTAATGTGACACCCCAGAGACCGATTGTCACAGTGACATTACCTCCCTCTAATGGGTAAAGTCATGCTTGGAGGCAGAAAGGGACCCCATGCCAGGCAGCATAGATTTAATCACAATTTCCTGCTGCAGGTCAGAAAAGGGAGATGCCTTATAAATTCTGGCCAGCAGAGGGGGTTGGTGAGTCAGCTAGAAATCAGCTGAGGGGATTGTCATGGAAACGAAACAGCTGTGAGGAGAAATGACAGTTTAAACATGAGGTCGTGAGGAAAAGAGATCTTTCTGGAAGAGCCTATCAGATGAAGACAGGGAGCTGATATGAGAGGAGATGAAGATAGGCAGAGCTGATCTGTGAAGAGGGAAAGGACAAGAGCAGAGACTAAGAGACTCTAGGGAAGCTAAAATACTGCATATAGCAGACCCCTGACTGAAGCGCTAATAAAGAGAAAAGGGACATCAGAGTCCTAGGCTGACAGGAACTGTATGCCCTGATAGCCAAATCTGAAAGTACAGGGAATTGTAAATTCATGCACACATTGATCACCTGAGGGCACGGCGGCGGATAAGGAGGCAGGGGCCGACGGTGAAGAGAACGGTACCCGTGGAATAGGCTCACGCTGACAGCCGTACAGGTTAGTGAAACCATCACGAATAGAGGGTTGCAGCATAGTTATATACAGCAGAGACCCACACACATAGCGCAGAAATTAAGGACCATAATCCACACCTAGCAAGGTGGATCCCCTGAATGCCTCCAGGCGAGCCGGACTCATTCCATCACCTGTATGTGGTACTCCAGACTGCAACCTATTACCAGTAAAAGGTAAAGAAACTGCACCTCTCTGTGTCTTTCTCTCATTTATCTGCACCCCAACGTTTACAGCCATTTTCACTATTTATTTAACATCTTTGCCCTGGGACTACAGCCCTACCTGTGGAGTGCTACAACATCATAGCTGCGCCCAACATCCATCCCAGAGAAGCAACACTGCAGCGCTGGTCACCTCTGACTAGAAAACCACAGGTGGCGTCACGTATTTCACCATCTAATAACTTTATTTTAGGTTTTAACCACATAAATACCACACAACTTTCCCCTATTTTATTACTGGACGCCTCTGGGCCACGGACCAGGTCGCCGCCGCCGTGACACCGTCCCCCATGGAAGTCAACGGGCCCGTTACCGAGTACCCCCAGGCCTCGCGGTGCGCTCCAACTGGCATCATGAACAGGATTTAGCGAGCCTAGCAAAGCTGGATAAAAAGGAGCCTGGCAAAGTTGGGTACTGTGCGCCATAGACTTTATTAACTTGTGTGCTAAAAACTTTAATGAGCTTTCAAATAACTGCGTCACACAGTGCGTGCGAGCAGAGAGGGACATGCAATTGTGGACAGAGCCAGAAATAAAGCATGACGTGAAGCCCCCTGCCCGTGCTTTGACTTTAGTGAGCAAGTGAAAAAGCAGGAAGAAAATGCCCAACGTGAGTGAAGATTCAGCGGTGGTCGCAGCCGCAGCCTCCATAATGCCGCTATCAATGCCATATACAGTATACCAGGAGCAGCCTGGTTACTCAGTACTCAGGGGAGTCGCACACCCTGAGCGATTTTAAAGAAAGACTATGTAGTTTGTTCAAAGTGTACCCCCTGTCAGAAAGCCAAAAGGTCAGTATCCTCATTGGCCAGTTAACTGGTGCGGCTCAGAGGGAAGTAAAGTCCTGGCCGGTCACTGATAAAGGAACTGTCAAACAAATCTTAGCCAGACTGAAAGACACTTTTGATACCCGTACTGCAACAGAGATAAAAATGAGATTTTTTGGGTGCAAACAGAGTGCAGGACAGTATACGGGACTATGCCCTTAATCTTCAGGAGGCGCTATGGGCTGTAAAGCAGGTTGATCCTGAGAGCGTGCAAGATGAAGACAGATTACTAACAGAGCAGTTCATAGAGGGACTCCAGTCTAACAATCAAAGGACACAGCTGCGCATATTGGCTCTACAAAATCCTGAATTGGACTTTGCACACTTAAAGGATAGAGCCATCATAGTGCTGCGTTAACCGAACCCTAGCAGCACAGAGCCCTCTATGCATCCTGCTATTACATACCAGCAGGAGACGGCATCCTTTCAAAAGACCTCTTTTGAGACTGACAAGCCGTCCCAAGATGATGATTCTGCTGCAGACTTACGTCTCCAAGTCAAGGAACTAACCAAAAGTGTGGCTACACTCACAAAAACTGTGCAGTCCCTGCAAGTGACTCCAAAGAAGAAGATCCAGCTGGCCTCCAGTCCAGAAGACGTCCCGTGGCGACAGCAGAAGAGGATCCCGCCGACCAGAGGGAGAGACATTGATCGTTACGACGAGGACGGATAGCCCATCTGTCGCCGCTGCAACAAGGCAGGACACCTAGCCAGATCCTGTCATTTAAACAAGCAACCCCTGGGGCAAAGGGCCAACCCTCAGGAGTAAGACCACCAAGCCCACCAAATTGGCGAGACAAGTACGTAGGAGGACGACCAGTCTTGCCTGTTGTGATTGACGGTTTTCCGATGAACGCTTTCCTGGACACCAGCTCCCAGGTGACAACAATACCATATGTTCTTTTTAAGCAGTACTGGGCTGATTCAGACATTACTCACCACCCAGATAAAGACCTTACCATTTTTGCCAGCAATGGTCAGCCCTTGCCTCAGATGGGATTTAAAGTGACCATCAAGATTGGCCGAGTAGAATTGCAATCGCAAGCTTTGATAATAGTTGATGTTGACAAATGAGAATGCCATCCTATGATCACTTTCGGCACTAATGTAATCGAAAATTGTCTTGGAGAAATTATTGTTTTGTTACAACAGGTAGCCGAGACCGCCAGCTCCAGTCAGCAACGGGTCCTGCAAAAGGAGATCAGAGCCCTGATGCAGAGACAACAGGTAGAGCTGTCTGGTGGAGAAGTCGGCAGTGTCAGAGTAAGTGATCCTTTCCCAATTGCAGTACCTCCCAGAAGTGAAATGTTAATTTGGTGTCGGGCAGCAATAGGCCTAAGGGGTCAAGATTACCAAGCTCTGGTAGAACCCATGTACTCTGATAGTAGGCCCAATATCCTGACAGCCAGAGGGGTAGTTGATGTCCGCAAGGGGAGAATACCAATACGCATCTTAAATTGCGGTGAGAGAGAGGTCCAGTTACCCTGGTATGCCACCCTTGCTAAATTGTTCACCGTCAGTAACAATGCAATACAGGCACTAGAACCCTTGCTTCCGTCTGACAAGGTGGAAGAGAATGGCTCTGAAGGGCAACAGGAGGATTGGTGTCAGCAGCTACACGTAGGCACTGACTCCACCCCTTTGCACCAAAAGCATGGGGCTTACCGGGTGGCTCGAGAATTTGAGCGGGTCTTCAGCAAGCATCCTCTAGATTTTGGGCAGGCAAAAGGGGTTCAACATCATATCCCCACCGGAGATCATCCACCCATTAAAGAGAGACACTGGCCTGTAACCCCAGCACACTACCAATGTGCCAAGAGTATGTTACGAGAGATGAAGGAGGCTTGGGTAATCAGAGATAGTTGTAGCCCCTGGGCAGCTCCATTAGTCCTCGTTAAAAAGAAAGATGGTGCTATGAGGATGTGTGTAGACTACAGGCGGAATAACAGCATTACACATAAAGACGCATACCCATTGCCTAGAATTGAGGAATCACTAGCTGCACTGAGAACTGCTAATTATTTCTCTACCTTAGATCTCACCAGTGGATATTGGCAGGTTACTGTGGCAGAGGCAGACAGGGAGGAAATGGTTGAGGAGGTAAAAGTGGCTGGGACCCTAGGCAGTAGCGACCATGCTATTTTAGAATTTTGGATAACTAGAAGAGGAAGACCTGTGAAGACTCAGACGTCAAGGTTAGATTTCAGAAAGGCAGATTTTAAGGGATTCAGAAAGAGAATTGGAGGGATCCAATGGCTGGATATCCTTAAAGACAAAAATGTCCAGGAAGGATGGGAAATCTTGAAAAATGAAATTCTCAAAGCACAATTGTTAACAATTCCGAAAAGAGGGAAGAATAGGAAGCATTTAAGGAAGCCAGGATGGATGAACACAGAACTTAAGCGCATGCTAAAAAGGAAGAAAAAAATGTTTATAAAATGGAAAGAGGGAGGCATATCTAAAGAAGAATATAATGCTGTCTGCAGAACCTGCAGGGCACAAATCAGATTATCTAAAGGTGACCATGAATTGAGGCTTGCAAGAGATATCAAAAGCAATAATAAAGGATTTTGGGGATATGTCAAAAGTAAAGGAAAAGTCAAAGATGCTATAGGATTTTTACAGGATGAAAATGATGAAATGGTAAGACAGGATGCTGAGAAGGCCGAACTTTTAAATTCCTATTTTGCATCTGTTTTCTCTCAGAAAGGAAATGTAACATCAACTGTTCTTCACTGTCCTATTAAGGGAATAGAATAATCCAGGATATCTATAAACAGAAAGATAGTGAGGAAACAGTTAGCTAACCTAAATGAATTCAAGTCACCAGGTCCAGATGAATTACACCCCAGAGTACTGAAGGAGATAGCAGAAGAAATTTTAGAACCCCTCTCCATAATCTTTGAAAATTCTTGGAGAACAGGAGAAGTCCCAGAAGACTGGAGAAGAGAAAATGTTGTTCCTATCTTCAAAAAGGGGAAGAAGGTGGACCCAGGCAACTATAGGCCGGTCAGTCTGACTTCTATACCAGGAAAGATCTTTAAACAAATTATTAAACATGTATGTCAGTACCTGGATAAGAATGAAGTGATTAAACAGAGTCAGCATGGGTTTGTAACTAATAAGTCATGTCAGACTAACTTAATTTCCTTCTATGACGGAATCACTGATTGGGTGGATCAAGGAAATGCTGTAGATATAGTATATCTTGACTTCAGCAAAGCATTTGACAAAGTATCTCATACAATCCTTATTGAAAAAATGACTAAGTACGGAATGGACAAGGCAACTGTTAGGTGGATTCATAACTGGCTTAGTGATCGGACCCAAAGAGTGGTCGTAAATGGCTGCACATCCAGTTGGAAGAATGTCTCAAGTGGGGTACCACAGGACTCTGTCCTGGGCCCTGTATTGTTCAACATCTTTATCAACGATTTAGATGAAGGAATTGAGGGTAAACTGATTAAATTTGCTGATGACACAAAGCTAGGAGGGATAGCTAAAACTAGAGAAGAGAGAGAGAGAGGATTCAAAAAGATATAAATAAACTGTAGAAGTGGGCAGCAACTAATAGAATGGTTTTTAACAGGGAAAAATGCAAAGTACTACATCTGGGCAATAAAAATGAAAAAAGCATATACAGAATGGGAGGAATAGGCCTAAGCAACAGCACATGTGAAAAAGACTTGGGTATACTAATAGATCACAGACTGAATATGAGTCAACAGTGTGATGCAGCAGCAAAAAAGGCAAATGCAATTCTAGGATATATTAACAGAAGCATACAGTCTAGATCACGTGAAGTCATTATTTCCCTGTACTCCTCTTTGGTCAGACCTCATCTGGAATATTGTGTCCAGTTTTGGGCACCACATTTTAAAAAAGACATCAACAAACTGGAGCAAGTTCAGAAAAGAGCAACCAGAATGGTGACCGGTCTGCAAACCCTGTCTTATGAGGAAAGGTTGCAGGATTTGGGATTGTTTAGTTTGCCAAAGAGAAGACTGAGAGGAGACTTAATAGCTGTCTACAAATATCTAAACGGCTGTCACATTGTAGAAGGATCAACTTTATTCTCATTTGCACAAGGAAAGACTAGAAGCAATGGGATGAAACTGAATGGAAGGAGACACAGATTAGATATTAGAAATAACTTTTTGACAGTTAGAGTGATCAGTGAGTGGAACAAGCTGCCACGAGAAGTGGTTAGTTCTCCTTCAATGGAAGTCTTCAAACAGAGGCTGGACAGACATCTGACTGGGATGATTTAGCGAATCCTGCTTTGAGCAGGGGGTTGGACCAGATGGCCCAGGAGGTCCCTTCCAACTCTACGATTCTATGATTCTATGATTCTAGAGAAGACATCGTTTACAACACCAATAGGCCTCTGCGAGTTTAACTATATGCCGTTCGGGCTCAGCAATGCACCAGGAACATTTCAGCGGTTAATGGAATGCTGCCTTGGACATAAAAACTTTGAAACCGTTCTGCTGTACCTGGATGACATTATCGTCTTCTCCAAAACCTACGAAGACCAATTGAAGCACCTAGCCGAGGTATTCGAAGCCCTGTCAAACTTTGGCCTGAAAATAAAACCGTCCAAATGTCACCTTTTGAAACCCAAGGTGCAGTACCTAGGCCAGGTGGTGAGTGCGGGAGGTGTGGCACCCGATCCTGACAAAGTCACCGTTATCCAGGGCTGGCAAAGACCCAGCACTATCCATGAAGTGAGGCAACTTCTTGGGTTATTAGGCTACTACCGAAGATTTATGAAGAACTTCACCAAGATAGCAGCACCGCTGCAAGATCTTCTGGTGGGCCAATCCAAGAAGGCCAAGAACAAAAATCTTCAGTTTGAGTGGAACAAAAGGATAGAAGAGTCCTTCATCAAGTTGAAATTGGCCCTCACAGGAGGTGAGGTCCTGGCCTATCCTGACTATGACCAACCATTTGTACTTTACACTGACGCCAGCAACGTGGGATTGGGAGCAGTGTTGTCACAAGTGCAGAAAGGCAGAGAGAGAGATTGCCTATGCCAGCAGGAAGCTTCGTCCCACTGAGATGAACCCCGACAACTACAGTTCCTTTAAGCTGGAGTTCCTCTCCATAGTCTGGACGGTAACAGAGCGCTTCAAGCATTACTTGGCTTCAGCAAAGTTCACCATCTACACGGACAATAATCCGCTAACTCACCTTGAAACGGCAAAGCTAGGGGCACTTTAGCAGCGATGGATGGCCCGACTGTCCAACTACGAGTTCACCATCAAGTACTGAGCAGGACATAAGAACGCTAATGCGTATGCATTGTCCAGGATGTCCAATTCACCAGACGGGGGAGAAGATCCAAAAGGACTCGAAAAAAATCGAGTTACCAGCCTTCCACCATCCAATTGCAGCCCAGCACTCTCAAGTAGTGAGGAATAAGCGCTTTGTCATATGAGAGGTAACGTTGAATCCATTACCCCATCATGAGTGGGCAGAGACACAAGACAGTGACCCAGCTGTTCGCCTAGTAAAGGAGTGGCTGGCACAAGCTGATGCACACCCTGGTCCAGATGATCCACAGGAAGCACAACAGCTATTGAAGGAGAGAGGCAAGCTGTTCATCTACGAGGTTAAACTGTGTCGGAGGAACATCAACTCGCGCACACACAAACTGGTCTGGTAGGTGGTAGTCCCGAAGAGGGATGCACCAATGGTCTTAGAGGCATACCACAATGGAGCAGGACACTTCGGTTGGAAGAAGTTGGAAATTCTACTTAGTGAAAGATTCTACTAGGTTGGCATGAGGAGTTCCATTGAGAAGTGATGCCGAGAATATGGCCCATGCAACCTGCGCAGAAAAGACAGAAGCAGTCAGTGAGCCTCATTACAGCCGATCAGCACAAAAGAGCCGCTCGAACTGGTAGCCTTGGATTACGTGAAGTTAACTCCGAGTAGGAATGGCTATACTTATGCTTTGACCATCGTTGACCATTACTCAAGGTTTTTGGTAGTCGTACCTGTTAAAGACCAAACAGCGAAGACAGCAGCCAAGGCATTTCAGCAGCACTTTTGTCAACCGCACGGATACCCTGAACAAGTGCTCACTGACCAAGGTCCAGCCTTTGAGGCAGAAGTGTTCCAGGAGTTCTGTAACATGTGCAGTTGCAAGAAAATCAGAACGACGCCGTACCATCCACAGACAAATGGCATGTGTGAGAAGATGAACCAGGTGGTCATTGACTTATTGAAGACCTTACCTCTGGAAGAACGAAACCAGTGGCCAGAGAAGTTGCCAGATCTGGTACATCTATGTCATCATATACCGGTAAACTCTACAAATTGCACTCCGGCCTACCTGATGAGAGCAAGACCTGGCAAGTTACCTACTGATTTAGACATGGGAGTCTTAACGCCAGAGACAACATCACCAGATGCAGACTGGGATACAGAGCGGTAGCAACAATACCGCAAAGTACAAGAATGTGTGGAGAAAAGTTTGTCCAAAGCAAGACGGAGACAGGAAAGGAATTACAACCAACACGCCCCTGCAGTTCCCTTGACACCAGGAGAGCAAGTACTTAAAAGAAAGAGACGAGTTCACTAACTAGATGACCAGTGGGAAGCAGAGCCATACACTGTGATACCTTCAGACTTTAATAACACCAAAGTATGTATCATCAGCAAAGATGGAGGAGAAACCTTCGAAGCAGTCTCAAGAGATCATCTAAAGATGTGCCCTGATCAATTGAAGGACAGGAAAGAAGTCCAAGATGCTCCACAACCCATAGTAGAGGTGGAAGAAAAGATTCAAACTATACTTGAACAATTTCCTCGGTCGTGGACACAAGTAAATCAGACAATAGTAGTACCAGTACTAACCTTTCATCAGCCTACTGGAACAAATGAAGTAGAGACTTTAAATGAAATGGCTCCAGTAACAGATACCATATCTGCAGAGGAATGCGGAAATCTGTCCCCTGCTAACAGTGAATCTGACAATCTCATGGTGAGTCTAGGAGTAGAGAAAAGGCAGTCTAGAATACCTATTTTACACAAGTCTACTTATAGTGTAGTGACTAATGCACCAACAGTAGACAACAGAGAACAGGTCAGGTCATCAGAAATACCTATACTGCGTGGATCCACTCGTAGTACTAGAGGTCAAATCCCTGCCTGTTACAGAGATTACGTAATGTAAATAAAGTAATAAGAATGTATAGTTGCAACCGTTAAGCATGAGAGCCTACAGAGACTTGCTGTAAGAACCTTTCTTTTTTTTAAAGTATTCACAATAACCAGTTAAAGGACAATTGGGCCACATGACTATGTGTGGTCAGAACTGTAATTGTAAATAGTTACTCCAAAAAGGCCTTGGAAATAAGCCGCCGGTCTTGCGGAAAAACAGGCCCATCTACAGAGTGCCCTGTGGACTAAGGCAGTTCCCACCAACTAAACTCCAGGTACAAGCACAAAAACAATTCCTGGATAGCAGCTTAAGGACTGGTCGCTGCAGTAACTGTGCTATTGTTTTCATTTTCTTGTCTGTTTTTTGATAATTTTTACAATTTTTAAGACTTTGTAGATTTTCATTAATTGTTGTTGACAATTCTTGTTATGATTCCTCAGTTCAGGAGTACTGAACTTAATGGGGGGGGGATGTGACACCACAGAGTCCGGTTGTCACAGTGACATTACCTCCCTCTAATGGGTAAAGTCATGCTTGATGGCAGAAAGGGGACCCCCATGCCAGGCAGCATAGATTAAAAATCACAATTTCCTGCTGCAGGTCATAAAAGGGAGATGCCTTATAAATTCTGGCCAGCAGAGGGGGTTGGTGAGTCAGCTAGAAGTGAGCTGAGGGAGTTGTCATGGAAATGAAACAGCTGTGAGCTGTGAGGAAAAATGACAGTTAAACGTGAGGACGTAAGGTAATGAGATCTTTCTGGAAGATCCTGTCGGTTCAAGTCAGGCATCTGATCTGTGAAGAGGGAAAGGACAAGAGCAGAGACTGAGACACTCTAGGGAAGCTAAAATACTGCATATACTGTAGCAGACCCCTGAGTGAAGCACTAATAAACAGAAAAGGGACATCAGAGCCCTAGGCTGACAGGAACTGTACGCCCCGATAGCTGAATCTGAAAGTACCGGGGATTGTAAATTCCTGTGTACATTAATCACCTGAGGGCACGGCAGCAGATAAGGAGCCCGGGGCCGACGTTGAAGAGAACGGTACCCGTGGAATAGGCTCACGCTGACAGCCGTATAGGTTAGTGAAACCATCACGAATAAAGGGTCGCAGCATAGTTATATACAGCGGAGACCCACACACATAGCGTAGAAAGGAAGGTCCTAAATCCCCACCTGGCAAGGTGGATCCCCTGAATGCCTCCAGGCGAGCCGGACTCATTCCATCACCTGTATGCGGTACTCCGCACTGCAACCTATTACCAGTAAAAGGTAAAGAAACTGCACCTCTCTGTGTCTTTCTCTCATTTATCTGCACCCCAACGTTTACAGCCATTTTTACTATTTATTTAACATCTTTGCCCTGGGACTACAGCCCTACCTGTGGAGGGCTACAACATCATAGCTGCGCCCAACATCCATCCCAGAGAAGCAACACCGCAGCGCTGGTCACCTCTGACTAGAATACCACAGGTGGCTGTTGTGAGTTCATTTTCCCCTTCACCATTGAGGTCTGATGAACTCCCTCTTCTGGTGAAGGAAGGTAGTGAGGCTGATTACCAAGCACCTGAGCTGGATGATGACTGGGTGACTGGAATTGCTGACTGGATATAAGGCAGCCGACGCCCTTCTGCCTTGCTGGTGATTTCCCTGAGGGATTCTAGGAGACCAGTCTGATTCCTGCTCCTCAAAAGCTAAGTTTTCTGCTCTGCTTTTTGCATTTGTGTTTTGGTTTTGTTTTGCCTTGTTTTTCTGGATTTCTGCCATTCCCTGCTGGGGTGAGCTGAATTCCTTTTTGCTCTGTCTTCAGAAAATACCTGTAACGTCCATCTGCGGTTCTGGGCTGCAGCCAGGCAGCACCCCGAGAAACACTGATACCCTTTACCCCTATACAGGGATCTGGATTTACAACAGGGCCCAGGAGGTAGCTGTCTGAATATGAGCAGCGGCCAGAGCAGGACGGTCGTCAGAGTGAAGTACAAAAAACGGCAGGCAATAGCAGAGTCAAATTCAGGCCAAGGTCAGATTCAAAAACCAGGAGGGCTAAATATATATAAACTTGGCACACACCAAAGGTTTCTGATGCAGAAAGGTGATTTTAATAACAGTACATACATACACAGACGTTTCGGTCTAGGACCTTCATCAATGTACGATATATTGTACTGTGAGGATCTTAGTGACTGGGCTTAGTGAGATAGACCAATCCTGTGAGGAGGCACATGAAGCCGTCCCACTGCGTGGTGGTATGTGGAGTGTGGACGCGGTATCCGCTTGGGATACCGCGTCCACACTCCACATACCACCACGCAGTGGGACGGCTTCATGTGCCTCCTCACAGGATTGGTCTATCTCACTAAGCCCAGTCACTAAGATCCTCACAGTACAATATATCGTACATTGATGAAGGTCCTAGACCGAAACGTCTGTGTATGTATGTACTGTTATTAAAATCACCTTTCTGCATCAGAAACCTTTGGTGTGTGCCAAGTTTATATATATTTAGTTCACGGATTGGGATCCTACTTGGGCACCACCTACAATTCTCAGGGTTGTGCCAACGGTTTTGTTCCTAAAAACCAGGAGGGCGGCAGAGGTACAGAATCGTTAGGAAGTAGCAGAGTCAGAATATCCAGGCCAAGGTCACAAACCAGGAGAGTAGCAGAAGTACAGAATCGTCAGGCAAAAGAGGGGTCACAAATCCAGGCTGAGGTCAGAGTCAAACAGAAATCAATCACTAAATAACACACAGGGGAACCAAGAATATATCCGGCGGCTTGCAAGACCAGTCCCAAGGTATTTGAGGGATCAGGACATCCCTCACAGGTTCCTGGACTGGTGATGTCATTAGGGCTGCCCCCAGGACCAGGCCAGAAGGTGATGCAGTAACCCCCTGATGACTGACATAGGGGCGGAGCCTGCACCCACCAGATGCCTGCGCAGGAGCCACTTCTCTGTCACCACCATAACTCACGGGTGGACCACGGCACCTCCCAGTGGCCGAGGCAGGAAAAGCAGTCCCCGAGTCTGACGGTGAAGTGGCGGTCCGGCGCCTCCTAGTGGCCATGGCCGGAACAACAGGCCTCGAATCCAACGGTGATGTGACGGACCGGCGCCTCCTAGTGGCTAAAGCTGGGACCATAGGCCCTGAGTCTGACGGCGACATAATAGAACCACAGCGCCTCCCAGTGGCCGAGGCAGGAACAGCCGTCCCCGAGTCTGACGGCGAAGTGGCGGTCCGGCGCCTCCTAGTGGCTGCGACCGGAACAGCAGGCCCCAAATCTGACGGAGACGTGACAGTACCCCCCCTTCCAAGAGGGGCCTCCGGACCCTCAAAACCTGGTTTGTCAGGGTGAAGGAGGTGAAACCTTCTAATTAGTGCTTTTGCATGGATGTCCCTCGCAGGGACCCAGGACCTCTCCTCCGGGCCGTAGCCCTTCCAGTGTACCAGATACTGTACAGACCCTCTTACAAGGCGGGAGTCAAGGACACCCTGGACTTCATACTCCAAGGACCCTCCGACCGAAACGGGAGGAGGAGGGGACGGGACAGGGTGAATTGGGGAGCGATACAACTTGAGGAGAGACTTGTGGAAGACATTGGGCAATTTGAAAGACTGAGGGAGTTTTAAACGGAAGGCCACCGGGTTAATCACCTCTATAATCTCGTATGGACCAATAAATCTGGGACCCAGTTTGGCAGACGGTACTTTAAGCTTGATGTTTTTGGTGGAGAGCCAAACATTGTCTCCAACTCCCAGGTGTGGTCCTTTGGATCGCCGTTTGTTCGCTGCCGAGGTCTGTCTAACCTGGGCCCCTTTCAAGTTAGAGTTTACCTCAGACCAAATGGTTTTTAAACGATGTATATTTTTCTCTACCCCAGGAAGCTCCGACAGTCTGGCCGAGAATGAGCCAAAGCGTGGATGCAGCCCGTGGTTGCAGAAAAAGGGGGTAGACTTAATGGAGTCCTGATACTGATTATTTAGGGCAAACTCGGCTAGTGGCAGATGTTCTGCCCAATCGGACTGGTGTTCTGAGACGTAGCAACGAAGGTATTGCTCCAGAGCCTGGTTGACACGTTCGGTTTGACCATTGGTTTCAGGGTGGTAAGCCGAGGAAAAAGATAGCTCAATACCAATGCGTTTACAGAACGCCCTCCAGAACTTTGACACGAATTGGGTACCCCTGTCAGACACAATATTGACCGGGGCACCGTGTAAACGTACCACATGTACAATAAACAGTTTACTCAACGTTTCCGAGTTAGGTAACCCCGACAGGGGGACAAAATGACATTGTTTACTGAACCTGTCCACCACCACCCAGATACAAGTCTTTCCATCTGAGGACGGTAGGTCCGTAATGAAGTCCATGGAGATGTGGGTCCATGGACTCTCGGGGATGGGCAAGGACTGGAGCCAGCCGGCAGGGCGATTATGGGAGGACTTGGCGCGGGCACAGACCTCACATGCTAAGACATATTCTTTGCAGTCCTTAACCACCGTCGGCCACCAAAAATTCCTAGTTATCAATCTGGCGGTATTATTGAGACCAGGATGGCCTGCCAAGACAGAGTCATGTGATTCTTTAAGCACTTGTAGGCGAAACGCAGGCGGAACGAACAATTTGTTGGGTGGCGTAGTGTCAGGGGCTTGTTCTGGGGATTTACGGATCTCCTCCAGAAGATCCAATGACACTGCGGACACAACGATCCCAGTGGCCAATATCAGAACTGGTTCACAGTCCTCAGCTTGTGAGGGGCAGAAACTGCGAGAGAGGGCATCGGCCCTCACGTTTTTTGTACCAGGGCGGAAGGTGATTATAAAATTAAACCTAGAGAAAAACAATGCCCACCTTGCTTGTCTAGGATTTAACCTTTTTGCTGATTCTAGGTATGTCAGGTTCTTATGATCGGTAATTACCGTGATCTTGTGTTTGGTGCCCTCGAGGAAGTGACACCATTCCTCGAAGGCCCATTTAATTGCCAATAGTTCCCGATTCCCTATATCATAGTTTTTCTCTGTGGAAGAGAATTTGCGGGAAAAGAACGCACATGGACGAAGCTGAGTGAGGGATGTAGTGCCTTGTGATAGCACTGCTCCCACTCCGACTTCAGAGGCATCCACCTCCACAATAAATGGACGGTCCAGATCCGGCTGAACCAAAACTGGGTTGGCCACAAAGCACTCTTTTAACGTAAGAAACGCCTGAATTGCCTCAGGATTCCAGTTGGCTACGTCCGCCCCTTTCCGGGTCAGATCCATGAGTGGCTTGGCAATCTCTGAGAAACCTCTAATAAACTTGCGGTAATAATTAGCGAACCCCAAAAATCGCTGCAGCGCTTTCAGCGATTTGGGTTGCACCCAAGCCTTAATAGGCTGGACCTTGGCAGGATCCATGCGGAAGCCTTTACCTGAAACCATGTATCCTAAAAACTGTACCTCCTCAGCAAAAAAGACACATTTCTCCAGTTTAGCAAACAAGGAGTGTTCACGTAGTCTTTGTAGCACAGAACAGACGTGTTGAGAGTGTGTCACAGGGTCAACAGAGTAAATCAGAATGTCATCTAAATACACCACGACATACACCCCACAAGTGTCTCTAAAAATATCATTAACAAAGTGCTGAAATACGGCAGGTGCATTGCTGAGTCCGAACGGCATTACCAGGTACTCAAAATTGCCAAGGGGTGTATTGAAGGCAGTTTTCCACTCATCTCCCTTTCTTATGCAGATCAGATTGTATGCCCCCCGGAGGTCAAGTTTAGTAAACCAACGGACTCCTGTTAGCTAATTAAAAAGATCAGGGATGAGTGGAAGCGGATACTGTTTTTTTATAGTGATTGCATTCAACTCCCGATAATCAATGCAGGGTCTGAGACCACCATCTTTCTTCTCCACAAAGAAGAACCCGGCCCCAACTGGAGAAATGGACGGTCTGATAAACCCTTTTCTTAGGCTATCTGCAATATAGTCATTCATGGCCTGACGCTCTGGGCCAGAGAGATTAAATATTCTTCCCTTAGGGAGACGGGCATCCGGAATTAGATCAATAGGGCAATCATACTCTCTGTGAGGGGGTAGCTTATCAGATTCTACAATAGAAAAGACATCCTCAAAATCTCTGAAAGCAAACGGTATGAGGGGGGTTTTAACCTTAACTTGGTTTACTGCCAAGGATATGCAATTTTTCTGACACTGTGGGCTCCAGCGTACAACATCACCCAAGTGCCAGTCGATGACAGGATTGTGCTGGCGTAACCATGGCATACCCAGAATAACTGCAGAGGTTAAATTGTCCATCACAAAAAATGACACAAGCTCAGTGTGTAAGGCTCCCACAGACATAGCAACCTTGGCAGTAACAAACTTAACCCCCTCCTGAATAATGGATGTGCCATTAATAGCCGTGGTTTTAATAGGGGCATTAAGTTTTAGTAGAGTTACACCCAGATTCCTAGCAGTCAAGGAATCCATAAAATTTCCTTCAGAGCCACTATCCACATACGCGTTTAAACACAGCGTTTTCTGACCACATGAAACTGAAATGGGTAATAAAACTTTAGCCGCATCTGCGGGCAATACCTGAACCTCTGGGCAACCATAGCCAGAGTAGTTGCCCAGAGGTCGACGTGCCAGGAGTATGGATCTCTGAGGTGCAGCTCTCTCCTTGAAGACTCCAGACTGCCGCAAAGTTGTGCAGGAAAATGAGCGTGATCTTCCATGCTGTGCAATGCACCAGGTGTTCAGGCTAAAAATCAGCTCAGTCAGAAGAAAAAAAAAAAAGTTCAGGGAGACTGCTTTTGTATACGTTGGGTATATACACAAGAAGCAGTTAATTTTATGGCCGGATATAATGTAACGTCCGTCTGCGGTTCTGGGCTGCAGCCAGGCAACACCCCGAGAAACACTGATACCCTTTACCCCTATACAGGGATCTGGATTTACAACAGGGCCCAGGAGGTAGCTGTCTGAATATGAGCAGCGGCCAGAGCAGGACGGTCGTCAGAGTGAAGTACAAAAAACGGCAGGCAATAGCAGAGTCAAATTCAGGCCAAGGTCAGAGTCAAAAACCAGGAGGGCGGCAGAGGTACAGAATCGTTAAGAAGTAGCAGAGTCAGAATATCCAGGCCAAGGTCACAAACCAGGAGAGTAGCAGAAGTACAGAATCGTCAGGCAAAAGAGGGGTCACAAATCCAGGCTGAGGTCAGAGTCAAACAGAAATCAATCACTAAGTAACACACAGGGGAACCAAGAATATATCCGGCGGCTTGCAAGACCAGTCCCAAGGTATTTGAGGGATCAGGACATCCCTCACAGGTTCCTGGACTGGTGATGTCATTAGGGCCGCCCCCAGGACCAGGCCAGAAGGTGATGCAGTAACCCCCTGATGACTGACAGAGAGGCGGAGACTGCGCCCACCAGAAACCTGCGCAGGAGCCACTTCTCTGTCACCACCATAACTCACGGGTGGACCACGGCGCCTCCCAGTGGCCGAGGCAGGAACAGCCGTCCCCGAGTCTGACGGTGAAGTGGCGGTCCGGCGCCTCCTAGTGGCCGTGACCGGAACAGCAGGCCTCGAATCCAACGGTGATGTGATGGACCGGCGCCTCCTAGTGGCTAAAGCTGGGACCATAGGCCCTGAGTCTGACGGCGACATAATAGAACCACAGCGCCTCCCAGTGGCCGAGGCAGGAACAGCCGTCCCCGAGTCTGACGGCGAAGTGGCGGTCCGGCGCCTCCTAGTGGCTGCGACCGGAACAGCAGGCCCCAAATCTGACGGAGACGTGACAATACCTGAGCACTAATATAGTCTTTTTGAAGCCTAGCGTCTTCAGGGCTTTTTTCCCTATCAGTCTGTTGGCTCTTGTTTTGATAGGGTTTTGGCGGATTGCAGACAGCAGCTTTTCTATCCTGTCCTATTTAGTTAGCTTTGGCCCCATCATTTGCTCAGCCTATCTTTCTATCTGTGTGAGTGTTTTTTTCTTGCTTCACCGTCATTATATGTTGGGGGCTGCCTATTGTTTTGGGGTCTGCTCTAGGGCAGTTTAGATTTCCCTTTCTGTCTTTAGGCTATTTAGTTCTCCGGCTGTGATCAAGGGGTCTAGGGCACCGTAGGAACCCCCCATGGCTACTGCTAGTTGTTGTTGTTAGGTTCAGGGGTCTGCAATTCGATAGATGCCAACTTCTCTGGTTTTCTGGACTTAGCTAGTATTTCTGTTTTTGCCTCCTATGGTGACTCATTCATAACAGAATCACCAGCCATACCGCAGATCCTAGGGTACTCAATAGCAGGAAAGAATTGTAAAAAAAAAAAAAAAAAGTGTGTATATTTTTTCCTCTATTTCTCTGAGGCCGTAGGGGGAATTTTTTTTTCTCTCAATGGAGATAAAGCAATTGTCTGATCATGTGGAGCAGCTCGCTGCAGAAGTGCGGGGAATTTCCGCCTACCTTGCTCATTCACATGCTGCTGAACCAAAGATCCCTACTCCTGATATGTTTTTTGGGGATCGGTCTAAATTTTTGAATTTCAAAAATAATTGTAAATTATTTTTTGCCTTGAAGCCTAACTCGTCAGGGAGCTCCGCGCAGCAGGTTAAAATTGTCATCTCTTTGCTGCGTGGCGATCCCCAGGATTGGGCGTTTTCTTTGAAACCAGATGATCCTATTCTGACTAATGTGAACGCATTTTTTCAAGCCTTGGGGTTGTTGTATGACGAACCTAATGCTATTGATCAGGCTGAAAAGACCCTGTTGGCATTGAGCCAGGGTCGAGATTCTGCAGAATTGTACTGTCAAAAATTCCGAAAGTGGGCAGTCCTTACTACCTGGAATGATAATGCCTTGGCAGCTCTCTTTCGGAAGGGTTTGTCAGAAGCCGTAAAAGATACTATGGTGGGATTTCCTGTTCCCTCTGGTCTTGATGATTCTATGTCATTAGCCATTCAGGTTGATCGGCGTTTACATGAACGCAGGACTGCACGAGAGGTGTTGCCACCTGTTGAACAAGTGTCTGAACCTATGCAATGTGATAGAGTTTTGTCCAGGGAGCAACGTCAGGAGTTCAGAAGGCGTAATAAGCTGTGTTTTTTTTTGTGGAGATGCCTCGCATATTATTTCTGTCTGTCCTAAACGAGAGAAACGTTTTGCACACACGTTTTCTGTGGGTGGTGTTCAACCTAAGTTTCTTCTGGCAATTACTCTAATCTGCTCCCTCTCCACATTTTCCGCCAAGGCTTTTGTGGATTCAGGAGCAGCCCTGAACCTAATGGACTTGGATTTTGCTAAACGTTGTGGATTTCCGATGACACCTCTGCGGACGCCTATCCCTTTGAGGGGGATTGATGCTACTCATTTGGCGAAAAATAAACCTCAGTTTTGGACCCAGGTGGTAATGCAGGTAACCCCAGACCATCAAGAAAATTGCAGATTTTTGGTGTTGCATAATACCATTGTTCTGGGGTTTCCCTGGTTGCAAATTCATAATCCAGTTTTGGATTGGAAATCTGTGTCTGTGGTGAGTTGGGGTTGTCGGTGTGCCCTTAGTGAGGCTCCGGTTTTTTCCACCTCTCCTCAGTCGCATGATGTTCCTGACAATTTGGCGGACTTTCATGATGTATTTGGTGAGAATGAGTCTGCGTCTTTGCCTCCTCATAGGAGTTATGACTGTGCAATTGAACTGAGCCTGGGGTGTAAATTTCCCAAGGGTCGGCTCTTCAATTTATCTGTACCCGAGCACGAGGCTATGCGATCCTATATTAAGGAGGCGCTGGAGAAGGGTCATATTAGACCATCCTCTTCACCCTTAGCTGCTGGGTTTTTTTTCGTGGCCGAAAAGGATGGTTCATTAAGGCCTTGTACTGATTATCGTGCCCTCAACAAAATTACTATTAAATATCAGTATCCGTTACCCCTGATTTCGGATCTATTCTCCAGAGTTAAAGGTGCTTGCTGGTTTACCAAGCTTGACCTCAGGGGGCGTATAATCTTATCCGCATTAAGCATGGGGATGAATGGAAGACGGCGTTTAATACTCCGGAGGGACATTTTGAGTACCTGGTGATGCCTTTTGGGCTCACTAATGCCCCTTCTGTCTTCCAGTGCTTCATGAACGACATTTTTCGAGACTTTGTGGATAAATTTTTGATTATCTATCTGGATGATATTTTGATCTTCTCCAAGGATAGGGATTCTCATGTGGAACATGTTCGGACCGTGTTCCGGATCTTGAGGGAGAATTCCCTGTATGTCAAAGGATCGAAATACCTTTTTGGGGTACAGAGAATTTAATTTTTGGGATTTATTTTGTCTCCGTCAACAATTGAAATGGACCCGGCCAAGGTACAGGCCATTTATGATTGGGTTCAGCCCATTTCTTTGAAGGCCCTCCAGAAGTTTTTGGGTTTTGCTAATTTTTATCGGAAATTTATAGCAAAATTTTCTAGTATTGCCAAGCCATTGACTGATCTGACTAAGAAGGGTGCTGATGTGTTGAATTGGTCTCCGGAGGCTGTTTCTTCCTTTCAGGAGCTGAAGCGAAGATTCACTTCTGCCCGGGTTTTGCAGCAACCTGATGTCTCACTCCCGTTCCAGGTAGAGGTGGACGCTTCTGAGATTGGTGCAGGAGCTGTTTTGTCCCAAAAGGATGCTGTAACATCTAAAATGAATCCCTGTGCTTTCTTTTCCCGAAAGTTCTCTCCATCTGAACGTAACTATGATGTGGGAAATCGGGAACTGTTGGCCATGAAATGGGCATTTGAGGAGTGGAGACATTGGTTGGAGGGAGCTAACCATCAAGTCGTGGTCCTCACTGACCACAAGAATTTGATTTACTTTGAGTTGGCCAAACGCTTGAACCCTAGACAGGCTAGGTGGGGCTTGTTTTTTACACGTTTTGATTTTGTGGTCTCTTTTCTTCCTGGCACTAAGAATGTCAAGGCTGACGCGCTCTCTAGGAGCTTCTTTGCTGATTCTCCTGTGGTGACCAAGCCTGCTACCATCTTAGGCGAAGGGGTAGTTCTTTCTGCCATCTCGCCCGATTTGAGACGTGCTCTGGAAGAGTTCCAGGAGGACAAACCTGAGCGTTGTCCCAGTGGAAAGTTGTATGTTCCTGACCAGTGGAAGAAGAGAGTGATGTCTGAAGTTCATTGCTCTGCATTGGCTGGTCATCCAGGTATTTTTGGTACTAGAGATCTGTTGAGTCGGTCTTTTTCGTGGCCCACCTTGTCTCGTGATGTCAGGAATTTTGTGCAGTCCTGTGGGACTTGCTCCCGGTCTAAACCTTGTTCTCGCTCTAGTGGGTTGTTGATGCCTTTGCCGGTCCCCAGGAGGCCATGGACCCATATTTCAATGGATTTCATCTCTGATATGCCTGTCTCTCAGAGAATGACTGTTATTTGGGTGATTTGTGATAGGTTCTCTAAGATGATTCATCTTGTACAACTCCCTAAGTTGCCATCTTCCTCTGAGTTGGTGCCCCTGTTTTTGCAACAGTTGGTTCGCTTGCACGGGATTCCTGAGAACATTGTATCTGACAGAGGAGTTCAGTTTGTGTCTAGATTTTGGAGGACTTTCTGTTCCAAGCTGGGAATTCAGTTGTCCTTCTCCTCTGCACCCTCAGACCAATGGGCAGACGGAGAGAACAAACCAGACCTTGGAGTCGTATTTGAGATGTTTCATTTCCGCTGATCAGGATGATTGGGTTTCATTTTTGCCCTTGGCTGAATTTGCTTTAAATAATAGAGCTAGTTCTGCCACTTTGATGTCACCTTTTTTTTGTAACTTTGGGTTTCATCCTCGATTTTCTTCAGGGCAGGTGGAGCCTTCTGCCTGCCCAGGTGTTGACACTGTGGTGGAGAGAATGCACCAGATCTGGGACCAAGTGGTGGATAAGTTGTCTCTCTCCCAGGAAAAGGCCCAGCGGTTTTCCAACCGACATAGGACCATTGGTCCCCAGTAGAGTTGAGCGACTTTTGGTTTTTTAGGGTCGAGTTTCGTTTCGTGAAACCCGACTTCCAAAAGTCGGGTCGAGCAAGATCGGCCGATTATAGGGAAAAGTCGGGGTCGTCCCGAAACCCAATGTAAGTCAATGGGGAATAAAAGTCGGCAGTGAGAGGAGGACAGGAAACACACCTACAGTGCCCATTTGAATGCCAAAAGCATCAATTCTTATTACTTAAGCTTGTCAACCTTAATTAACTTCATAATACAAGTTACGCACTGAAAAATGGGGGTTATTTGGCTAAAGTTGTGGGGGGGTAGGGCTGGCTCCAGGTTTTCATGTGCCCTGGGCGAAAGAGCGCCCCTTTAACACATACCACAACTCATCATGCTCCGATACGGCAGAGAAATAGCGGTATAGTACAATGAAAAATACTTCACTTTTTACATCTCATGACGAGGCCCATCTATTTCTCCATACAGAATCATTGGTCCCATATAATGTTTGAAACAGTATATGATGAGCTCCACATAATGCTACAGTATATGTTGGTCCCCATGGATGAAGCTCCACTGTCTTATGGGCCCAAATAATGCTCCAAACATAATGGGCCCCATTTCTAATGCTCTAGTGTATAATGGGCCCTGTAAATGCTGCTCCAGTGTCTGATGTCCACCTTTGGAATGTTCCAGTGTATGGTGGGCCCCATCTATCATTCTCCAGAGTATAGTGCTCCCCAAAAATTGCTGTCCCAACATTGAAAACAATCAAATAAGTCTCCTCGCTAGGGAATCCCTGTACTAGTCTGGACTCCTCGTCGTCCCCATCTTCCATCTCACTGCACAGTATTTCAACCTTGCAAGTGCTGTGATCCTGAGCAAGCAGGGGGGGCCCACTCGTTGGCGACGGCACTGGCACAGGGCCCCTGATAGTATGGTGGTGTGTCTGATGGCGGGTGGGCCGAACCTGCACTTTCATCTGCAGCTTCCTCTTTGTCACCGTGTAAGATGGAACTGTATATGGGAAGGGTAACCTGAGTTTCATCAGGGTCAGATTCAGGCCGTGTAGCGTGCGAGGGGAATGTAGTGGTCTGGGTCAATGTACCAGCAGATTCATCGAGCAGTGGCTGGGCATCAGTGCACTTGTGTCGCCCCCAGGAGTACGGTCGCCACAGTGGCATTACCTTCCTCCTAGGGAGTGTGATGTCATGCTTGGGAGCAATGAAGAATCTCTCTAGCAGGTTAACTGATTTGGCGGCGTTATTCCCACGAGTCATGACCCTCCAAACAGCGTTCATGAAGGCAAAGTGTTTGTTTTACGCGGGCAGTATGGTTGCAAAGCTGAACCTTAAAGGAATGTCCAGAAGGGCACCACCAGGAGTGGAGCCTATGGTTAAATTCGACTCCACCTGGGAAACCTCAACCATGCCAGCTACAGAACAGATGCACACATTGCAAGCTTAATTCCGTTAACGAACGAGACTCCGTCATGCCCCGCGGTCCGAGTCTGGCTTACTAGAGGGACACGTGAGGCTCTGGCACATGAGATTGGCCAATAACTGGTGTGTCATGCCCTTACATGTCCGTGGCTGCATGTGCGCTACACTGAAAAGGCCAGCGTTTGTCGCTTACAGGTGCAGATAACCCGCTGAACAACGTTAGTGATGGGGATCACTGATTACAATTATTACCCGCGAACGATGATTTCCCAGTAAATGCAGGTCAACCGCAGTTCTGGAATTAGGCATAACCGTCATTCCTGAAAAAATGAAAAACTTATGTGTGCAAACCACAGGTGCTGTAGCTTGCTTAACAGCTCGCCAGCCGTTCTCATGCCCAGTATGGATTACACGTGATTGCACAAAGGTGAGAAAGGGTACCGTATCCCCGGATAACATGTATGGATAGCGTACACATTCAAAATATATGTCTATACATCAGGAGGCAGGCTCAGACGGTGTTAGGCCCAGTATGGCTTGCACGTGATTGCACAAAGGTGAGAAAGGGTACCGTATCCCCGGATAACATGTATGGATAGCGTACACATTCAAAATATATGTCTATACATCAGGAGGCAGGCTCAGACGGTGTTAGGCCCAGTATGGCTTGCACATGATTGCACAAAGGTGAGAAAGGGTACCGTATCACCGGATAACATGTATGGATAGCGTACACATTCAAAATATATGTCTATACATCAGGAGGCAGGCTCAGATGGTGTTAGGCCCAGCATGGCTTGCACGTGATTGCACAAAGGTGAGAAAGGGTACCATATCCCCGGATAACATGTATGGATAGTGTACACATTCAAAATATATGTCTATACATCAGGAGGCAGGCTCAGACGGTGTTAGGCCCAGGATGGATTGCACGTAATTGCACAAAGGTGAGAAAGGGTACCGTATCCCCGGATAACATATATGGATAGCGTACACATTCAAAATATATGTCTATAGATCAGGAGGCAGGCTCAGACGGTGTCAGGCACAGTATGGATTTGACGGCCCAGACTACACAGCGGAGGAGCAGGGATAGGTAAAGATTGCAAATGCTGGGGCCCTGCCCAAGCAAGGGGGGCCCACTCATGGGCGTCGGTACTGGCACTGGGCCCCTCATAGTACGGCGGTGTGTCTGACGGCGGGTGTGCACCACCACCGTCAGAGACACTTGATTGCACTATGAGGAACCCTGTGCCAGTGCCCGCGCCCAAGAGTCGGCCTACCCACCTGTCCAGGGCAACGGCACTTGCACGGTGTCGTGCGCTAGGTGGTGACCCCGGCCATGGGGGGGGAGGCAGCACAGTTAGGGAGTTGTAGAAAGTGGCATATGTTGATGTTGGACATTCAGCTGATGTAAAAGGCGAAATAGGTCAAGTCCCAGGAAGAGGTGGACCAAAGCAAGCCATTTTTCTGTCACCCTATGTGTCATCAGGGGAAGGTGGGACAAAATCCTTGGAAACCCATGCATGGTTCATTTTAATGAAGGTTAGATCATCCACATTTTGGGTTGACAGACGGGTCCTTTTTTCTGTCAGGATTGATCCAGCTGCACTGAAGACTCTTTCCGATAGCACACTTGCAGCTGGGCAAGCGAGCTCCTGTAAGGCATATTGTGCCAATTCAGGCCAGGTGTCCAGTTTAGCGGCCCAATAGTCAAAGGGGAATGACCTGTGTGGGAGAACATCGATATGGGAGGAAAAGTAGTTTGTAACCATAGTTGACAACTGCTGTCTCCTGTCACTTTCCATCGATGCAGTATTACCAGTTGTGTGAGCCGTCCGTGAAATATCAGTCCACAACATTGTCATGAAACCCCTGTCTCCAACGCCACTTCTGCTGTGTGCACCATGAACACCTCTGCCCAGCTGCCCCCGGCCCGTATGGCTCGTGTGAGAACCATAACCGCTGCTGTGTGCTGGGAATGCCTCAAGCAACCGATTTACCAGAGTTGCTCGTTTATTAGCCAATATTAGGTCAAGGTTCTCCTGTGGCATGATGTTTTGTAATTTGCCTTTATAGCGTGGATCCAGGATGCTGGCCAACCAGTAGTCGTCATCGTTCATCATTTTGGCAATGCGGGGGTCCCTTTTTAGGATCTGCAAGGCATAATCTGACATGTGGGCCAATGTTCCTGGTGTCAATGATGCACTGCGAGTGCTGGTTGGAGGAGCACTTTCTGGCAAATCCACATCCCTCTAGTCACGCACAAACCCTGTACCAGACCTTGCCACGCCAACATTTTCACTTGCCCCACGAGATGCATCCTCCTCCCCTAAGTAATCATCCCCATCATCATCATCCTCCTCCTCTTCTTCCTCCACCTCGTCCAGGAGAGGTCCCTGAGCAGACAATGGCTGAATGTCATCAAGGATTCCCTCCTCCTCTTCCTCCTCATCAACATTGGCTGCAGACGCCTGCTCCTTAAGGTGCGTCAAAGTTTGCATGAGCAGACGCATAAGTGGGATGCTCATGCTTAGGATGGCGTCGTCTGCGCTTACCAGCCGTGTGCATTCCTCAAAACACTGAAGGACTTTACAGAGGTCTTTCAGCTTCGACCACTGCACACCTGTCAACTCCATGTCTGCTCTCAAAGTGCCTGGCCGTGTATCCTCCCACAAATGCATTATGGCCTGCCTCTGCTCGCACAGCCGCTCCACCATGTGCAGGGTGGAGTTCCACCTTGTTGCAATGTCAATAATGAGGCGGTGGTTAGGAAGGTGGAGCAATCGCTGCAGCTTCTGCATACGAACGGAGTGTACAGGCGACCGGCGGATGTGCGCGCACAGTCTTCGCACCTTCTGGAGCAGGGCTGTTAACTCCGGATAATTTTTGAGGAAGCACTGCACCACCAGGTTCAAGGTGTGAGCCAAGCAAGGTATGTGGCTGAGTTTTGAAAGGGCTATGGCTGCCACAAAATTACGGCCGTTATCACTAACTACCTTGCCTGCCTCAAGATGTACACTGCCCAGCCATGACTCAGTTTGTCACTTCAAGTACTCGGCCAGCACCTCGGCGGTGTGTCTGTCGCCCAAACACATCATCTGCAACACAGCCTGCTGACGCTTTCCACTAGCTGCTCGATAGGGGGACACCTCGTGTGCAACAGTGGCAGCTGCAGATGGAGTGCTCGTACAACTGCGCTCTGTGGACGAGCTTTCGCTGCTGGAGGAGGAGGAGGAGGAGGGTCGAACGCCTACAGCCAACTGTTTCCTATACCGTGGGCTAGGCAGCACTGTCCCACCACTGCTGTCCCCTGTGGACCCTGCATCCACCACATTAACCCAGTGCGCAGTGATGGACACGTAACGGCCCTGGCCATGCCGACTGGACCATGCATCAGTTGTGAGGTGCACCTTTCCACTCACTGACTGCTTAGAATCATAGAATCATAGAATCATAGAATCGTAGAGTTGGAAGGGACCTCCTGGGCCATCTGGTCCAACCCCCTGCTCAAAGCAGGATTCGCTAAATCATCCCAGTCAGATGTCTGTCCAGCCTCTGTTTGAAGACTTCCATTGAAGGAGAACTCACCACTTCTCGTGGCAGCCTGTTCCACTCATTGATCACTCTAACTGTCAAAAAGTTTTTTCTAATATCTAATCTGTGTCTCCTCCGCTTCAGTTTCATCCCATTGCTTCTAGTCTTTCCTTGTGAAAATGAGAATAAAGTTGATCCTTCTACAATGTGACAGCCCTTTAGATATTTGTAGACAGCTATTAAGTCTCCTCTCAGTCTTCTCTTTTGCAAACTAAACATTCCCAAATCCTGCAACCTTTCCTCATAAGACAGGGTTTGCAGACCGGTCACCATTCTGGTCGCTCTTTTCTGAACTTGCTCCAGTTTGTTGATGTCTTTTTAAAATGTGGTGCCCAAAACTGGACACAATATTCCAGATGAGGTCTGACCAAAGAGGAGTAGAGGGAAATAATGACTTCACGTGATCTAGACTGTATGCTTCTGTTAATACATCCTAGAATTGCATTTGCCTTTTTTGCTCCTGCATCACACTGTTGACTCATATTCAGTCTGTGATCTATTAGTATACCCAAGTCTTTTTCACATGTGCTGTCACTTAGCCCTATTCCTCCCATTCTGTATATGCTTTTTTCATTTTTATTGCCCAGATGTAGTACTTTGCATTTCTCCCTGTTAAAAATCATTCTGTTAGTTGCTGCCCACTTCTCCAGTTTATTTAAATCTTTTTGAATCCTCTCTCTCTCTTCTCTTGTATTAGCTATCCGTCCTAGCTTTGTGTCATCAGCAAATTTAATCAGATTACCCTCAATTCCTTCATCTAAATCGTTGATAAAGATGTTGAACAATACAGGGCCCAGGACAGAGCCCTGTGGTACCCCACTTGAGACATTCTTCCAACTGGATGTGCAGCCATTTACGACCACTCTTTGGGTCCGATCACTAAGCCAGTTATGAATCCACCTAACAGTTGCCTTGTCCATTCCATACTTAGTCATTTTTTCAATAAGGATTTTATGAGAGACTTTGTCAAATGCTTTGCTGAAGTCAAGATATACTATATCTACAGCATTTCCTTGATCCACCCAATCAGTGATACCGTCATAGAAGGAAATTAAGTTAGTCTGACATGACTTATTAGTTACAAACCCATGCTGACTCACTCTGTTTAATCACTTATCCAGGTATTGACATACATGTTGTTTAATAATTTGTTCAAAGATCTTTCCTGGTATAGAAGTCAGACTCACCGGCCTATAGTTGCCTGGGTCCACCTTCTTCCCCTTTTTGAAGATAGGAACAACATTTGCTCTTCTCCAGTCTTCTGGCACTTCTCCTGTTCTCCAAGAATTTTCAAAGATTATGGAGAGGGGTTCAAAAATTTCTTCTGCTATCTCCTTCAGTACTCTGGGGTGTAATTCATCTGGTCCTGGAGACTTGAATTCATTTAGGTTAGCTAAGTGTTTCCTTACTATCTTTCTGTTTATAGATATCCTGGATTCTTCTATTCCCTTAATAGGACAGTGAATAACAGTTGATGTTACATTTCCTTTCTCAGAGAAAACAGATGCAAAATAGGAATTTAAAAGTTCAGCCTTCTCAACATCCTGTCTTACCATTTCATCATTTTCATCCTGTAAAAATCCTATAGCATCTTTGACTTTTCTTTTACTTTTGACATATCCCCAAAATCCTTTATTATTGCTTTTGACATCTCTTGCAAGCCTCAATTCATTTTCAGCTTTAGTAATCTGATTTGTTCCCTGCAAGTTCTGCAAACAGCATTATATTCTTCTTTAGATATGCCTCCCTCTTTCCATTTTATAAACATGTTTTTCTTCCTTTTTAGCATGTGCTTAAGTTCTGTGTTCATCCATCCTGGTTTCCTTAAATGCTTCCTATTCTTCCCTCTTTTTGGAATTGTTAACAACTGTGCTTTGAGAATTTCATTTTTCAAGATTTCCCATCCTTCCTGGACATTTTTGTCTTTAAGGATATCCAGCCATTGGATCCCTCCAATTCTCTTTCTGAATCCCTTAAAATCTGCCTTTCTGAAATCTAACCTTGACGTCTGAGTCTTCACAGGTCTTCCGCCTCTAGTTATCCAAAATTCTAAAATAGCATGGTCGCTACCTCCTAGGGTCCCAGCCACTTTTACCTCCTCAACCATTTCCTCCCTGTTTATAAGGATTAGATCCAAGGTAGCAGTTCCCCTTGTTTTCTCCCCTACCTTTTGGAAGATAAAGTTGTCAGCAAGAGAGGATAAGAATTTCCTTGACCTGTTAGTTTTGCCTGAGAGAGATTTCCAACAAATGTCTGGATAGTTGAAATCTCCCATGACAACTATGTCATATTTTTTGGAGAACTTGGCCATTTGATGCATAAAGAGTTCATCCATATCTTCAGCTTGCACAGGCAGCCTGTAGTAAATGCCTACAATGGTGTCCTTTCCATTGTTCTGTCCTTGTATTCTTACCCAAACAGTTTCCACAGAACTTCCAGTCTCTGAAGCTTCAATCTCTGTGCAGATATACGCGTTTCTAACATACAATGCGACACCTCCTCCTCGTTTATCAAGTCTGTTTCTTGCAAATAAGTTGTATCCTTCTAGTCTTGTATTCCAATCATGTGTATTGTCCCACCAAGTTTCAGTGATTCCAATGACATCATATTTCTTTTCCTGTGTTAGTAGTTCCAATTCTCCTTGTTTGTTGCCCATGCTTTGTGCATTAGTATAGAAACATTTTAGATTGTGATTGGTTTCTCTTTCTCCAATATTTTTATTAATTAGATTCTTTTGTCTTTGTTCTTGCCTTCCACTTCTAATAGCAGAGATCTCAATAGCATTTGTCAGGTGTATGGCTTTTTCTGGTCTTTTGCTTCCCTTCCCATGTTGTTCTAGTTTAAAGCTCTCCTTACAAGTGTAGCAAGGCGACTTCCAAATACATGCTTTCCAGTCTTCGTAAGGTGCACCCCATCTCTAGCAAGTAGTCCATCGTATAAGTAATTCACTCCGTGATCCAGAAATCCAAATTGCTGACGGCACCAGCGACGTAGCCAGTTGTTCACCTGCAGAATCTTATTCCACCTCCTTGTTCCATGGCCATCCACTGGGAGGATGGAGGAGAAGACCACCTGCGCTCCCAGTTCTTTCACTTTCTTGCCTAAGTCTTCAAAGTCTCTTGAGTGCATGGACAATGCGGTCTTTTACATGATGGTGGAGGGCTGGGATGGCTTTGCGAGAGAAGAAGTGGCGACTGGGTAGGTCATAGCGTGGTACTGCATAGGACATGAGTTCGCGGAAAGCTGCGCTTTCCACCAACCGATAGGGCATCATCTCAAACGAGATTAGTTTGGCAATGTGGGCGTTCAAACCCAGTGTACGCGGATGAGAGACTGAGTACTTTCTTGACCTACTCATAGTGTCTGGGAGGGTGAGCTGGACTTGAGAGCTGCATATGGTGGAAGTAGCGGTGGACAGGGCGGACTGAGAGAGGGTTGATGATGGTGATGGAGTTGGTGTTCTTTCTGATGGCCTAGATTCAGTATTTCGTTGATATAACAGTGGGATTCCCTGACTGCTGTGGCCTTGCAACGACACCTCAACATTTGCTGCTTTGCTAACCGGTGGGCTTACAGTGGGGGAAACAATGTAGCGTTGTTGACTACCTTCTTTGTGATCAGTTGCACATGTGGCACTTGAGGTTTGGTGTTGTGTCCACGCTTGCAAGTGCATGCTGGTTAAATGTCTAAGCATGCAACTGGTATTCAAATTTTTCAGATTTTTCCCTCGGCTAAAGGTCTTTGCGCACTTCTTACAGATAACCTTGGCCTGATCATGAGGATTTTGTTCAAAAAAGTGCCACACTGCACTCTTCCTACTTTGGCAGACATTTTGCGGCCTAGCACGCTGTGATCTTTTGACCGTCTGGACAAGCTGTCCAGCAACTCTTTTGATTTTTAGAACCTGTCTTTGAAGTGCTCCGGGCCTGCCAGATAACAGCTGTTGCGATGTCGATGTCTGCTGTGGATGCTCCTCCTCATCTGAACTATTGGAAGCAGCACCCTCTTCCCCCAATGGATGCCAATCTGGGTCAACAACTGGGTCATCCATCACCTCCTCTTCAATGTCATGTGCACCTTCCTCTGTGTCACCGTGTATGGTGGTATAGTGTGCGGGAAGGGGCACCTGAGTCTCATCAGGGTCAGAATCTGGCTCTGTACACTGCGAGGACAATGTAGTGCTCTGAGTGAATGTACCAGCAGAATCATCTATCAGCGGCTGTGCATCAGTGCACTCCATGTCAGATTCATCTTGGCCTGGGTAATTCACCATTTCACTTGATAATCCAGGCATGGTATGTGAAAACAGCTCCATGGAGTAATCAGTAGTATGGCCTGCGTCATCCTTCAATCTTGGTTGGGGTGAAGGACACAAGGAAAGGTGTGGTTCATGAACATGAGCCTCCAATGACGACTCAGTGCTTTTATTTTTTACAACTTCAGAAGAGGAGGCGATAGAGCTGGAGGCTGAGTCAGCAATGTAAGACAAAACTTTTTCCTGAAGCTCTGGCTTTAAAAGCGGTTTGCCAACTCCTAGAAAACTAAGCCTTCGAGGCCTTGTGGAGCCAGACGATGACGCAGGCTCAACACCTCCTGCATTCGGTCCTATTTTGCTTTTTCCACTACCATCAGATCCACCACCAACACTATCATTACCAGCTGCCAACCCCCGCCCAATTCCACGGCCTCTTCCACCAGCCTTCCTCATTTTTGGTAGAAATGTAGACAAAATCCAACAAACTATATAGTATGTAAAACAAGGTACAAGGTGTCTATAGGACAGGGGAGATTTTGAATTTCTGCAGACACTTGTGGACACTGGACACTTTTGGATTGTGTGAGGCCCACTGAATATCAGAGCGCTATGTCACAGGCTCGATGGCACAGGTATGATAAAAAGTGCCTACAGGATAAGGGAGATTTTGAATTTCTGCAGACACTAGTGGACACTGGACACTTTTGGATTGTGTGAGGCCCACTGAATATCAGAGCGCTATGTCACAGGCTCGATGGCACACGTGTGAAAAAAGTGACTACAGGATAAGGGAGATTTTGAATTTCTGCAGACACTAGTGGACACTGGACACTTTTGGATTGTGTGAGGCCCACTGAATATCAGAGCGCTATGTCACAGGCTCGATGGCACAGGTGTGAAAAAAGTGACTACAGGATAAGGGAGATTTTGAATTTCTGCAGACACTAGTGGACACTGGACACTTTTGGATTGTGTGAGGCCCACTGAATATCAGAGCGCTATGTCACAGGCTTGATGGCACAGGTGTGAAAAAAGTGACTACAGGATAAGGGAGATTTTGAATTTCTGCAGACACTAGTGGACACCGGGCACTTTTGGATTGTGTGAGGCCCACTGAATATCAGAGCGCTATGTCACAGGCTCGATGGCACAGGTGTGAAAAAAGTGACTACATGGTAAGGGAAATTTTGAATTTCTGCAGACACTAGTGGACACTGGACACTTTTGGATTGTGTGAGGCCCACTGACGCTGTATGGTGTGAAAAAATGCACGCTCAGTACCTCAGCAGGACAAAAAAAAAATTGGGATTGCTTTTAAAAAAAGCAGTTTTCAGAGCAGTAGGTAAACCGCAATGCAGCTGTCAGGAAGCCTTAGAAGGCAGCCTATCAACCAACACCGCTGATCCACCACAATATAGCCTCCCCTTGCACTGCACACACAGTGACTGGTGTGTTGTACAGGCAAAATCGCTAGCAGCAGAAGCAGTTTTTTTTTCTTCTTCCCTGCCTAACGCTCTCCCTACAGAATCAGCAACCTCTCCCTATGCTAAGATCGGCAGAAGTAAGATGGCGGTCGGCGTGCACGCCCTTTTATAACCCCTGTGATGCCCACCAAAGCAAGCCAATCACTTGCATGCCCTTCTGAAAGATGGTGGTGACCCCTGTCTATGTCATCACGTTGCCCACAGTGTCCGTGGATCCTGATTGGCTGAAAAAGAGCGCAAAACAAACTTTTGAAATGTGACTTTGGCGCGTAAGTCGCCGACCTCGTGGCCGACCTCATCCTAGGGTCGGGTTTCGTTTCATGAAACCTGACTTTGCCAAAAGTCGGCGACTTTTGAAATTTTTCGACCCGTTTTGCTCAACTCTAGTGACGGAGGTAAATTGCAGTAGATTTCTTAACCATGAAACCTGTTTGGTGCGGGTAAACTATTTTAGATAAAACTCTGGACAGTCTTTTAGATAGAACTTTATCTAGGATATTAATGTCTACTGTTAATAATGAAATGGGCCTTTAGAACTCAGAAAATTGAGGGTCTTTGCCTTTTTTGGGAAGTACAGTAATTATCGCCTTTTAAATAGAGGCTGGGAGGAAACCCACTGATAAGGAACGATTGAATACCTTTAGAAAGTTAGGGAGCAGTGATGAGCTAACCCCTGGATGTTCGGGTCCGGCGGGTTCAGCTGAACAGTTAAAAAAAAAAAAAAAAAAAGTTTGGTTCAGGTATCAGAACAGTACATGAACTAGAACCCGAACCCAAACCCCATTCACATAAGTGGGGGGCCCGAACATCCAATGTTTGTCACGGTGTCATGTGCACACATGAGGGTTCCTTCAAAATATATACTTTTTTTATTAGATATCCAAAAGCAAGACCAAAATTTTAAATGTCAGCTTCCCAAAGAAGGAATTATATATACCCAAAAGGAGAGGAAGTACCAGACAAAGATAAAATGAAAAATTTTTATTTAATACAATTAAAATAGATTCTATACACCAAAGTATAAATGTGAAACAAGGCAGAGTGTGCTCCCTGCAACTACCAAATTACATCAAGTGAGTCAGTTACATATAGCAGCACAAGTACTGTATTAATAATACCCAGAAACAGAAGGCCACTCAGTACAGTATAATAGATCCATGTGGATACAAAGATAGTGGACTGAAACTGGTGTGTTTATACAAACTATGTCAAGAAAGCCATATAAAGTGCACTGTGCTATAATATGAAATGCCATAAATGGTCATGTCCTATAAAGTGCAACTTGCTGAATAAGATGCCATGCAGAGATAAGCTTATAAATCCAGGGAATATCCCATTGCATAGAGCCCAAGTGCCAAAATGCTGCAAAAGTGCAAATAAGGACCAATGTAAATAGGCTTGCCAAATCACTGTCAGCAACAGAATATATGTACCTGATATTGGTGGCAGAGAGAGGAACCCCGATGTGCGTTTCACTGAATCGCTTCTTCCAAAGGGGGCATCAGTTATTCTGCACACAAGTTCACCACAGTGATAAATGGCAGAAGCGTGAAAAAATTTTTTTTATCCAAGCGATTTCTTAATGTTTCGACCCATGCCCGTGTCTTTCTCAAATTCGCAAGTGTGAGTATTAGTAGAGATAACCTGGAGATGAGCTGGTACCTCGTATATAACAGTGAGCTTCCAATGAGAAGGTAAGTTAATACATTGGGGGTAGTGGGTTGCCTGGTAGCATCAATGGGGCTTGTGTCATCTGCGTGGACATCATACGAATAGCCTGATGACACAGGCCCCATTGATGCTACCAGACAACCCACTACCACCAATGTATTAACTTAAGTACTTACCTTCTCATCAGAAGCTCACTGCTATAAACGAGGTACCAGCTCATCTCCATCTTATCTCTACTACTACTCAAACTTGCAAATTTGAGAAATACCCAGGCTCGGGTGGAAACATTAAGAAATTGCTTGGATGAAAAAAAAAAACACTTTTCTGTCATTTATCACTGTAGCGAACTTGTGTGCAGAATAATAAAAAAGTATATATTTTGAAGGAACCCTCACGAGTGTGGCTGTGAATTACATGCCTTAATTTTAAAAAATGACGTGGCTTCTCACCCAATTTTGACAACCAGCCCAGCTAAAGCAGACAGCCGAGGACTGGTATTCTCAGGTTGGTAAAGGGCCAAGGATATTGGCCCCCCAAGCCTTTAAATAGCAGCCCGCAGCCGCCCCAGAAAAGGCGCATTTATTAGATAGCTGATTCTGGTGCTTTGCCTGCCTCTTCTCACTTGTCATGTAGCGGTGGCAAATGGGGTTCATATAAAGGTGATTAATGTCACCTTTGTAATGTTCGGTGACCTCAAGCCCACAGCTTAATAATGGAGAGGCATCTTTAAGATGCCTATCCACTAGTAATCCTATGGTTATATTACAAATAAACACACAGCCATAATAAAATCCTTTATTTGAAATAAAAAACACAGTTTAAGCACCTAATGCCCATTCGATTGAAGCCCTCTTCTCCTGTAAAAAAGCAAAAATAAAAAACAGCCATATCCCTTACCTGTTCAAAACATTGTCCACCACCAAATCCATATCTGTGATAAATGGTTTTCAACCTGGACGGTGCCAAGATGCGACCGCCCAGGATGAAAACCACTGGAGAACGAGGTGCTGCGTGCACAGCCTCGGTGACTAGCGGTAATGTCATTAAGGTTATCGCAAGTCACTGAGGCTGCGCTCTCAGTCAGTTTCCTGAACTGTGGTGACCTTGTGAGATTACCGCTAGCACCCTGAGAAAAAGTCTCAAGGTGCAGCTCCAAGCTCAGTGAGTCACTGCAGTTCATTGGCCTGGCTGGATAAGTATAAAAGAGCGGGTATAAGGATATAATCAGAAATATGGAGCGAGAGCCTTTAGTGGTTTGGCTTACTCCATGCCATGCTAGGCCACGCCCTGGATTTTTCATGAAAGTTAAATAAGGGTTAAGTGGTTTATTTTTTACTTATATAATGAAGTGTTTAGATTCATAGACACTTTAGGGATGCATATTACATGAAATTATATGACCTGTATGGTATTGGGGGCAGCAAAATGATGTGACAGGTTCGCTTTAACTAAACGAGAAGAAAATGCAATGGTTATACACACCCTAAATCAGAATTTTGAGATGGAGATAAGGATTGCTTATTAATCCTCTTCTGGCCAGATTAGTGAGAAGTTGACAGAACCTTCTATCTTATGTGCATGGGGACACATCCTATAACCCTCTACCCATTGAAAATATATGAAAACTCAATTGAGGATCCTTCTGACTTTTTGGGTTTTAAGCAGGAGGTGTCAGAAAAGTTACCACAGGGATAACTGGCTTGTGACGGCCAAGCGTTCATAGCGACGTTGCTGTGACGGACTCAGCTCCTGCTGAGCCCATTTTTTGAGTGGACCCTCTGGATCATGGCACCCACCCGCCGAGGGCGAGCTTACCTTGTGAGAATCCACCCCCTGTACAGGGAGTGTCAGGGGCAAGACCAAGGGGGTGAGCCACCACGACTGCTGGACCAGACGGCCGGCTCAAGGAGACACTATTGAGTGTCTGTCAACAAGACGGACTGGATACCAAACATAAAGTGAAGTCACACAGTTTCTTCCTCAAACGTGGATTCACACTTTATTCAGGTGCAAGGCATAACAGGGAATCAGGTGCAGGGCACAAACAGTGAAACACGGCAGGATACGTGCAAGGGCACGCCAAATGTTCCAGGCATAACACGTGCATGAAAACATACCAGGGTCCAGGACAGGATACGTGATAGGGATCACACAAGAGTTCCTAGAAGGAATACATGCTAGGACACGCCAGGATCCAAGACGGAGTGCGATGGCATCGGACTCCGGACTACTGGCAACGACCGACAGGGTCCAGGCATCAGGCTGCGGACATCAGCTCTGGACATCAGGCCGCAGTCATCTGGTTCCGGACCTCTGGCAACGGTCGGCAGGTTACGGAAATCCAGCAGGCAAACCAGGTTTCAGGCAAGGAGGCAAGACAGATCTCCATGCTTGGTGCATGTTAGGGAACACGCCGAGGTCCAAGGCTAGGTGCGAGACAAAGGTGCGTGTGTAGGGGACACGCCAAGGCACAAGACAGGGTGCGTGTAGAGACACGCCAAGGCACGAGACAGAGTGCGTGTGTAGAGACACGCCAAGGCACGAGATAGAGTCCTGAGCGTGCAAAGGGGCACACCAGGGTCCAGGCGAGACAGAGGCCTGCGCGTGCAGAGAGGCACGCCAGGGACAGCATTCAAGGACCAGGTTAGGACCTGTGCGTGCAAGAGGGCACGACAGGGTACATGGCCAAACCTGCGCGTACTATAATAGAAGCACAGGGAGGTATGCCATGAGCAGGCAAGGGCCTGCGCGTGCTTTAGAGAGCACGCAGAGCACAGTGCGGAAACAGCGTGAGGTGCAAGAGAGCACAGAGAGCACGGCTGGGGCACTGGCTAGCTGATCGGGCTGCGGCACTGACAGACGGGCAAGACTCCAGCGAACCCGGCTGAGGCATGGCAGGCGACACAGCTGTCACTGACCGACGAGCACGGCTGAGGCACAAGCAGGCGGGCACGGCTAGGGCGGGCACGGCTGAGGCACAGACAGGAGGCTAGGAAGGCCAGGAGCATGCAAGAGCATACGAAGAAAGAGCAAGGGAAGACAAGACGAGAAACAAGGCAGAGCTTATGCAGAGTAAAGAACCAGGAACGGAAGCATAGGCAGAAACACGGAATCAGATCAGAGCAAGAACAGAGCTAGCAGCGGAGCGTAGGCCGAAGCCCAGAGCCGGGCCAAGGGAGAACCTTGGGACTAGCCTAGAAACGTGCAAGAGAGCATAATAGGAAAGAGTCTAGCAGCGGAGCCTAGGCCGAAGCCCAGAGCCGGGCCAAGGGAGAGCCTTGGGACTAGACATGGAAAAGAGCACAAGAGGAAAGAGAGAAGGAATGGTGCGTGTGCCAGGGAGCACTACAGAGCACCATAGGAGAGAGAGAGAGGCAGAGCAAGCAAAGGCAGAGACCATAGGGAGGAACAAGGCAGAGCATAGCAAAGGCAAGGCAGAGAATAACAGAAGGACTACAAGTCCAAGCAGGACAAGGACGAACATGGCACAACAGACAAACATAAGACAAGGCACGGGACAAGAGATGGAGTACGAGCACGGAGCGTGTGCAGAGATGCACGACAGGGCAGAGTGCAAGGGCACAGAATAGAGGGAGCGCCCCACAGACCAAGCAGCCATGCAGGGACACTACACAATACTCAGGCCCTGAGCAAAGGAAGGGGCGGCCTGATATAGGGCATAGCACCTCCTCTTCCAGGTCAGGACCAGGGGAGCACTTCCGGGTTCAGATCCACAGGATAACAGAGCACAGTCACATGATCAGAGTTCCAGACACGACGAGACGACTGCAGATCCAGTGCTGAAACCTAGACAGGTCACATGATCATAGTTCCAGACATGACGAGATGATTACCGAACCAGACAGTGCAGGATCCAGGCAGGGACACATGATCAGGGACTCCTAGACATGATGAGAAGATCACAGAAGGCAGAGCAGAAACGCAGGCATCCTGCAGCTCAGACATGAGGTGAGTGTGCACACTGCTCTAGTGAACATGCAGGACAGCAGACAAGATATGCACATCGCT